>NC_068377.1:26856044-27456044 GCF_023724105.1 Carassius gibelio
GTGGTTTCAACTCAAAAATACACGTTGAAACAACTGCATCTCACCGAAAAAAAAAAAAGATAAAAAATGCTATGGCAGTGGGGTAACAATGTTTTTTTTAAGTTGACTCAACAAATAGTATTTTTACAGTGTCGATGACCTCAAAGCCCTGCCACTGTTATCAGTGTAATATTAACACAGTCAACACTCAAGAACCTCATACGCCATTACATTTAGGTTTATTGATTATGTGGTTCCTTACAAACACAGAAAATGAAGTTAGTTCTTACTTCAGCAATCTGTAGTAACCATATCTGAAAGTCTCCTGAAGCAGAACAGAGAGCACAACCCCGAAAATGAGCAGCCCTGTCTGCTGAGTGGCACTGTTCTTGTTGCTGATCTGAACTGTGATGAACCACACAAGAGAGGACAGCAACAAAGACACCAGCCAGAAGAAAGCCCTGAAACAAACACAATCATGTTAGAAATACTCTCACATATTTAAAACCCCGCTCAGAATTCTCAGCCACCTAAACCTGCTTCCCCTTTCCATCCACTGCTTGTTAAGTGCTCTTAAAGGAGAAGCTCACTCAAAAGCTGCCCTGTTTTTCAAAAGCTACACTAAATTCAAATATTGGGGGTCAGTAAGATTTTGTTTCTAAAGTTTTTTTAAACAAGTCTCACCAATGTGACTTGATCAAAAATAAACATGATCTTCAATATTTTTGTGGCAACCTTGACAAGATTTTTTCTAATATTTCTCTAAACAGAAACTTTAAAAGAACGTCATGTAAAAGTATCCGCAGTCACTTTTAATCAGTTTAATCAACCCATCCTTGCTGAACACAAGTATTAATTAAAAACAAAACTAATCTTACAGACCCCAAACCATTCGTTTAAATGCCTTACGATTTTCAAACCTCTCTTTGTATTCGATTGTTAAGGTTAAAAGTTGTATCACCTACGCCTCAGAGATCGCCTAGTGGTTTGTCTAAAGCAGCAGATGTTAAGGGCAGGACTCAGGAGCCCAGACGAAGTGCTGTATCACGGGACTCAGCCATTCACACCGGGAGATGAGAGCAGAATTTCTGCCATGATACTTACCCTGCTATGAGGAAGATCACACGCAGCGGGTCCCTGGCGATCGTAAACACGAACAAAGCGACTGCTGGCCCGAAAGCGATGAACGTACAGCCGAAAAACACCGCCACCGTCATGATGGAGCGCGGCTAACCTGCTAATTCACTCAAAAGACTGCCGCTTCACACAGATAAGTGCCCTCAGAGGCTATCAACACTCTTCATCCATGAGAGAGTCACACGGATGTTAATCGGTTCGCATAAGCAACAAACACCTAGAGTTCACGAGGCGTTTATTGAGCCAGTTTTCTTCGAAATCGGTTGAGAGGATTCAGCGATAAGCTCGAACAGTTCAGCGCAGCGTCGAAGGTTACTTCCGGCTCCTAGTCATGTGACCTCATGTATTTTCACAGTCTATCAGTTTTCTCACCTCACCCACAGAATTCCTTTTCTTACCAGCATTATTTAACCCTCCTATTGTCCTACGAACTTGACCCACATTTAAACCTATTAAAATGCTTGACTTCTTGTTTACACTACATGTCTAAATATCCCCATCAGACACATAAAATGTGTTTTTATTGTAAACGTTATTATAGAAAGCTGATTCAATTGAATATTGGCAACACACAGTAAAAAAAAATTGTGGGATTAAAATATCAAATCATGAACAATGTTTCATAGAGGTTATGCAATTTCACACTCACATAAAGTCAAATGTTAATTCATTTTAATAAGATATTGCAAACGTTCTACACAGTCATTCTTTATATTTGTATTCATATACTCCAATATTCAGTATCCATTCCACATTATGCATTTGAATGTATTGTTCTTGTCTTAACCTACATAATATAATAAATACATAACTAAAAATCCTCCTTTTCTTAATCACACAGGCACAAACACACACAACATATCAAACTGAGCACTTAACAGGGTTGTGGCTGGAAGGGATACAGCAAAAAACGATTAGATTGTGTTTCCTTAACGTCTGCAACTAACCTAAACCTACCCCTTACAATAATGCAAAAATAGTCATTATTGTTATACAATGTGTTGTACAAACATTAAGCTACATTGATGTGCGCATGCACAGTAGTTTTTGCTGTATGCCATCTAGCCTTAGCCAACTAACAGTAATATAAGCATATGGCACTGTTGTGTGACATTTTCTCTTCCTCCGTTTCAAGTATCATACTGTTTATCATCTATCAATCAAATACACAAACACATTTTAAAAAGACAATGCTATTCCAAATGATGATGAAGATCATGACGAAGATTAAAATTTGCCTGTCAGCTCCATAACAGCTATAGTTGTGCTCTGGCCAAAGATAAAAGCTCCAGTAATGACAGTCACCACACCCCACCCTGTCAAGATGGATCTGGAAGGAACAAACACAATTTGGGAAACAAAAATAAATAAAAGATAAATAAATCAATAAATATAATAATTATTGTGTAAATGGTTAAAGTAATTAAAAACTATATTTTTAGACAAACCATAAATGTAAAAAAAAAAAAAACTCACCTCATCCTGTGATTTATAGGTTCTGTCTGCATGGCAAAAATGAGGCACAGCCCTGCAAAAAAAAAAATCAGTTTGGTCAATATAATCTCACATTCTGTTTAAGTCTTTATATGTACATGCACTATCATACAACCACCCACACCCCCTCCCCCCAAAAAAAAGAATTAGCTTTTATTCAGCATAGATGCATGAAATTGATTAAAAGAAAAAGTAAATACATTTACATTAATACAAAAATTATTTTTTCTAATAAATGCTGTTCTTTTAAACTATCTATCACAGAATTCTGACAAAATGTATCACTTTTTTTCACAAAAATATTAGGTAGCACACAGCAGTTTTTCGGCTTTGATAATAATATGAAATATTTCTTGACCACCAAATCAGCATATCAGAATGACTTCGCTGAACACTGTGAACACTGAACATTCAGCTTTGCCATCACAGGAATAGATGACATTTTAAAATAGAAAAGAGCTCAATTGTAATAATATTTCACAGTTTTTACTGCAGCTGTGGTGAGTATAAGATAACTCTTACCAAGCCTAAACTTTTAATCAGTAAGATATGTATGAATGCTTGTGTGTTGGTGAAATTGTAATTATTTAATTGAGTGTCTCACCAGGAAAAATAAATATAAAGAATGCACTAATTCCCCCGATTACGCTGATGACCTCACTCATATCTGGTACATATATGGCGATGAGGAGAGTCACGGTGATCCAGAGAATTGTTAGAATCAGACGGCACCGACTCTCAAACACAGATGTAATTATGGCCCGTCGTTCCCAAAAGCGCAATATCTGTGTTAGAATCACTGACCTGTGAACAAGACGCAATCATTGACACATGAGTGTGTGTACACACTGTGTGTGTACAGTGAGCTATTCACATCTATTTGTGGTTAATGGTACCTTCCCAGAAGCAGTATTATAGGATAGATGGTGATGATCGAAATACCAAACAGCAGCCTAGCAATAATCATCACTACATCATTTCCAGGATATGACATCAAGATATCTGAGGCTACTTCCCGTCCAAATGTGAGAAAACCAAACACACCTGCCATATTGTAACAAAGTGTCAGTCTCTCCATTTAAACTCACTGGAAAATATTTATATAGATAGCAATGAGCTCTACAAATATGTCTTACCCGTGAGAGTATAAATAAGCAGACAGAAAATCATAGAAGTGACTGAGATGAAAACCCAATGTGTAATCTTTTTGTTTTCCATGCTGCTGTAAATAGCAATACAAGCTTCGTGACACTGTAATATAAATAAAGATTACAGTATATGAGCTTTCAGCAATCACAACTGTCAAAAGTTCAACACAGAAATTAGCAAATAGTGCACCATTAATTTAAAGCAACAATACTTTTATCTCTGCATGGGAAAAAAATATTTATTTATAATATAGAATCTGACCTGGAAACCAAAACAGATCGTAGGAACCACACTGAAGATGGATGCCCACGAGTCCAGTCTGTCACAAATAACTCACAGATATTAAACTCATATGAATAATATATACATGCACTCAACTTTATGGTTAACATGTACTTAACATATTACTCACCCTTGACTGTGCTCTGGTGTGAGGTCTGCTGTGTGCTCATCTTTTAGATAATACTTTGCGATTACGGCTACACTCAGGTATGTAGCAGCCAAAGTTCCCAATACACTGGCAATGAAACATAAAGAAACATTGAGAGATAATGATGTATACAGCAGGCTGAAGGGACAGAGGTGGGAGAGTGAGGCAAGTATGCAGTAGTTTTCACTAGAGCTCTAAATGATGGAATTATATGATTAAAAAAGATTTAGGGAGTAGCAGATACACGTGTCAGCTTTCAACACACCTGGTGTATTTCTGGATTCCGATCTCTTTGGGAATAGAGAGTGGAAGGATGATAATGAGGCACATGACAAAGAGTGCAAAACGGTGATCTGTGTACCAGTGATATGGCATCTCTCCTTCTGTATTTCCTGTCACTGTCTCATACAGAGACAGACACACTGAAACACACAGACACTTAAGTTCAAATGTATAATAGATTTCTTTGTGTTTTTGTCATGTGTATATATGCACGTTAATCTGTGCATATAATACAGTTACTCACACTGAAACATAATGTCTCATAAGGAACAATAAATGCAACTTACACTTATCCAGTTGATCCTGCACAACCACCAAAAAGGCCACAGAGATCATGAAGAGGTTGAAAACAAAGCAGATCTCACACAGATGACCAATCCTGTGTCCACACACCTCTCGTACCACATCATGATAGGTGTTCTGCCGACTGATTGATGAGGCATAGCCTAGAATGACTAACCCGCTTATTAGAAACAGCAGAGATACCTGAGAGAAAGATGTTGAACTGGGTTAAACATCACAATCTACATATTCTTTCACACGTCTAAGTAAAAGACTTATGGGCTGTTTCTTTGTTAAAAGTTCCTTCCGCATTAAATAATGTAATTTAACACATTATTTAACTCTAAAATTAGTTTAAAATACCTAACACCTTTCAATTAAAAATAGTTTTTGCTGCTTAATTTATTTGTGGAAACTATGATACACTACCATTCAAAACTTAAGTAAGATTGTAAAAAAAAGTTGATCAAAAGTGATAGCAAAGACATTCATCAAAGAATATTGAACAAAGTATCACTAAAGTATTACTAAAACTGATAATAACACTGATAATAATAAGAATTATTATTAATAACATATCACCAAATCAGCATATTAGAATGATTTCTGAAGGATCATGTGACACTAAAGATTGGAGTAATGATGATGAAAATTTTACTTTGCCATCATAGGAATAAATTACTATTAAAATATATTAAAATAGTAAATTGTATTTTTTTTTTACATTTTTTTACTTAATCATAAATGTAGCCTCACTGAATATAAGAGATTTGTTTTCAAAATCTTATTCAATGCCAGTACTGAATGCAAATTGTATATTAATACATAAAAAAATATCTCTAAGGGTGATTAATGTCACACAAATGCGTGTACAGCAAAATGTATACAAGTAGGCTAATCAGTGATTTAAAGATAAACTTTCACAATAAATAAATAAATAAATTAAATTAAATAAGTTTATTTGCTGGTCACTCAGCTGGATGGCCAATTGTTGTCCTAGCTTGACAAGCTGGTTTATACCTTTGCAAGTGCTCTAGTGCAAAAATGACTCATCTACACCTTCAGAAATACAACGCACCATCTCCACACTGATGGCCGTGTTCACGCCGCCAGCCTTCTCAAAAGCCCAAGGGAAGTTCAGGAGTCCCGCGCCGAGGGCTGATTTAAGCATGATGAAAATGGCCCCAAACGATCCAAGTCGCGGGACGTCCGAGCCCCGCGCAGGTTTGGATAGCAGACTGATGCTGCGTATACTCTCCCGGGCCAGTTCCTCCATGCTCAGTTCGAAGCACAGTTCTAAAGTTCTGTTGTGTTCTAACACGAAAACGATCTAAGAAGCTTCCCTCAGTAAAATTGGATTGTTATGACCAAAGCATCCGCACTTCTGTACAATCTCCGTTCAGTTTAGTAATGCGAATGAGGCTGTCTCAAGTAAGACCCCTTAAAAATGTCATCCCAGGGTGAGAAATATTGTAAAGACCTGCTAGCGTTTGTAATGATGGGTTTCGAGTCTTAATGATTGCTTTCCTATATATGCACGTTGGGAGAAATTTGCAGCTGATTTCACACAGGAGCGACTACTTCAGCTTCCTTGTCAAACGAGACTCTCGTTTTATCTTGAACAGGAGGAATTCAGTGTTATTTTCTCAAGTGAAGCGCACTGGTAGCCTAATTTAATTAGTGCTCGTCTCGCGACCCTGTTCGAGCCATTTGAACAAACATTCATTTTAGGGCTTGCTGGCACGTGCCAGTTAAAGGGACTAACTCAGTTTGTTTGTGAACTTTCATTTCTTTGCTTTGTTTTTTTCCAATACATATTATTCGGATTTATAAATCATATTAATTTTATTTATTAATGATGTGGAAGCTCTTTTATTTTTTGAAAAGGCCATGGATTATCCGATTACAGATATAATAGCCTATTCATAAGAGATGATGTCTACATTTATATTATAAAATATTACATCTGGCTGTAAAACGTAATGCAAATGTAATGTAAATATATATTTTTTTCTGTGTAAGCCTATTACATTCACATAAAATGTAGCAACCTACAGGAGCCAGAGGCTATTCGGGAACAAGCAGATTACATTTAGTAGACGCTTTTATCCAAAGCGATTTACAAATGAGATAAGCAATCAAAAACAACAAAAAGAGCAATGATACATAAGTGCTATAAAAAAAAAAAATCACCGTTAGCTTAAACACAGTACAGGTAGAGGTCTTATATATACATATATATATATATATATATTAAACCCATCTCTTCCATCTTTATTTGACCCTCTAACTTTAACACCCACAAATATTGGCACCCTTGGCAAATATGATCAAAAAAGGCTGTGAAAATTAATCTGCATTGTTAATCCTTTTTATTTTTTATTTAACAAAAAATTCATCAAGTAGGCCTATATTCCCATTCACAATTTTGAGCACTCCAGCATGATTATAAACATGAAATTATCCAGCCATTGCTTCCTGTTTCACAGAAATATAAAGTGGAGGGAAAACAAAGCCCAAATGCCCTTAATCATCCATCACAATAAGAAAAACCAAATAATATATTTCTGATGTGCAGCAAAAGATGATTGAGCTTCACAAATTGGTGAAGTGGCTTTAAGAAAAGAGCTAGAGCAGTGACAATTCCCATTTCCACCATCAGGACAATAATTAAGAATTTCTAATCAACAGAAAATGTTAGAAAACTGCCTGGAAGAGGTCGTGTGTCTATATCGTCCTAATGCACGGTGAGGAGGTCAGTTTGAGTGGCTAAAGACTCTCCAAGGATAACAGCTGCAGAATTGCAGAAAATAGTTGAGTTTCTGGTTCAGAAAACCTTTAAAAAAAATTGTCAAACAGAACCTACATCAACACATGTTGTTTGGGAGGGTTTCAAGAAAAATTCTCCTAGCTCAACCAAAAACAAACTAAAGCATATTCAGTTATCAGACACGACTGGAACTTCAAATGGGACTGACTTCTGTGATCAGATGAAACTAAAAATGAGCTTTTTAGCAGTAAACACTCAAGATGGGTTTTGTGAAAACAGGGATAAAAAGTACCCCATGTGTACAATGAAATATACAGCTGTTTTTTTTTATTTTGTGGGCCTATATTTCTGCTGGAGGTCCTGGACATCTTGTTTAGACACATGGCATCATGGATTCTATTAAATACCAACAGATAAAAAATCAAAAAGTGACTGACTCTGTTAGAAATCTTATAATGGGCTACGTTTGGATCATTCAACCGTACAATAATCCAAACACAAACCTCAAAAACAACACCGAAATGGGTCACTGAGCTCAAAACCAAGCTTCTGCTATAGCATTTTCCAGTCCTCTGACCTGAACCCTACAGAAAATGAGAGGAGTGAACTGAAGAGGAGAAGCTGGGAATCTGAAAGGTCTGGAGTGATTCTGGATGAAGGAATGGTCTCTGATCTCTTGTCAGGTGTTCTCTAACCTCATCAGGCATTATAGGAGACAGTTTTGAGCTGTTAAACTGGCAAATGGAGGTTTAAAAAATTATTCAATAAAAGGGTGTCCTTAATTGTGGCCAATGTGTATTAGAGAAAAACATTAATTTCATAATGATATTTCCCCCCATTTTAAATTCTTATTATCCAATGAAAGGATACATTTTTGTGAATTTTTCAAATAAAACATAAAAAGGATTAACAATGCAGATTAATTTTCACAGCCTTATTTGATCATATTTGCCAAGGGTGCCAATATTTGTGGGCATGACTATACACACACACACACACACACACACACACACACTTGTATAATAAATAAAAAGAAAATAGAATACAAAAAGATTAGAAAGGTAGTTAGATTTATTTTATTTTTTTAAAGAATAGAATTAGAATATTGAGTGCTAAAGTTAGAGGGTCAAATAAAGATGGAAGAGATGAGTTTTAAGCCGATTCTCAAAGATGGCTAAGGACTCAGCTGCTCAGATTGAGTTGGGCAGGCCATTCCACCAGGAGGGAACATTTAATTTAAAATTCCTTAAAGTGACTTTGTGCGTCTTTGGGATGGCACAATTAAGCGACGTTCATTTGCAGAACACAAGCTTATAGAGGACACATTAGTCTGAAGTAATACATTTAGATATGTGGGTGCAGAGTCAGTGGTGGTTTTGTAGGCAAACATCAATGTCTTGAATTTTATGCGAGCAGCTATTGGTAGCCAGGGCAAATTGATAAACAGAGGTGTGACGTGTATTCTATTCGGCTCATTAAAAAAATGTATCTTGCTGCCACATTCTGGATTAATTGTAAAGGTATGATAGAACTGGTTGGAAGACCTGCCAAGAGAGCATTGCAATAGTCCAGCATGGACAGAACAAGAGCTTGAACAAGGAGTTGTGCAGCATGTTCTGAAAGAAAGGGCCTGATCTTCTTGATGTTGAATAAAGCAAATCTGCAGGACCGGACAGTTTTGGCAATGTGGTCTGAGAAAGTCAGCTGATAATCAATCATATCTCCAAGGCTTCTAGCTGTTTTTGAAGGAGTTATGGTTGATGTGCATAACTTGATGGTGAAATTGTGATGAAACGATGGGTTTGCTGGAACCATAAGCAGTTCTGTCTTGGCAAGGTTGAAGGTGATGGTCCTTCATCCAGCAAAAAATGTCTGTTAGATAAGCTGAGATGCAAGTAGCTACCATCGGATCATTAGGATGGAATGAAAGTTAGAGTTGAGTGTCATCAGCATAGCAGTGGTATGAAAAGCAATGTTTCTGAATGACAGAACCTAATTATGCCATGTATAAGTGGTCCAAGAACTGAGCCCTGAGGCACCCCAGTAGTTAGATGTTGTGACTTGGACACCTCACCTCTCCAAGATACTTTGAAAAACCTATCTGATAAGGAAGGCTCAAACCACTGAAGTGCGGTTCCTGAGATGCCCTTTGCCAGTAGGGTTGACAGGAGGATCTGGTGGTTAACCATGTCAAAAGCAGCGGACAGATCAAGCAGGATAAGTACTGAAGTTTTGGATTCCGCTCTTGCCAGTCTTAGGGCTTCAACAACTTTGAGCAAGGCAGTCTCAGTTGAATGTCCACTTCTTAAGCCAGATTGGTTGCTGTCAAGGAGGTTGTTCTGTGTGAGAAATGCAGAGTCTTGGTTGAACATAGCCCGTTAAAGTGTTTTTGCAATGAAAGGAAGAAGGGAAACTGGTCTATAGTTCTCTAAAAGAGATGGGTTGAGGGTGGGTTTCTTAAGTAGTGGAGTAATACGAGAGTATCTAAATGATGAGGGAAAAACACCCTGGAGGGATGTGTTAATGATGTGAATGGAATTACAAGTAGGCCTACTTACATTTTGGAATATGATTAGTTCACTAAAGCAAAGAAATGAAGGTTAGGCTATAATAGCCTAGTTTGTGAGTTTCTGAACTTCCAGAGCTAGTTATATATACAGGCATACAGATATGCATTCAGGAAGTCTGAATAAATATTTTCTTGGGTGGTTTTAAAAAAAAATGAATAATACGTTGCAATAAATAACTTTGAATTGACACGTAGGCCACACATCCCAAAGTGCCATACCTCGAAGTCTCGCGGGACGTCACGCCTATCCGACAGATGGCGGCAGAACACAACTAGCAGAATCCTGTCGCATTTGATTTCACGAATAAGACCTGAACAGTTGTTGTTTATACTTCACGTGGGTTTAGTTGAAATGCCAGTTGATACAAAACGTATCCGTGGACCGGAGGAGTCGCAGTCCCCACTGCTCTTTCTTTCCCCAGGCAAACTTCCCGAGGCCAGCAGCAGACAAGGCGTCCGGGGGAATGGGGACGTGCGGCCATTATTTCTTAATTCCACAAGTATTGCTGGTTATGTATGCAGTAAGTATGATTGCAAATAAATAAAACATGCAGTTCACAAGGCATAAAAAAAACTAGATGCATTTTGAAACTGATGCTTTGTTGTAGTAGTAACCTTTAATCAAAACATTTGCCACAACAGATGGTTTATGAAATCCCTGATTGACTCACAAATGTGACAGTCGAAACAGTGCACTGAATTAATTTTGATTGTGTTATGAACTAAATAAAACAGATGAAAGGGGCCAGAGTAAAACAGTACAAATACAAAGTAATTTAAAAACTGGCACTTCTGGAATGAATATTCAAATATTAAAGTGCTTGGATTTTTAGTATGTTTTGGCAAACAACTTACAAAATTACATTAAAAAAAAGATGGCTAAATGTGTCTAATTCTCTAGTAAAACAGACCTGTTGTAAGATTGCTCAAGTAAATCATAGTGCAAACTGTAGAATTTATTTTAACGTATATATTGCATAATTATGCCTACATTACTATGTAATACATGTTAACTGTTTATATCACAGCATGCAGGCTAATGTATGACTTAGATTGTGTGTTTAATCCCTGCACTGCACTCTGTGAGGCTCTCAAGCACGTTTCAATATAATGTTTGTAATTTCTGATCGGCTTGCGATTCTCATTGGAATGCCATAATAACCGGTTCCAGGGGTCACGTAGACCATAGTGTGTTCAGAGACACGGTAGAGTCCACAGAAAAACGGATTCATCAGGAATGCCAGGATGGTGAGGGGGAAGAGCTGACCAGCGTGTGTGTGACCTACACAAAAGCAAAAGGGAGTTCAGTAGAGGACAGAAGTTAAGCTTTAGCAGCATACTGCTAGATTTTCACTTTACAAAAAACTGATATTTACAGACCTGAGAGTACCAGACTGATGTCTGGTCGTTGCTGGAGGGCCTGTTTGGCAGCATGAGGCTGATGTGCAAGAAGAATAATGGGACTCTCTGCACTGCAGCCACTAAGAGCTTTCTCAACATCCATGCCATGGCCTGGGTATCTTTTAACCAAAGTAACACCATGAACATGAGCCCAGTACAATGCACACGATTTACATCGATTTGTATTTATTCAAATGAGCCTGACAATATCATCACTGTGGACTGACCGTAGCATGCGGGCCTCAAGGTCATCAATACCAGCAAGGCATATCCAGTCTTGAGTTTGTTCAGGACGAAACACTTTTGCATGGCTGTTGTGAAGAGCCTGAATCCCCATTGAGTGCAAGAGCTCAAACCAGCCTTCAACATCGTTAGTGTAGTAGTCATGATTGCCTGAAAGTCACATGAACATAAGTGTATAGATGTGCACAAATGTTTATTTACACCCTTATGGCAAACCGC
Source organism: Carassius gibelio (assembly GCF_023724105.1). Classification (NCBI taxonomy): domain Eukaryota; kingdom Metazoa; phylum Chordata; class Actinopteri; order Cypriniformes; family Cyprinidae; genus Carassius; species Carassius gibelio. The sequence goes on from NC_068377.1 coordinate 26,868,000, forward strand.
TAACAAAGACAGACCTGTGGCAAAATAGGAGCCGAGTGGAGCCTTCATCTGTCCCAGTGGTTCTGCAGCAGTCCTCAGTCGATTCACCTGAGAGTCAGTCAGGTCACCGACAATCACCACCACATCTATAGCAACAAACACAAGGAGTAAAGTTCAATATCAGGTACAGGTAAAAAGGACAGTCCACTCCCAACAGAATGCATGTACTTTGTTCTGTTGAACATGAAGATTATATATATATATATGTGTGTGTGTGTGTGTGTGTGTGTGTGTGTGTGTGTGTGTGTACACACGCAGTGCAAGTCAAAGGGAATGAATACAACAGGGGAAAGGCAGTCCTACAGGTTTGGAATGACATGAGTGTTGGTAAACGATGGGAAATTTTTTTTTTTTGGGTGGACTATCCCTATAACATTTTAAAGATCGTAGTGACAGATAGTATATAATGTATAATTGTAATTACCTGGGTTCAGCTCATTCACCATATTAACAATGCGCTGCAGTTTGGAGCGGCCTATTGTAGGTCCCAGATGTATGTCGGACAGAAGCACCAACCTGAGCCCGTTCAAAGACTCAGGGAGCTTCTCTACTGGGATCTCCACCTCGACTACTCGTGGAGGCTGTGCTGCATTTACCAACCCATACACTGCCAGTACTGCCGTTACTATCATTGCCAGAACTATATGACTGACTGATCCGCTCGCGACAGCATCCTCTCCTCCTCCTCGGCTTCGGGAGAGAAGCCTGCGGAGGCGTTTAAGGCAGCCAAAAACGAACAGGAAGAACAATAAGATGACATAAATGCCCAAACAGGAGAAACTCAGTAATGATAACCAGTGTGGCTCAGTGTCCACGAGGAAAAACATGCAAAGGTAGCTCCCGTGCACCAGAGTAAGAAACAGCAGGACGAGAAGACGCCAACATCTCTGCGGGACAGAATGTGCACCTCTGGATCCGCACAGCCGTCGAGCCACGCGTTTCCAAATGTAGAGAGAGCCGAGGAGCAGCAGGGAGTTGATGAAGAGGACAAACTGAACGCGAAACAACGATGCGCGAGTGTTTTTGTCAACCTGCTCTGAGATTAACGTTCTGGATGTAAGCATAGAGAAAAAAACGACTCCCGATGCGATTCCTACTTTCCACTCGGTGGAGAGGCGCCTGAATCCAAACATACTGACCGGCACGTGCACAGTCTGTGGCAACTATACTGCGGTCATTCTTATAAGAGCGATAAAAGAGTTTCCGATACTTGTCAATTCACGGTCCATTCTAGTAATAAAAATAGCGAGTCATTCTCTCACCTGTGAGAGAACAACACAAATCTACTTCCGTAGACAAAGACGAGCGATGGCTGCTATGATAACACCATGAAGAATACTGTTGTGATTCGCGGTTTCCGACTAGAAAGGTCATACAAACATTGCTACATACTTAAACTATATAAACGTCCACTATATAATTCGCAATCGTGCTAAACAAATTAAACACGTCCGTCATTTGACAGGGTCTACTACTTCTGGCCTTTCTGAGTGACAGGTGTGTGCGGTAATATCATTGGCTCGTCACATTGCAGAGGCGTGGCTAATGTTACGCTCTAATTCTGATTGGAAAGGATCTCAGGATTATTAACACTAATATTTTGAGTAATTTAGGCCTATTTGCAACTTATTTATACTAAAAAACATTTCCAATTACCTTATAAACTATTAATAAGCAGCAAATAAGGAGTTAATTGAGGCAAAAGTCATAGTTAATGGTTAGTTAATAGTGAAAACTCGACCCTAAAATAAAGTGTGACCCTAAAAACATTATCACCTCAGAATAGGCTAGGCTGTTTGCTACTTTTATAATAAACCAGCACTCAATTTCTGTTCATTTTCATTGAAATTTTGAAGCTGTTAATTTCGCTAGATCAGATAACTCATGAGTTTGATTATGTGATACAACAAAACATTTGTATTTAATTATAATGATGATAAAAATATTAATGGGATAACTTTATATACACCCAAATTAGAAATTCTTGAACGAAAAATGTCAGGTTGTCTTTCTTAAAAAGATATAGACAGGAATAAAAATGTAAAGATTGGTGTGTGTAAGTGCCACTGAAGTGGAGATATATGACTCAATTTTGGAGAAAAAACTTATTTTTGAAAACGGACTTTAAAAATATGTAGCCCTACTGTAATTTAAATATATTGACACAAATATATAAAGTGCTATAAAAGAAAAAAGACCGAAATCAAAAAATTGACATGTATGAAATGTATGAAAAAACTTGTTTTTGGCTGCAGTGTCTCCCCTTAATGTCACACCTAATACTTAATACTCACACCTCTGGTTTCATAAGCTTAGTCCCAGACTAAAATGTAAGTCTGAGCTGTTCCAAGGGAAAGAATCTTGAACTGACTGATCTTAAAATATGTCAGTAAACTTTTTTTGTCTTTCTAAGGCATGTTCATAAAAATTACTTGAACTATGGCCTAGACCTGGCTTGTGAAACCAAGCCACAATTTCAAATGTATACATGCAAAACTGCATTTAAATTGTGGGAATGGTCCCTCACAAGGGGATCATAATATATTAATTATCTTGGCACCAATAAGTTTGAACCCCCTGGTCAAACTAAAGCAGAAAGCACACACTTTATATATATTAATGAATGTTCATAAGCATAACACCTTGTAACATTGTCCTGTAACATTGGCAGAATTCTACAAATTTGTGTTTCTTTATTGGCAACGGCAACGGGATGGTCAGTTTTTACAATTTATGCATTCTATTATTTTGTATATTGTGGTGTATTTGTGTACGTGAGCTATTACAGATGTTAACGTTTTTAAACTACATGTATCCTGGAAGTATGGATGAGAAATAACATTAAAACTCAAAGGAAATCCTTTAATTTAATCAATAATCACAACAAATGCGGGAGTACACGAAAGGTTGGTTTTATATCATTATCATTATTAATGGAGCACAGTGTTGCAGCACATATCACAGATTTTCATTTGGAGCAGTGTGTGTCGCACGATTTCTCCTTGTCCTTGCATGCGCTCTCGCAGTCCTTTGTTCCCTTACTGCAATCAGATGGACAACTGCCGCAACCTACCGGGTCGAAAAGGAGGAAATGATTTAATTCTGTAGAATCATGTTTAATAATCCAAAGTATTAGTTATTCGACTCACTTTTCTTGCTATGTGCGCACTTGCAGTTGGTGCATTTGCAGTTTTGCCCGCAGTTGCAAGATCCAGCTACAGCACAAACAGATGGTATTTTACATTTCCCGAAGATGAGTGCGCGAGTCACCATATATTTTCTTGCTAATTACTTAATTACACATGTTTGGTATATATACTTACATTTAGAACAGTCACACTTGTCCATTTTGGCACGATAATTCCAATTAATGTACGATGTTTTCGTGGAAAGATCTGGTAGAAATAAATGGAACCGCTCCTTCGTGCGTCACAATCACGTCAGAACGTCATGTGAAATGTGTGAGCGCAGTGATGGATGAATTTGGGATCTAATTCAGTATTACGTTGGCATCAGATACAGATAAAAGTAAAGGCAGGCATAATATAATTCTTATATTTCAAACTGATTTTATTTTATGTATTTATATACGCAGTCCAGTTCTTAATAACTGCAGGTTAAACTAGACTAACCATGTTAAACTAGGAATAAATCAGTACACAGCCAGTAGTTGGTGCTGAAGTGTTTTCTTTTTTTAATGTAAACATTTCATTGGTCGGTCAGAACACTAAACCCAGCAGTACAGGTCAGTATGACCCCAAGGGAGGAAAAGAGGACATTCAATGCACCAAAAAAAAAAAACCTTCCACAGCAGAGAAAATGAGGAACAAAAATCTGGGTTAAGTAACAGGACATGGTTGAATAAAGAGTGTGCATGCATTACACACGCGCACACTTTTGTACACACTCTCACACGTCATTATGTCTTCAGTTAAAGAGACTGGGATAAAAAGAAGCAATAGCTCAATCGTCCAGTAATTCAGTTATATATGAATCCGAATTACTATCTCAAAGGGGTACTCCACCTCAAAATTAAAATTTGGTCATTAATCCATTACCCCCATGTCATTCCAAACCTGTAAAAGCTTAGTTCATCTTGGGAACACAATTTAAGATATTTTGGATGAAAACCGGGAGGCCTGTGACTGTCCCATTCACTGCCAAGTAAAATACACTGTCAAGGTCCAGAAAAGTATGAAAGACAGAATAGTCCATCTGCCATCGGTGGTTCAATCTGAATTTTATGAAGTGACGAGAATACTGTTTGTACATAAAGAAAGGAGACAATTTTTGAATAAAGTCATTATTTTTGTTTTCTTTGTGTACAAACAGTATTCTCGTCACTTCATAATGTTACGGTTGAACCACTGATGGCAGATGGACTATTCTGACGATGTCTTTCATACTTTTCTGGACTTTTACAGTGTATTTTACTTGGCAGTGAATGGGACAGACACAAGTCTAACAGTTTTCATCCAAAATATCTTAAATTGTCTTCCAAAGACAAAGTTTTTATGGGTTTGGAATGACATGGGGGTAAGTGATTAATGACAAAATTTTCATTTTGGGGTGGAGAATCCCTTTAATATTTATGCTGCTCTCCATCTAAAGTCTGTAAGCTAGTATGTTTGTATTCCTAGCCAGACACTGATAGGGTGCACAAAGTGTGGGGCGATACAAAATATGTAAATAGTTATATAAATAATTAAACTACAGAATAATTTATACAGAAATGAACAACTGAAAAGATTTGGAACTATTTGTGCTCATGTTGAGTGAGAATGTTGTCAACATCACACTTTGTAAGAGGCTTCATTTGCTGAAAGGCATTTTATTGCACAGCCTGAAGCCAGTGAGCAGAGACCCAAAAAGGGGTGATGCCAGGTCCCAAACAACTTTGGACTTAAGAGCTGCCCCTGGACAACATTCAGTTTCTGAAATGACATTCAGCTCTTCTAAATGATTCACGATATATCTTGCTCTCAGTCACTCAATATTTTTAGACCTTTAGCCTGCAAGAGTCACTGATCCTTCTGGGACTCTGAGATCATTTTATTAGATTATGCCAGCACTTAGAAGTCTTTTACACAGCAGAGAACCTTTGTGTGTTATCAACTGGCAAACACTCTCACTCGTTATGACTTCCACTCACACACATGCACTCAGGCTTAAAGCATCTACGCCCGACCAAACACTAATATTTTTACTATACATGCAAACCCATACAGTATTTACTCCAGCAATTTACTGACAAACTACATAGGAAAATAAGGTATAAATATTCTGAAAAAAAGACAAAAATTGATAGAGTGAAATTAAATAAGGGAGTGCCTTGGCCAAAATCACAGGGGTGTCAGTTCAGTCACTTGTTACCATTTCGAAGGGTAACAAGGGGAGTCGGTGCTCAGTAGAGGCCACAACCACGCAGGTTATTGGCGATGATGATGTCAGTGACAGCATCAAAGACCACTTGGATGTTTCCTGTGTCTGTAGCGCAGGTTAGATGACAGTAGATTTCTTTATTAGGAGAGCGATTTTTACTTTCAAACTGAACCTGTATATATGAAGTAGCGGCTTCGAATGTATTTGGGCCTGCAGGAAAGATGAAGAGATGATGGACTTAGTTTTTCTATTTTATATCTGTAAATTTCTTATGTACATGTGTGCATAGCTTTTGTACCTGTGTATTCTGGGAAGCAGATAGTCAGTGGAGATTTTGAAATCTTTTCTCCAAAAAGATCCTTCTTATTTAGGAAAAGGATGATGGATGTGTCAACAAAGAACTTATTGTTACATATAGAGTCAAAGAGCGTCAGAGACTCATGCATACGGTTCTGCAGAGAAGAAAGAAAAATAAGGTTATCAAACACATTTTAGACTTACATTTTTAGACTGCATAATTAGCAAACTTTTAAAATCTATTTCTCATTATATTACATTTTATTATATTTTTGTCACAGAGTCAACAACATCCACAGCACCAGAACCCTACACTCCGCCCACAGTCACAGAGTTCTGATCACCTGCACCTGTCACATCCAATCAGCACAGACTATATAAACCACTCACATCAGTTCACTGTTGTCTGGTCTCGTTGTTCCTAACTGAAAGCTTTCCAACCACTTACTTGCATGGACTTACCTTCTTTCATCCGATATTCTGCATCCAACCTCAGAACCCAGCTCACCAACACCAGTTCATCCAAACCTGCTAAGATCAGACTGTTATTCACTGAAATACCTCAGTTTTGCTCTGTTGACCAATCACTCACCTGCTATCCACGTCTATCTGTCAAAACCTGCAATAAACATTTTGTTTGGATGACCTTGTTGCCTTCTGTTTTATGACAGAAGACCAGACCAAACAAGCAATGTTCCAGCGATGCACATAACCCTGTCAACAATCCTTTTGCTTACTTGGTTCAAGCTCTCCGTCAAGCACTTAAACCACCCGTCACCACTTCTTCACTGTCTGCCTCTGCCAGTGGACTGACCAGTGAGCTACTCAGGAGAGGCGAAGGATTGCAGCGGATTCCTAGGGATTCCTGCTACAAATTGAAAATGCAGCCGCGTCTATTTGCCAACAATCGTCACAAAATTGCATAGATAATTTCCTTGTTATCTGGACGAGCTTTGCAGTGTCAAATGTGGGATGCAAATGGACCAGCTATTAACTCACTGATGGCATTTACCATGCATTTTAAAGACATCTGACAGACCGCTAGGACTTTCTTTATGCATGATCAACTCTACCGTCACCATCAAGGGAGATCTTCGGTTTCAGTTTTGCACTCTGGCAGCCGTCAGACCTCCATGCTCAGCAATGAGTGCAATCCATATAACACCTTGAATCCTAGATTGCCTGTTCAGATGTTATTCTGATAACTTCCCGTCAATTTATTTAAGTGAAATAGATTTCAACACCATTCTCTGATGACCATGGTTATCAGAACATGCCCCCCTTGTGAACTGGAAAACCAGTGAGGTGCAACAATGAAGTTAGAACTTTTTGGCTAACTGTATCAGGATTGTATCAAGTTAAAAGAACAACCTTCAAGTCTGTTAAACATAAATCAAGTGAAGTGAAGTGAAGTGACATTCAGCCAAGTATGGTGACCCATACTCAGAATTTGTGCTCTGCATTTAACCCATCCGAAATGCACACACACACACACTGTGAGCACACACCCGGAGCAGTGGGCAGCCATTTATGCTGCGGCGCCCGGGGAGCAGTTGGGGGTTCGATGCCTTGCTCAAGGGCGCCTAAGTCGTGGTATTGAAGGTGGAGAGAGAACTGTACATGCACTCCCCCCACCCACAATTCCTGCCGGCCCGAGACTAGAACTCACAACCCTTCGATTGGGAGTCCAACCCTCTAACCATTAGGCCACGACTTCCCCCGATTCCCACGACTTCAACTCATTCTTCCTCTCATGTCGATGTATGCTCCATGTACATTTAGACTCCTGACAGCTCCAAACCACAAAAAGATTCCTCCAGAACATTGGACGTTCCAGGATGTCTTCAAAAAGTAACAGGCAACCAAACTACACCCACATTTGCAATGGGCCTGTACGATCGATCTGCTGCCTGGGGTTACATTTACACCTGGCAAAGTCTACCTCGTTGTCCGTCCCAGAACAAAAGGCCATAGAGGAGTTTATCAAGGACGCTTCTCAAGCAGGAACCACTTCCCCTGCCACTTCAAGTTTCTACTTTGTGGGAAAGAAGGACGGAAGCTGCTCTCAACTCCCAGATAAGCTCATCTATTCCTGAAACCAGGCCAAACATCGCCAACATGTGATGCAGGTCCTACAGAAACTTAGAGAATTCCACATGTACCTCAAGCTCAATAAATTCGAGTTCCACTGTGAAACTGTCCATTTCCTTGGCTATGTAATCAACCAACACAGCATTCACATGGACCAGAGGAAGGTACAGGCAGTAGAGAATTTCCCACAATCCATATCAATCAAGGAACTACAATGCTTCTTGGGGTTTGCAAACTTCTACAGGAAGTGCATCAACAAGATCTGCTCACCTTTAACCTCCTTGATGAAACATGGGGCCAAGTCTCTGCACTGGAACTCTGATGCAATCAACGTGGGGCCAAGCCTTCTGTGTCTCTCATACCCAAGTGCTTCCCAATCCAGAACTGCTCTTAGTCATCAAGGTTTATGCATCCACTAGATGTTTTGTCTCAGCAGCAGGGTGAGCCTCCCAAACTGCATCCATGTGCCAAGAAGCTGTCCCCCACATAGCGCAACTATGACAATGATAACCGCAAAATGCTGGCCATCAAACTTGTCTTAGAAGAGTAGCACCGATGGCTAGAGGGAGCTAAACATCCTTTTGATGGCATCACTGACAACTGTAATCTTGATTATCTTCCTGGAAGAAACTCATGCACATACATCACTGGGCTCTGGACACCCAGGCAGCCAGCAAACCCTCTCCCTCATTAGCAATCACTACTGGTGGCCCAATATGGCCCAGGTCTCCTGATTTGTCAAAAGATGCTTAGTCTGTGTCCATATCCAAGGTCCCTTGCCACCTACCTGAGGAAAAGCTGGTCCCTCTTCCTTTACATAACAGGGCATGGTGACATATTGGAGTTGATTTTATCCTTGACACACCTTTTGCGGCTTCTCACACATGTCCTCTTCATTGTAGACTGCTTCTCCAAAGTGTGCAAATTGATTAATTTGAAAGGACTACTCACTGCTTTGAAACAGCTGGAAGAGGGTTTTGTCATTTTGGAATCCCAAAGATATCTTCTTTGTCCCTGAACCTCTTTTCATCTCCCGAGTGTGTAATGCCTTATTCCAGTTACTCTGAGTCACTGTCAACTTAATATCAGGATATCATCTGCAGTCCGGCGTCCAGACTGAGAGAAAGATGCAAGAAATTGAGAGATACCTGCGATCTTATTATCATAAACATCAAGACAGCTGGAGCCGTTAACTTCCATGGGCCGAATATGCACAGAACTCCCTGCTTCAAGCCACCACCGGATTAAAACCCATCCAGTGTATACTCGGCTATCAACTGCCCGTGTTTCCCTGGTAAGGTGAGCCTTCTGATGTTCCAGCTGTCCACCATTGGTTCCAGGAGAGCAAGTGTGTTTAGGACTCAGCTCACATCAACATGCAGAGGGCAGTTCAGAGCCAGAAGAGCCAGGTTCGACGCTAGAAGATCAGCAACACACCAGTATCATCCAGTACAGAAGATCTGGCTCTCAACCAGCTACATCCTTCTTCGACTGATCTGTCCCTACTACGTCCATCCATTCACAATCCAAAGGCAGATCAATGAATTCATATAGAGGCTTAACCTTCCTCCTCACTACAGAATTTCACCATCTTGTCATGTATCCCTGTTGAAACCATATACTAATTCTCTTCTTGTTTCCTTTACAGGGTCTGGTGCTGATGATGTACCTCCTCCTCCTCCAACAGATTCTTCAGATGAGAACATTTACAGAATCAACATCACCCTAGACTCCCGATGATGGGGCTGCCACCTAGAGTACCTCGTAGCCTAGGAGGGGTTCGGCCCAGAGTAAAGATCTTGGTTTGCCCATGATGACAGAGTAGTCCCATCTCTGCTTCTTGAATTCCTTACACTCCACCTACTCGTTTACAGTAACCAGAGGTCTGATTACATGCACCTGTCACATCCAATCAGCACAGACTATATAAACCACTCACCTCAGTTCACTGTTGTCTGGTCTCGGTGTTCCTACCTGAATGCTACCCCACCACTTACTTGGATGGACTTACCTTCTTCCATCTGATATTCATCTAGATCCAACCTCAGAACCCGGCTCACCAACACCAGTTCATCCAAACCTGCTAAGAGCAGACTGTTATTCACTGAAATACCTCAGCATTGCTCTGTTGACCAATCACTCACCTGCTATCCACGTCTATCTGTCAAAACCTGGAATAAACCTTTTGTTTGGATGATCCTGTAGCATTCTTCTGTTTCATGACAATCATATTTTATTATATACATATATATATATATATATATATATATATATATGTATATATATTGGTGATTCAGATCAATTTCAGGTTGACTGTCAAAGGATTGTTTTAGAGAAAAATGCCAAGATAGAAGAAAAAAAAACAAATTTACAATTAAATGTCATAATGTGACTATACAAGCTTTCTAATATCTAAATGATCAGGTGTAATCTGGGTGTAGTAGTTCACCGTTGTTTCGTCTTCATGGAGCATTTGGTCATATCCACTCAGTGCCACACAAAAGATAATGGCGGTCACATCCTCAAAGCAGTGAATCCATTTTTTCCTCTCTGATCTCTGTCCCCCCACATCAAACAGCCTGGGGACAAAACATCACACACTTTCAGGACATATGTGAAGCCATGTACATGCATGCGTGCACACACACAAGACATGTTAAGAAACAAAATAGGTCGACCAAAGATATCATATTTGAACGGTCTAACACACTGATAATGTGAATAAAAAAAATTATTTTCCAATTCCTTATGTCAGTTACTTACAAATAGACTTTGAGGAGAATTATTCACATCTTTTTTATTTCTGCTTTTGAACATCTAAGTAACGTTTCATTCAACAAATATTCCCAATATATTTTTATAACAATTTTCAAAAAATTTCATTTAAAATGTTTTAAATTAATTAATTATTATATTTAAAAACATTTAAATATAATATATGAGTCAAATCAGATTTGTTTTGTGATTGTTTACAATAAACACAATAAAGCAATACTATATATATATATATATTTTTTTACAATAAAGTGTCTCAAAACAAAACTACTCAGTAGATACCTAAAGTTAAGGTTCTTGAAGGAAAAATTTGTCTCAACGATGCCAGTAGTTTTGACTCTGGTTCGGAGAATATCCTGTTCAGTGGGGAGGTAATCTGGAGATCCAACGCGCTGCAAACTGTCTAGGTAACTAAAACACAGAACACCCGGGTGCATTTTAAAATCTGTATTATAATACATAATATGTATAACGCGCACATTACATTTGACAGTGACATGCTTGTTGCAGCATCTCATGTATGTAAGACAGTGGGACTCACTACTGGGCGGAGTCGTTTAGCTGATACTCTCGTGAGCGGCCAAAGCAAGATTGAGTTCCAGCATCAGTCCACAGACGCGTCATGGCAGCCAGCAGTTCTGTTGAAAATGGCTCTGTGTCTTCCATACGACTAACCACATCAAATACAAGCTTAGCATCTGCCTGTAAATGCATGCATAATGTTAGAAACATCCTGTTAAATGAATATAAGTGTAGAATGACACCCACTAAATGTTCATTGCATTGGCAACCATAATGATATTTTCTAATTCATTTGCACTAGGTGTCACTGTAGCTCAGCGCATCCTCTGAGAAGTGTGGTTTGGGTAATACAAGGTGAATTCAATCACTAGGAAAATCTAATGCAAACATTAAAGAACACTGCAAAATCAAAACAATTGTATGAAGGTACATTAATATTAGTGGAACTGCCCTGTTGTTTTCTGCCACCTTGTATTGTTTTATCAAACAAATTACATTATTAAGATGTTTGGAAAATATGGAAATATATATATAACAAAATATGGAAAATAATATACATAAAATAATACATAAATCATAATACATATAGATAATATGTTTCAGGAGAAATCAATTAAACAATTCATCTGAATGTTTAATCAAATCACACCACTTGTTTTTTTTTTTTTAATTCATTCAGCTGATCTCCAGGTCTGGCGGTAGCACTTTTAGCTTAGCTTAGCATAGATCATTGAATCTGATTAGACCATTAGCATCTCGCTCGAAAATGACCAAAGAGTTTAGATATTTTTTTCTATTTAAAACTTGGCTCTTCTGTAGTTACACAGAAAATTAAAAGTTGTGATTTTCTAGGCCAATATGGCATTTTTTCGGGCGATTTCTGTCAAACTGAGAATTGCCCCGAGTGCTCCCGTAGACTTCCATACAAAGATAATTTTTTCCTTACTGCAGGCACTGCAATGCAATCTCAATGAGTTGTGGGAGGGCTAGCCCTAATGTGTTTTCATCATCATGCGTAACCTTAACTTGTGCAATGACTGGAATCTAATCGGATTCAATGATCTATGCTAAGCTATGCTAAAAGTGCTACTGCCAGATCCAGATATCAGCTGAATGGATTAGAAAACAGTAAAACTCAACTGTTTAACTCTAGGGGAGTTGGAAAATGAGGCTATTTAAAAAAATTTTTGGAGTGTTCATTTAAATCAGTTCACAAGAGTGTTTGCATGTGATATACATACATTTCTGTCCTTGTCTGTGTACTCTATACCAAGAGTTTCCATTGCTCGCAAGATGGTGGCGAGACTCTGAATGGTGTTGCTATAGACCACAGGTTTAAACTGCTTTACATCGTCTCCAGAGAAGCCATCTTCATGGATAATCCTAATGCATACACACAACAGAGAATAGCCACTATAGAAACACAAGCACCATTCAAACAAAACAGAACTGACATTATGTGTGTGTGTGTGTGTGTGTGCTCTTGTTTTTGTGACATATCAGGACACAGTTTTGTATAATGACATGGGTATGACACAGGTATTACAAGGAGAGGGTGACTTATGAGGACATAACCAATGACCCCATTTTACAAAAACGCTTATAAATCATAAAGAATATGTATTTTTGAGAAATTAAAAATGCACAAAGTTTCCTGTGAGGGTTAGGTGTAGGGTTGGTGAAGGGGCATAGAATATACCGTTTGTACAGTATAAAAAGCATTACCACTATAGGGTGCCCCCACTGTTCACAAAAACAAACTTGTGTGTGTGTGTGTGTGTATATATATATAATGTGGCTGGAATACTTTATTCGTTTTTTTATTATAGATAATTCAACATTCTGTCTTGTAGCCTACCTCGTGTTGTATAGCCAGAGTTGTTGGTCATCTTAATATTTTAAACCACAAGTTAAAGTTTAACTATCCAATAATAAAATTACTATAATAAAAAAAGTTAAAGTGTAACTAGTAAGAGCATATTTAAAACCTTAAAATATATCCTAGGTCTGAAATATGGTTGTGTGAGCTGAGCTTTGAATTACAAAACTGCAGCGATGCTGGTGCAATATAATGAGTTTGATCTGCAAAATCATGTTTAATAATAAAACACAATTGGTCAAAACTGCCATGTAAGTTAAAAATAGTTGTATGTGTATCCGTAGTTCTGAAAATGTAAGGTTAGGTGGCATAGTCTCGGTAAATCCGTTTAATGGGCGGATAACGCTAAACGAGACTGCAGGGATCAGGCACTAAAAGCCACCCATTAAGATTAATACGGAGAAAGATTCTAATGCCTCGCGCGCTCACGCACGCACGCACACGCACGCTCTCTCTCTCTCTCTCTCTCTCTCTCTCTCTCAAGCACACACAGTCAGAGGACAAAATGAACACAATGCCTTAACGCTTAACGTGGCACAATACACAAATGCCGGACTCAGATTTAATGCACATGACGAAAGCGTTAAGGAACTTTGAAGCCCAAGCCGGCATAGACAGCGGCGAAGTAGGCTGCACGCGCGCTCTTGAAGCTGCACTACACACATGCTACTAATAACACACACACACACACACACACACACACACTCACTCACTCACAGCACTGTCTCTTGGGATGCGCTTGTGTTTCAGCACTACCACACACTGAACAGCGCGAGACAAACAGTTCCCAACCTTTAACAAATAAGAAAATGAACCGAACAGAAAAAGGCACAAAATCACTATGTTAAAACCCCGCACTTACTTCATCTGTTTGACGATGGTGCTCTTCCCCGACTCCCCTCCGCCTGCAGAGGCATAGGTTGTGTCAGTACTGTCACACACACGCACGCACACACACACACCTGCAGTATCCTTATTCAATGCACTCATTGAAAAGCTGCCAGTTGGACCTCACGACTTACCCAGAAGAAGTAATTTTACTTCTTTGGCTGCGCTTAGTCCGTCTTCCTTCAGATTTTTCTCGATCGCTTTGCTCCGGTCCAGAGCCGCGCGCTCCTCTGCACTTAACGTGCATCCCATTGCAAGACCGAGAGCCGGGGCGCGCGAGAGCTGTATCCCAAATTTCCGTCTCTGTCCCACGCTCTCTCCTCTCTCGCTTGCTCAGTCTGACGATTGTTGCTAAAGCATCCAAGCCGAATTTAGGTCAGGTACAGGCGCACACTTCGGCCTCTTGATTAGGAAGAGGTCGTCCTGCTCGCGCTCTGGTTTGCGGGTGTCTATTGGGCGGCGGCAGTGACAGCCAGCACGAGCTCATCTCATCCTGTAGTTCCCTCCTAATGCGCGCGTGCAAACCCCTCTCATCGCTCTGACGTCACACAAGGTGCAGGGCTCAGGAACATCTGTTTAGTGGCAGCCGAAATATATAGCTAAAGCTCAGATGCTGTTTGATTTGTTTGTAGACCTTTTGGGTATGTCCCACGTTGTACTAACTTTTATGTTTAGCTGTATTATTGAGACTTCCTAATATGGGTGCCATGTTTGGATGTTTGTAACAGGCCTATTTTGTCATTTTTATTTATTTACTTTTTTCCTATAAAAATAACAATCTTAAGATATACGGTATATATATATATATATATATATATATATATATATATATATATATATATATATATATATATATATATATATAATTTTCAGAAACTATTTAGAATCACATTTTTAATCGTTTTATGTAGTGATTTTTGACAGATGAATGTTTAAATAAACATACAATTTATTCAATAATTTGATACAATATAATTGAAATAATACACACACACACACACACATAGACACACACACACACAGTGGTGGCCAAAATTATTAGAACACCAGAATTTTTAAATGTAATAATCCAGTAATATTTTCGTTTGCATAAGGAGTCTGACAGCAGCCGGTGCTCCACACAGAGATCTGATCTCATCATCATCAGTCTGTCTGGAATAACATGGAGAAACAGAACAAACTGAGACATCTCCAAGATGCTTCAAGAAACTTTCCTAAAAGCTAGTGCTGTGAGAAGTTTTAGGCACTTGAGTAAAAGTTCTGTAAAATGAGGATGCTGTCAAAAATAATGTCATAAATATATTTTATTTATCAATAAACTTATTAACTAAATTAAATCATCATTTGGTTAAACCATCCTTTGCGTTTAAAGGAGCTTTTGCCCTAGGTGCACTTGCGCATTGTTTTTCAGGTAGCTTTGCAGGTAGGTTTCTTATAGTGTCTTGGAGACGTTTCCACAGATCTTCTGGATTGAGTCTGTCTCAGTTTGTTCTGTTTCTTCATGTTATTCCAGACAGTCTGATGATGATGAGATCAGATCTCTGTGTGGAGCACTGTCCTCTGTCAAACTCCTTATGCAAACAAAAATATCACTGGATTATTACAATATATATGTCTGAACTGTAAGGTATAAAAAAGAAGAAAGAAAGAAAAAAAGTCAAAATTGTGAGGAAAAAGTTGCAATTTCATTTGTTGGTGTTTTTTAAAACCTTTAAGAAATATGTACAATTTTGAGGGGGAAACAGAATTGCAACACGTTAACTTGGAAGTCACAATTGCTGGATGCAAAATCTGAATTGAAAAAAATAAATAAAAAATTGCAATGGCCTGACATAGACATTGAATTTTGAGATATAAATACACAATAATCTTTTTTATTATTATTCCATTGCATAAATAAGCTTCCTCCATGATATGCAAAAATAAATGTGTTGGCTTCTTTTGGCTTTTTTTATTTTTCTTTTAGTGGCAAAGATACAAATAAACAGGGTAATTTTTGTCTGCAACATTACAGTAATTTACATTACAGTCGATTTCTTGACAATAACATTGCATTATTACAGGTCACAATTGTGTGTAATTATATATATATATATATATGCTGTATTTTATATGTGTGTGTATATATATAAGAGATTCAAAATGTCCCCCTTTTATCTTCTTTTTTTTTTCTTTTTTACCAAATTCAATGGAGTGATGCTTTTAAACGTTAATATTTATGCACTTGGAAGAGCACTCAAGGTACACATTTAAGTATGTGTGTCCCATGGAAACCAAATCCCTGACCAAGAGCCATGCTCTACCAGCCAAGTTACATGAACATCTTTAACATTAGTAGGGATTACAAAAAGGCAACTACAATGATGGAGCACAGATACACTAATATATAAATACAAATATTCTCCCCCACATCCTCCCAATCTTACAGCACTAAAAAAGCCAGATGTTCTGCAGCTGGATTTTAGATGGCAACACAAAATAATGCTATAGGTTTGTTTCTACTGTATGCAGCTGTTATATGGGTGAGATGATAAAAAAATGAGATCAGTGAGTGGGCTTTTAATATCTATAGTGTAAATCTCGAGATCTTTGGATGTCATCACTCAACACTTAAAAATATATGCATGTACATGCATTATCATTTCACACTTAGTGTTATTCTTTTGGCTTTCTGTTGTCTGTCAGAATGTCAATGTTTGCACAAAAGAATATTGTGAATGTTTGTGACGCAGAAGGGAAAATGTACATACACAAATAAATAAATGCATACTTCCAGGTAACATGAATATCTGACTGATTCTTTGAAATGTGACCAAGGGGAGGGGGAAAATGTAAAACATAACTCGAATTGCACAGGATTCTTCACTTTCTGAACACACCAGTGACACACACACAGGTCACTCTGATGGATTACTTTACCAAGATAAGAGCAATATCAAGCCACGCAGCCTGCTTAACATGCTTTTATCTTTATTACCAGGGTGGAGACAAAATCACAGACCCTCCTCCATAAGCCGTTACAACACAAGTATGCCGAAATATCATTACATAATCATATGCGAGTAGCATTTATATCTTGAGCAAACTAAAATCAAGGAAATCTTTGCAATTATTCCTAAATTAAATTGTGAATAAAACAGTTAACAAAGCACATCAACGGACAGGTAAAAATGGAACTGTTGAGTAATTTTCTCTGCTATTTAATCACCAGGTTTTTCATAAATGAAAATGCTAGATTTCACTCTAGAAAACGACTAGGAGCTTCTAAATCCCCATAACTAAAATGAATGTGATCTCTTAACCATGTAATACTTTAATGGCAGGTCTGCGTAATGCTTTAATGGAGAAAGGCCTCATCCATTTCATTAATCTGACCACCCTCAATAGATACCATTAAGCTAAAATTAATTTCTAAGAATAATAGCATCTCATAGCGTATTACAACACAATCATATCCAGATGTTGACTTTTTTCCCCCCAACTGATTATTTGACATTCATTTCACCACACCTTCTTCTCAGATCAAAAAAATGGCAGGAAAAAAAAAGCAGGAAATCCTCAATCTTTTCTCCAAATGTTTCAACTAACCGGAAAAGGTAGCAATATGCTACTGTTACATGGGTTGGTGTCAATTTATAGAACTTCCGAATATTGACTTCAGGATTGAATTTCTAAAAACAACATTTATTCACCGAGAGTTCTTCAATACTGCTCCATGTCATATTTATCCTTCCTAGTCTCTTTTAAAAAATTAAATCAATATAGGTGACCTATACTCAGTGGACTGGTTTTATAATCAGATTAAGCATGCTTTTGAACTAGAAAGCAGTTTATTTAGAAACATTATTATGAAAGTAATCTATAGTTCAGTAATATCCTTAATATGCATAACAGGAATTTGGTCCTCACAATTTAATTTTTAAAGTGGTGTCAAGCTCTGTATTTGCAGTTGTCTTTAACGTACGAGTGATTTCATGTAATGTGCCGATTAAGAGTCAATCCATGTTAGCTGCACTCTAGCAGTAGTCCTGCTACACTAAACGCCTACAAACAATAACACTGCTCTCTTCAATGTGGAGGTCAATACACGGTTTTAAGAACGCACTCAAGTTCTGGAAGTTAAAGTGATGCTGTTTTTAGCATCTACAGTGTTTCTCTTATGCACACAATGACTCTGAGATAAAACTTTTCCTGACCTGATAAATAGAAGATGGGACAATGTGGAGGATAAATATAGTTATGCATGAAATATGCATGGAAAACTCTTTATTTAAAATGTATTTCATTTTGGGCAGACGTCAGTTTGTGAACTTTAAAGTAGGAGACAGATAGAAATGACAAGGTCATGATTAAAAAAAAAAAAAAAAACACAAAAATGAGAGTGAACACTCTTCAAATGTAACTATATATCTTGGAAACATTAACACATGCACATAAACACACACACACACACACACACACATCACTCATTCATTGTACAGAGACTCATACAGTCTCAATCTCGTGGCTGGATGCCCAACATGATCTCTCCAACGCTTGTCAGTTTTGTCTCCTCTAATGCACTGATAAGACGGCTCAGTTTGGCACTCCTGCCCTCTGATTGGATGAAACATCCAAGCAGTTGATAGGCCTGTTCATAAAGCCCTTCCCTCTCATACTCATAGGCGAGATTGTCAATAGCAGGGCCTTTTAGGGCACGGCAGTTCTTTTGTAAAGCCCGTCCCACTCGTTTCCAATCCCGTCCCACGTGAGCAGCAAAATGTTGCTGGTCTGCTGAGGTCAAAGGCCTATCGTCTGAGAGCACAGGGAAAGAGAAGACAAAAATAAAATCGAACAATTTGAATGTGAAAACTAGTCTGTGCTAGTAGAAATACAAGAGTACACTGCATCATCACATACATTTAAATAGTTAAAACTCACCAAAAACTCTTTTCTGAAACAGAAAGCAGTTCCTGGGCAGCTCCTGCGGTGGTTGACTAGGAGGAAAGAAGCTGTTCTGCAGCTGCTGCTCCAACTGTGAGACCTCGTCATCTCGCAAACGCACAGGCTACAAAACAGCCATCCGTTAAATAAACAGCTGTTTATTTGACAATATCTGAACCATACTGTTACATCCATAGAAGGTGAGGCTCAACCAGCAGCTGTTTAGTCAAAAAAAAGATTTAACATTTTTCTCAAAAGGTGTTGATTTCATTTAAAATGAGATGTTCTTATCAGAGCAAGACTGATACATCAGACTAGTTCAGATACCACCTGTACTTCTACTGAAAGGACACAATGTCAATGATGACATCAGGACAGAGAAAGATGGCTTTATAGCTTCTAGAGTGGCTTTATAGACTTCTTGCATAAGAATATGCAAGAAGTCAGAGGCCTTCTGTTAACAGACCTGACTGGCTTTGGCATTAGAAGGTTGCGAGGGACTCATGAGGATCCCGAAAGATCTTCTTCACGTCATTCTGTGTACAAGCTAAAAACAGCACTTCCCTGGTGTTATGAGTCATTTGTTTATTGTTTTTCTGCAATAATCCCTGAAAACTAAGCCAGACAGCAAGAATTTCAGATTTAACGTCAGAAAAATGTAAAATAGGCAAGGAAAGGTTTGACAATACCTTCAATTATTTTTGCCAAATGTTTACTTACAAGTGAGCCTAAAGAAACTGAAAGCTAAAGAATGGTTTTCACATCTCTGACTCAGTGAAAAACAAGTTAAATGCAAATTATAAAATTGCAACTTTATTGCATCTAACTCTATAGCACAAATGAGGCTTTGTAGAAGTTGTCAGCAGACGCCAACATGTACAGATGTGACAGATGTGTGACATCCACTCATCCTCAAAAAACATTGCAGTGGATTATTGGCTGCCAAGAGCATTAAACCATCAATTTACAAAGCAAATGAGTCTAATAGCTAATTCTACTATTATTATCTGTTGTAATCATCTTAATAATGCATTTAATAATTATTTTATTTTGTTTTGTACAACTTGATGTCCAAAGCAAAATTAAGGTACTAAATTTACATCCAAGAATCACTCTACAAAATTGAATATTTTTTAGTTGTTTTCACCATTGATACCTAATATTACAATAATGTTGCAATAATACAAAATTTGCTGACATTTCACAGTTTCTGCAAAAATCACATGTAATCTATCACAAAAGTTATAAAGGTTTGAATTGTAATCGAGCAGTTAACACTGACAACATTTTTAAGTTGCCAACACTGTGCTGAGTTTTTTTCTTTATATTTGAGATATTAGATTATTATATTGTCTCAAAGCAGAATAAACAGTTTTCAGAACAGTACCTATGTTTCAGCATTCACATTTTGTATATATATATATATATATATATATATATATATATATATATATATATATATATATATATATATATATAAACTCAATATTTAGGTAGTTGTCTGAAACATGCTTATTTGATCAAATCAACGTATCTTTAATCTATATACCTGTAGTTTCTTGTCAGAGCTGTAAATGTGTCAAGAATATGCTCAGTTTTCATTTCTTAATATAAACTAAATACGAATCATACATTTTTTTTAATACTACCTCTTTTAAGCAGCAGTAAACTGTGATTTACTTCCGACATCTGACGTTCTGTGCAAACAGCTGCTCATAAAAGTACAGAGCCGTATACAGCTATCCTGTCGGTCATATCAGCAGAAACAAACACACATACCTGTGACTGGCCTATGTGCTCCAGACAGATCTCTAGATCTTGAAGGCTTTGGTCCAATGTATGTATCCCTGCTTTGAGCTGTGTTTCCATGACAACCCCATCAGGAAGACTAAGAAGGCGTGAGGCATGCTGGGACAGAAACTGAGCAAGCGAACCACATGCATAGCTCTCCAGGAATCGCTGACAGGGAGCCATGGCCATGAATTTAAGTTCCACCCCAAGGAAGGGATCAGCATCGTGCAGTTTCAGGATTTCGTACCCTTCCAGTCCACCAACAGAATCTGGATCAAAGACAGTTTGACAGGTATCAACTGTGACACAAAGACATAAATTGGTGGCCACCTCTGTTGATGCTTACCTATAAGGGTGAGTTTAAGCACCTTGAACACGCTGAATTTCCCTCGCTCGTCTTTGTAAATCGATAGAAACTTGTGTGCTGGACTGCTACACCCCAAGAAGAGCACAACACACCCTGAAAATGCACCATCATTGCCGTTGCTGTCATATAACCTCTGCAGATGAAGATAAAATCATACACACAATGTTAATTCACTTACAATAACATATGGACGGACACAAATGTAAACACAATGTACCTTTGTGTCTATACTGTCCATCTTCTGATCAAACTCCAGTCTCAATCCTTTAAGTGTGAACAAATGACTTCACGTAAAAAACATAAACAGAGCAAAGCAGAATTAATTTCAGATCTTATTAGACTAACAAAAAAAGACATTATTTTGTGTGTTGCGGGATGTAACCACTTCCTTATAAGGCTGTGAGCTTGTTGGTCGATACTGCTATATAAATGGGTCAGACGTTTCTGATTGTTAGATATGCGATGCACATGTTTACAGATAACATGATTCGTCACGTTTAAAGGTTTTAACTTGTTACAATTTTGAGAGGTCGGTGGATAAAACATACAAAAGGCCCGCTCACGCAGACTCGTGGCTTTTATTTTTATTTATTTTAATTTTCTCTTGAACAAAAGTTTAACATAATGCTTGTCTTCAATTCACATAACAGCAAAAATTTAACTTGAGCTTTTGTTATATATATATATATATTACATGTTACTTACACAACGACTTGGTGAACTTTGAATGATAAGGAAGTCTAAACAGGCCCGCAAACTTACACGAAGGAAACTTTCGAGGTGTCGAAACACTCCTAAGACACACCCACTGTAATGTTCTTTAATCTGATTGGTTAAGAGCATCACGCATTCTATAATGATTGGCCCATATCTGTTTTCATCGCTGTATTTAACAACGGAACTCGTAACCCAGGAGGAAGTTGAGAAGGCTGAGAACGCATGTTTTTTTTTTTCAGAAGTCTTGAGAGACAAACAGACAGCAGAGTCATCACGAACTGTGCTGGATTGAGAGGTTTTCTATAATATCAGATAATATGTTTCAAGTGTATTTTAACGTACAGCGGCTGACAGAAGATATAGGGCTGATTTGGAATGGAATGGTACGGATCTGCCAGAAGAGATCCTTGCACATTTTTTTTTCTTTCCTGGCTTTACAGGACAAATGCAATGCATTTACTGTTTGAAGGGCTTGGTCTAATAACATGACACATCCAAGCTCATGGAAAGATACTGAAGTTAGGTAAGAACTGTTGGTTTGTCTTGTATCCATGAGATATTAGGAACCCCCCCCCAGAGGATAATTGTATTACTTAGGCTAGATATTGCTCTTTCATATATCGTGAGACTTAATGGAGATCTCATTTAAACTGCATGCAAGTATTAACTCTGTCTCACGTTTCTCCTAAAAATTCCTAGGAGATATAATAAGACAACATACAGAGTTACAATAAACATTATGTCGGTAGTATGATTGTATAACCCTGCATTTCAAAGATAATGGTTGAGATCTTTTGAAATTGTAGAAGAGGAGCATGTGAGGTTACCTTTGAGAAGAATGAGACTAAAAGTCTCCATCCGCTCTCCATTTCTCATTATAATCTCAATCTCTACGCAGAAACGTTTGCGTTATTAAAGAGATCTCCTGTGTGATTTCTTTCTTCTCCTTCTCTATGGCCTCATATTTGACCTTTTATATTTGTTCTGTGCTGATTAAGTACCCTGATAAAAGCATGTTACGACATTAGTGAAGACCTATTGTGCCATATACTACTATGTCATAAAATGTTGTCACATGCATATTCATAACAACAATATAATAAATGGCATAAATGATGCGTGTTTTGCTCTGTGTGACATGTTATCTCTTGTCTTAGGTGTGAGTCAGGAACCAGTGTCCCTGAGAGATATTTTGCTCTTCTGCCACTGGTCAGAAAACTGAAACTGAGAATGTGTCGGACCGATCCAGCCAATGGCAAAACAGCACTGTGGGTGCTACGGAAGGCAGTTGCCAGGGTTGATGAGCGGCTGGAAGGAATTTTCATCTGTTGTGTGGGGAACACACCTCTCTTTTATGCTGGCCATGACCTCCAGCAAGGCTTAGTGGACATACTGACAAACGGGTCGTCCCTAACCATGCTTGACCTAAAAGAAGTTCCTTTATCTCCTTTGTCAGGAGTGTAGCAATGCTTTGCAAAGTCTTTACATCAACAATCACTGTGCGGCATCAATGCTGAGACGCTAAGGCAAGCGTTGAAATGCTGCCATTCCCTCAGCATTCTTGGAGTTTTTCTCACAAGACATCTTGAAAGATCTCATGTTGCCAGTGTCCAGCACTAAAGAAACTAGAGCTCCGTTGCGAACAGTCGCTCAAATACACCGTGCCTCTCTGTGACCAGCTATGGTTTGAGTCAAAACTGAGACACCCACGTCTCTGGACCTCTGAAGTAAACTAAACTGAAGTAGTGCTCTCAAGTGTTCTTGCACTATTTTTCAGTCTTATCGAATAGCTACATTTGTGAGACCGATTATGTGAAATCCTTTTACAGGCGGTTAGGTGTTCTCCTTTCCATTTAAGCTTAAGATGCTCTTTGGATCATTCTCAAATCGTGCAGGAGAATGTGATCATCAGGTTTAGTTCATGGAGCTCAAATGCTGCTGTCACTACAGCATAAGGGAGACAACCAAACACTAAGATGTTCTAAAATTCATGTACATTTTTTAATTAAACTTCACTTAAAATCACTTAAATATTAAATATTCTTCTGTCATAATTTACTCAGCCTCATGTCATTCCAAACCTGAACTACTTACTTTTTTCTGTAGGACACAAAAAGAAGATATTTTGAACATTGAGAACCAAATGACATTAGACTTCATTATGTGGAACAATTAACATTTCTTAAAATGACTTATTTTATGATCAGAAGAATAAAGAAATGCATACAGGTTATAAATATGCAGTGACATTAGGGTGAGGGTGACAATGCAGATTTTCACTAATGCTCTCAGATTTAATTCTGTGTTTTATAAAGTTATAGTTCTGTGATATAACTCAATGGGATTCAGATGAACACAAATGTCATTATTTATGTTAATTCTTAACATTTATTGACAGCATTTTGAGCATCCTTCAACACTGAATTTTTGTAGTTGGGAGTGAAACTTGAACATTCAAAAATGAAAGTGCACTTATTTTTGTTTGTGTATATTAAGCTCAAAATGTTATGAAATGTATGGCCAGGGCACTCTGCTTTCGCATTCTCAAGTCAATCAAAAGTTTGAGTTTCTCTCATCATTCATAGTAGTTGAAAGAGAAGTCATAGAATGCTGCGGTATTCTGAGAAGAGAGTTGGCTGGAGCTGCTATTATTGATATGCTTGATGAACTTGAGGGTGTCTTTATCTCTGTAGACCAAAGCGAGGGAGTTATCTTCAGGATACACTGTCAGGAGCTAGGGAAAAAAAACAGTGTCAACAGAATAAATAATCTGCAGTAGTTTGCTGTGTTTGCATACGTTATAATAAATCATTAAATGAAAACAAACCATCACCTACCTCCTCATCTTCATCATGTGCAATATAGGACGTAAATCCTCCAAATTCTGACTTCCACCCTGACAGTAAAAACAACCCTTTTTTTCAACCCTTTGTCCCGCCATCATAATTGAGTCACACTTATCAACTAATAGCAAGCAGGACAAACATAAATGTCAGATTTAATACCTGCACAGCCCATGTGAAGCTGCAGATCCAATCCATACTCTCTTTTGACAGAGTCATGTAACAACGTGTAGTCGCCATGCATCCAGCGACGCAGTTCTCCTACACAAGTAGGAGGTCCTGCAAGAATACACAGAAAATATATTCTGTAGATGTAAAAATTCATCTTTACATGCATGCGTACATACACATTCTGACTACCTTTGTCTTTCTTCTCAGTTGTTGATGTATCAGCATCAGTACTGGATGCTGATGCTTGCGTATTTCCCTCTCCATCTCGGTTTTCTGTCTCATTCTTTCCATCTTCATTCTCGCTCTCCTCCTCATCACCACACAGATAGTGTAGACGGAGACCGGTCAGGTTGGATAAGAGGATGAAAAATGACTCAGAGGAGAGGAGTTCCCAGCATTCTTGTACACAAGATGGGACGTTCTGCATATCTGCACAGCCATAACACCTAAACACAGCATTGGGCATTAATACATAGCATATAAACTGAAATCTGCAGAGACGGGAAGAGATTATTATCTGAAATGTTATCAAACAAAATATGGGTGGTTTACATCTCACCTCTTATTGGGTGGCCCCTTCCTTTCCCACAGGATTTCGGACGACTGCAGTGCGCTGCGCACCTGCCTCAGTTTCTCCTCCTGACAGTTAAAGGGCAGAATTCAGGATAGCAGAATTATAGATACTTGTAAGTGATAGAGGCAGGTTTTTCATTAGCACGAATACACTTTACACTATGGTTCAGTTAGGAGTCTTATCCGGTTGTTGATTGAATAGAGGAAGATATAAATGTGAGGTTGCATTTGGTCATAAGAAAGAGGCGGGATTTAATCTGACTGAATGATTGGAGAAGCCCCACATACATCACTGGAGAGAAATGTGAAATTCTGGAAGAACGAGTGGAGTTTAATTATGAGATCAAAGAAAAAAAAAGAAAACAGATGCATGACTCAATAACATGCATTTAGAAAAGAGATAAAACTGAATTTACAATTCATGGCAACTTAAAGACATTAGAAGAAATTAGCATTAATTTAGCAAATGTAACTAAGAAGTGGTACCATTAATGCATATGAAAAACAGCATTTTGGCATATTCATTGCAATTTAGCTCTATTGGTATTGTAAATATGGCACAATATAAGCATATTCTTGAATGACATGTCACAAAATTTCACATCTAAAGGAATTTCTCCTTTGCGTCAGTTATACATGGACCTCCTCAACAGCACAGACTAAAGGCCCTCATAGTCATCTTCTGGCAGAGTTTATTTAACAGGTAATGTATACAAATCCTAAAGGGTCAGTTCACCCAAAAATTTAAATGATGTCATTAATGACTCACCCTCATGTCGTTCCAAACCCGTGAGACCTCCGTTCATCTTCAGAACACAGTTTAAGATATTTTAGATTTAGTCCAAGAGCTTTCTGTCCCTCCATTGAAAATGTAGGGTGGTGAGTCATTAATGACATAATTTTCATTTTTGGGTGAACTAACACTTGCTCATGGCCAAACCTTGATGTACATATGTATATGTACTAATGCACATTAAATATAATTGAGTGTTTTTGTGTAAATAATATTAATGATGATGATGATGATGACGACGAACCTGTAAGAAACCAGGCAAGCAAATCTCAGAACTCTCTTCAAATTCCTGCTGTACCCGAGCCTGATATCGAGGATCCAGGAACATTTCATTCACCCACTCAAACAGCAAACTCTCCTGTAACATAAACACACATACACACTGAGCTTCAGATCGAGGAGATACAGGCCAACACACCAAAACTGTTCTCTCATGTTAACTTGACGTACATCTCTGGGGATATGAGTGTGACGGGGAACTGGGGGTTCAATGTAGCGTGAGGGTCTTGGTAGAGAAGGGCCATGAAACCAGCCACTCAAAGATAAACGGCACTTTTCCTCAGAAAGAACCTCTGCCACCTAAGAGAGTCAAGACTATAGTTTAGTTCATTACAACAGATGTAAATCACTGATGAATGGAGAACCAAACCTTCTGACTTTTAAAAAGACACAAAGGAAGCTATTTTGGAGAATGTTGATAACCAAACAGATTTGGTTGCCATTGACTTCCACTGGGAACCAACATTCTTGAAAATATCTTCTTTTGTGTTCCACAGAAGAAAGAAAGTCATACAGGTTTGTGTCGACTATTAAAAAAATATAAAAAATCATGTTTAATTGATATAACACTGAAGCAGATGAAAAACTTAAAAAATGTGAAATGTTGCCTTGCCGAGGCACTAATTTACTAAAACATAAGAAAAAATGATGAATGAATGAATAAATATCAAAAGCACATAACAAAACTACAAAAATCATACAAATAAAAGCTAATTCAAAATATTAAACAATACTATAACAGTATAAAAATCATACTAAAACAACAATTTTTCTAACTACCTGATGGAAGGAGACGGGGGACACTTCAAAAAAGACCAGCGAGTTCCAGCAAGGAAGCAGAGACTTGACAACACTCACAGGCTGACAGTGTTCTGTGAAACATACACATTTAGAATTAATTCATAAACAAACCATTAAATACATTTACATGTGGTCTTCATGTATGATTCATTATAAGATTTTGCAAAGAAAAATGTCTGCTCTTATGATCTTTCACAAATATGTAACTACCTTTTAATGACTTTTTTTTGAATATCATGTCATCATCATAAAATAGTGGGTTAAATGACACTATTCATGCTCTTGTATCACACACCATCAGTGCTGAACAGGTCCAGTGTCCCTCCATCTTTCACCTCCCAGGGAGGAACCAGATAGAGGATGAACGCAACTCTTCGTCCCTCCAGCTCATCGTCGTGACACAGCAAAACATCTGCACAAAGAGCAGCGAGAGGAGTCAAGAAACCCACTGGGAGTGCACCAGCCGCACATCCACTCCCGGTCTACACCCCAGTGATTGGTCGAGAAGCGGTCAGATGGTTTACCTGTATGCTCGTACTTTGCACAGGATATATCGACAGTCGCCTCCAGATCCACCTGCAACACTTCTGACAACCAAATGCGAAACTCCCCAAAAATCACAGACCTGAGATCCCAACAAACAGCACATCTGTGAGCATGCCAATAACAGAAACTGAAACACAGAAGCTCATTTGAACTCACCTTATTTGTGAGATGTAATGCTCTTTCCTCTCTCTCAGATCATCTGACTGCAGAAAAAAACGAATTCAGTACTCAGTATCCACTTCTTCATAATATACAGCTATGATTCAGACTGATACCTGTTTAAACTTGTACAGATCATTTGACTTGCTGTTGAAATTCAGCTGCAGGAGCTCTGCTTGAAGACTTTCCACAAAGCTCTCACTCTGCAGGAAGCGCGTGATCTGACAGTGAGGGAAAGGCTCACAGTCCAGGTGGATATCACCTGGAGCGGAGACAAGAGAAATACACAAACCAGTTTGCTATATCTATAAAATACAAATAGATACTGCTCTTTTTCTGCTAACAGTAACTCTGCTGAACTCATGTAATCTCACTGTGCCACGTGGGTGGACAAACATACTATTGGTGTAGCTCTCTTTCCTCTGCCATGCGTCTCTCATGCCTTTCTGCACAGCTTCATCCCTCAAATCCGAGTTAATCACGGCGAGTTCACCTCGTTTCTCTTTTTTATTCTTTTTACCCGTTGTGGGATCATGTTCTCGTTTTTTAGCTGGCATAACAACACCACGAGTTGAATAAACACAGGGGGACTTTTCTTTTCTTTTCCTTGGCTCTTCTTCGTGCGGATTCAGTCAGAGGCACTTTTGGATCTTTACTGCCACTCCAGGTCAGCTGTGGAATAGCGCAAAGATTCCCTGAAAACTTTTTGAAAGGATATTCTTATAAAACGCTTTTTAAAAAACGCTGTTTTTTAAATAGGTAAAACAGTAATATTGTGAAATATTATTACAATTTAAAATAATGGTTTTCTACTTTAAGAAAAAATGAAATAATTAAAATTTTAAATTAAAATTATAATTTTCATCAACCATTACTCCAGTCTCCAGTGCCCTTTAGAAATCATTCTAATATGCTGATTTATTATCAATGTTGGAAAAAATTATGCTGTTTAATATTTTTGGGAACTTATGATACTTTTATAAAGTTTCTCTTATGAATATAAAAAATATAAAAGAACAGGAATTATTCAAAATAAAAGCCTTTTGTAATAAAACAAGTCTTTACTATCACTGAATGAAAGTTATTTATATATATACCCACACACACACACACACATGTAGGCTGCTCATGATGAATAGACTATCTTCACATTTTCAGATGTAGAATTTAATATTAATTATCATTATGTAAAGCAAATCTCCACCTTCACCCTGTTTTATATCAAAATTTGATCCCTAGTGTTTTGGCAACATGCCCACATTTAGTCATTTCTTTGTGACAAATGAAAGTTTCTGTTGGGTAAAAAGCATTAATACCATGGCTTAAAAGAGATAAACATGGTTACGCAAGTAAAATTGTGATTAAATAATGCAAACTGTGACACAGGTCAAAGTATTTGAATAATAACATTTATTATAATAAACAACTGAATTACTTTACACTCAAGACAGCAGCATCCATCCGTTTTATAGAAAATATATATATTTTTTAGACAACATATGGACTAATATTTAAATGAAAAAAAAAAAAAACTGAACATCATGTCATTTGAGGTAACTGCTTATGAACCAGCTTCAGCACTGACATCTCCACAGTCTGAGGTCCCCAGATAACACACCGCCCATTGGATCAGATGCCCTGGGATTCTAGAAACACACACACACACACACACACACACACACACACACACATAGGTAGACACCAGCAACAACCAATTAATAGACCTTGGACATGGCGGAAATAGGTTACAGTGGTTAGTTTAAAGACAATGGCTTAGTTCCCAGATGATTGGTTTTACTCTTCATATTATATCGCTAGTATTACACACTTATGTCCGCTGTCTAAATAACACTCTGCTCTCTTTTTTCCTTTTTCTCTGATGCTGATCTGGTGTTCACATTTAATACCTACAAAGCTTTATTATATGTACACTAGCAGTTTTTGTTTTATCCAGCTGTATCTATCTATTCAATGCAACTTATAATATCCAAGTGAAAGATATAACACCAACTTGTCAGGAAAAACAACAACAATAATCACGGAGTTTGAAAGGAAAAGGATCACCCCTCTCCTAAAAATGACTTGTAAACTCAATCAAATGTAGCTAATCACCTTCTCAATGGCACACAAAGCCATTTCACTTTCAACTGTGATCAGCTGTAGGCATTTTGATCAGCTCAACATGAAAAAAAAAAGAGCTTTCCTGGAGCATTTGAGTCCTTGGTAGTGCAACTGAAGCACACAATCAACTGTGGGTGGTAATGTCAAAAGATCTCTGGGATGAAGTTGTGGACAGGCACAAGTCAGGAGATGGATACAAAAAAAGTATTTATCAATGCCTAGAAGCACACTAAAGTCTATTATTAAGAGGAGGAAGATATTTGGTACAACACAGGATCAGGACATCTCTCCAAACTGGTGAAAGAGCAGGAGGAAACTGGTCAGAGAGGCGACCAAGAGGCCTACAGCAACTCTGAAGCAGTTGCAGGACTTTATGACAAAGAGAGGTCATTGTGTGCATGTGACAACATCACAAATTTGGCTTGTATGGGAGGGCTGCAAGGAAAAATAAATCACTCCTCAAGAAAGGCCACATGCAGTCACGAGTCACGACTGAGCTTTGCCTAAACGCACCTTATAGATTTAATTATCTGGCCTTGAATAACTTGATAATGACTTGAAGACTGAAGGCCACAAACGCTCACATCACATTTAACTGAACCTGAGCAGTTCTACAAAGAAGAGTGGCGAATATTGCAAAGTTAGTAGAGACATATCCAAACAGACTTAAGGCTGTAATTAAAGCAAAAGGTGGTGATCCTTTTTCCAACTCAGTGATTGTTTTTTTATTTGTACATTTTTTTTCTGATATGTTGGTGTTATATCTTTCACTTGGATGTTACAAGTTGAAATTGAGTAAATAAAGCTGGATAAAACAACAACTAAATGTGATTATATTAAAGGGGGGTAATTATTTTCTATACCTACTGTATAGTATATATATATATTATTTTTTTTTTTTGTGGAAAGTTTGGAGTCCTTAATAAGTTGAAAACTGTGAAACAAAGTTCTCAGCTAATCGGAATTGGCCCATCACATTACAAGTATATTATAATCAGCATGTGTCAGTGGGGAACACATCATACTCACTGGAAATGACCGAGGGCTGTGGCAACCTGAGGCTCTGGATGATACAAATAGGAAAAAGGCATTCCATCTGAGTGCACCTGCAACAGGGAAGCTGGGACAATGTAGCAACATTTCTGATGCGATACACAAATAGATTAGGATTAGATATATTCTTAATTTGGTTAGTCCCACAGAGAGCATTAACCATATATTACGCAAGTCAGTCACACTGCCCTGCTCAGACACAGCAAAAAACTCACTTTCCTGGCTGTGGTGGGTGGAGAAGCTGAGGGCTTCGGACCGGCAGGTGGAGACGCTAGGGGCCTCTGTTCAGAGGGTGGGGCTGTATTATGGACGAGCCACGAGGGAGGACTCAGCGCACGCTCTTTGTCTTGCTCCTGACTGGGGTCTCTTAAAGATTTATCGCTCGAGTGGGACGGACTAAACTGGGTGGGTTTTGGTCTCTGACTGAGCGTAATGCCTTCCACTGACGTCGCTCCTGAGATCTGCTTGGAGAGTTGGGCTTGGGTGCTTGTTGCCATAGGCAATGGGGGGACATCCCTTAAAAGCGATTGACTTTCTTGTTCTGGGTTCGATTCATAACAGAAATGATTGAAATGATTAGTGCACAATTACAACGATGCCCTGTTATTGTAATACATATTTGTATAAACAGGAAATTACCATTTGAGTCTGAGGTGGAACATCTCCCTAATAGAGCCGGCTCTTGTGTAAACATATCCCATGGGCTCTCTCCATCCCCAGACAGCTCCCCCGTCCCACACAAAACCTCTGTGAGATGGAGGGATGAGTTTATTAACACATCATCTACTTGGAAAACAGCTCTGACTTTCTTTTGTAAAATCTCACCTGGTCTTGTGTGGTCCAGAGAAGACTGTCCTTCATTTGGACATGAGCCACTTAAACCGTCCTGTGTGGCCACTGTTTGGTTTGCACTCGACGCGCTGGCTGGATGTGATTCTACAGGGGGCAGGGCCAAGTCATTCGGTGTCTCACTCTCATTATCTGCAATTGTGCACACTGATGTACACGAGACAAAAACACATATGCACAGTGCGCCACATGCATGAAATCTGGTAGAATGCCCAAAGGGTTTTCATGAAAAAAGCAATTAATTAGACAGCAGACAGTACTGGGATCATCTGTCATCAGCTCCCTCGGTTCCTCCGGGATGAGAAGAAAAGGCACGGGGACAATGAACTGCTCCTGTCCCTGGAAAACACACACACAAACCCAGACGAAATGATAATTTGTCTGGTCCACAGCTGGTGCCTTTAAGTTGCCAAGGAAGCAGCTTTACCCTCCAGTGAAGCCTCTCTCTGTGCCAGTGAGTAGGTGTCGCCACACTTGGACAATATGTTGCAGACATGGTTATTTTCTCCGTTGCATCATTCACAATATTTATTATAATGTCATTGTGCCACACGTCCAACAGAGATGAGAGTGAGACCCCTGGTAAATTAGGAACATATCGCAGAGCTTTATCATTTCTGTGAAGCGGAATGTGTCTTTGCTTTACAAACGAAATTAAGAATCCAAATTACATGCATTCAATGCAAGAGGTGTATGGGCAAGTTATTTGAAGAAACACAAAGAGAAAGAGTGTGTGTGATACTTACCAGAGGCTGAACTTACTGAACCCTCCCTGCAGGATCTGAAAGAGAGCAATACAATTAACACTATTACATAATCTGAAAACCACACTGTAGATGTGTGTGAGATGTATGGGTTCACACATACTATAAAGAAGGTCAACACACCTCCATGTTTTTATGATCTGATCTCTGACTGATGCGAGAGTTGTACTGAAAGATAGTGAAAGATAATTAGATTAATAAAGGTTAATATATAATGACATTGTGAATGCTTAGAGAGATTGATGACTTGCCAGCTGGGGGGGTGTTGGTGTTTTGAGGCGATGCATATGGTGTTCATTTGATTGACTTTTAAGTAAAACTGGCAAGATGCCTGAAAAAAAAAAAGAAAAGTAATGAACCACACAAGCATGTGTTAGGTGCAGCCATAAAGTTTGGCAAAAGGGTCCATCAACAATCTAGTGCTTTGTATGAAGCACAGCTCACACAAGTCATTTTTAAACCCAGAAGCTTTCTGTTGGTCAATATGGTGAATCCATGTGACCATTGAGAAATCTGAGATCACAACTATACACATTCCTATTGAAATGACTGGATTTCACCTGCAAAAAATTGGCTGAAAAATGTTCAATGTGACTGCACCTGAACACAATTTAAAAATGTTTCTGACTTGAAAAACATTCCTCTTTTTTGCCACTTTATTTGGACAGTACACTATTAGAACAGATAGGATGTAAGAAAGAGGTTAGAACTATGAGCCAGGACTTATTTTGGGACCACTTTTAAGATTAAGTATGAATTTACATGAGCTTTCTAGACCAGACAAGTAAAATAACTAAAATTTTAATATTAAGCTGAAATTCTGCTAAATGCTTTACAACCCCTCCCACATTAAAAATAATGAAGTTATATTAAATTTTTACTCTAAAGTAGTTTACGTAAGTTTTTAACTGCATTAATGGGACACAATATTATAATATAGGCCACCATATGAATTATAGACCATATTTCTGAAATATATTTCAGTCTGACACTGCTCTCTGTATATATCCAATGGCTGCTTTGTTTGATAAAGCCACTGCTATATTTGCATGACATTTTGTCTTCCCAATTAGCAATATCATAGCATCAGCACAGAAATTAAAAAGAGTTTGGGACAAAGAAAATTGCATTCATAACATACCAGATCAGGGTTCATGTCGAACTTCAGCTCAAAGCTGCGTACATACACTATAGCATTATGCAGGCCTGTGAAAGACTCCATCTCCTCAAAGCTGTGAAGAAACACAGAACAAAACCCTGACACGGTCACGTTTGAGTTTGATTTAGTTAACTTACTATCATTTCACTAAAACTAAAAGTAGTGCCTGTTGCTCTCTTAAATTCACTCGTGCACGTGCAAAAGTCAAGGCAACAGTTGCTTTAAGGCAGAGGATCACAGCCCTTTCAAACGCGAGATCATGCTTATTTCAGCCTTATCCAGAGGAGTTAGATAAAAGCTGCCTCGGGGGCTCAGGTGTGTAACGTTAGTGAGTGGGTCATAAGAGGTTTAATCGCTCCCTCACTCCTGCAGACGCTCCCACGCGGCGTCGCTCAGCACTGCGGGGATGACAGCGCTCCCATCGGACATGAACAGCATACAGACATCGGTGTGCTCCATCCGCTGCGAGTCTGAGATATCACACACCTGACAGACACACACCCGCACTTTAGTACCCACACGACACTCTACAGAGATGATCACACATACACAACCACTTACGCCGACGACGTTTGCTTTCACAGTCGTTTCACTCTGGCTTTGGCCGTAGTTTTGGATGAGTTTCTCGATCCACGGCTCCAGCTCAGCCATTCGGCGACGTTTGATCTTTGGTGGATTCATGGTATGTATCTGTTACTGTTCACTTGCGTAAATACAACAAATGAGTTTATCAAAGCGTTGAAGTCTTCGCGCCTCCTTATTGAACATTGATGTTATATTTTCGTTCCGTGTAGAAACATAAACCTGACTATTCGAGTTCCGCCACAATCATATATGTTTGAATCGTTGGTGCCCCCTTGCGATAACAATAATCATAAAATAAACCAAGATAAGTAGATTTTTGGTTACTGTTGTTTATTTTCAGCAAGGTACAATACAACTTATGAAAAAGAAAAATACGAAAAAACAAATCCTCTTATAACACGATCATGTCCGATCATGTAAACCTACAACAAAACCTTTACTTCCACCAATGGCATGAAATGTAAGGGTTTTTATCAAGACCAGGAAACACACACACACACACACACACACACACACAGTCACTCTTACAACTAAAAGTTTTAAACACTTGTATTAAAAAAATTCTAATAACTCAGTGATTAAAACTGAATCTATGAGAGAAAACATGCTAAGTCTGCACAAGCAATATCATTGTAAAAACTGCAAAAAAAGTTGCTTTTAAAAACATAAAAGCTTTCTTAAAGATTCCATAAAACAATTAAATCCACATTCCACCTGCTAACTCGTCATTATGGATTCACCTGTAAATAAAAAAAACATTCTGTTGTCATGATCATTAATACAAGTTACCGAACTTTAACATTGTAAATGAACAATTTATTTTTACAGCTACCTAGTTACATAAATACATGAGAGGACACTGGAGGACTATGTTACCTAGTCTTGCTGACCATAAAGCACTTGATCTTTATACCCATAAACAGGTCCTCAAAATTGGAAAGGATCTTCCAAACAACATGTAAAGGCATCATACTACACAGACAGTATTTAAGAATAGTCGTTTAAATATAGGAATGTGTGTTACCTGCAGATTCAGTGATTCATTCAGACTCCCGCCCATCTTCTGTAAGATCTCAAGAAGCCCAGCTTTCAGAAGTGTGTAATCTGGTTTCTCAGCATACTGCAGGCTCATCACATTAGTCAGATAATCTTGTAATGCACCTAAATGTAAAAAAAAAAAAAAAATTATATATATATACACATACACACACACACCTTCACTAGCACTGAACACATGAAGTGTGAAAAGAAATATGCATGCTCACCTGAAGTTTTCTTCTGTTTGTAACAGCAGCTAACGAGTCCAGGGATATCAGAAATATACCTGTAGGCAGGCAGAAAACATTTCCAACATAAATGTAACCTTACCTCTGTAAAGTGGTATGTTTTCATTCTTGAAAATCCTACATCCGCTGGTAATGTTCCTTGTTTTTAAACATATGGTATGGTCTTGAAAAGCCAGTGAAAGCTCATGGTTCATGGCGCACTAGCAACCTTCATTTCTTATTTAATCACTATGGTGCAAAGTATTAATGAGCCTTAAAATATATTGTTCCCTTTATATTTCGGGAAGGTGGTCCATCATATTTAGGTCCTCAGTTATCATACATTTTGCTCACAAGGTTTGTTTCTTGAAGGTTACCACCAGTACCAGT
This sequence comes from Carassius gibelio, assembly GCF_023724105.1. NCBI lineage: Eukaryota > Metazoa > Chordata > Actinopteri > Cypriniformes > Cyprinidae > Carassius > Carassius gibelio. The sequence continues at coordinate 26,904,022 of NC_068377.1, forward strand.
CAGATTTTCCTGTGGTGTGAGGTTTTAAGAGTGAATGAATCTGCTCGGAAGAACATTGGAGGTGCCCCAATCGTGAATGGTAAATATTCAACCTGTTGAATAAAATCCTGAAGTGTGGGGGGAAACCTGAGGACAAACGCACGTACGATCTGGAGATTATCATGTGAAACTAAACAATATCCAATCAGAAGGTGAGCTGACAGGAGACAAAAGTATGATAAATGCAGTCCTCTCAAATGTCTTCCTGCCTATCTTCTGCAATGTTTATTCTCAATTCTTGAGAGATTTTGCGAGATTTCCCGTGTTCACATTTGGGACTCTGGTTGAAAATCTGTTGTGATGTGTGTTCTTTGTCACAGTGCGGCACACCAAAAATCTAGGATTTTTTTGTCCTCATGTTTGTGGTCTCTCAAATTTTGAAAATCTTATAAGATTTTAAAAATCTTTTAGCGTGTACCCAGCATAACTCGTAAGGCTAGTTTAATCAATTTATGCACCTGGTCTTTCATGAATGCATGCCTGATGAAGGTGTTTTTGTGATTTTACTGACCTCTCCTTCTCTGCAGCAACAGTAGAGCTTGTTTGAGAGTGGTGACTCCAGGGTAGTGACCCTGTCATCCAAAACAGCATACAGTAACCCAGAGACTGCAGGTCACTACGACGAGAGGGACCTGCAAATCATCCATGGACATGCAAATAAGACTTGCTTTCTTACATGGATAATGTAAATGATACAATGAACAACTGATGCTCACCAGCCCCCTTGTGGGAATCCATGCTGATAAAGTTGATGTTACCCTGGTGTGCAGTGCGGCTACCCTGTCTGTACTCCACATGCTTTCCACTAGGGCAAAACCTAAATGCATGACCGAACCCTGACAAGAAAACCTACAAAACACAAGCAAACACTTTAATACTTGAGTGATATATAGAGCTTTTATATTCAGTTCATAAGGGACATGCTTACTGACTTCTGTGTGACTGTTAGTGTTGATGTAAATATTTCCTGCATGGATGTCTGCATGGGCATATTCCTTCTCGTGAATGAATTCAAGTACATCCAACTACAAAACACACACAGCCTTTTCATTGAGAATGGGTTGGACGGGGAAGTAACAACAAATCTGAGAGTAAAGTCATTTAATAGCAAACTCACCAGTCGTAGTGCAAGCTGGAGAACAGCTTTCTCAGTCAGAGTACAGTTCCCTTCATCCATGACTGTCTGTAGAGTTTGGCCCATGCTAGGAAAGACTAAAAACCTGCAAGGAGGTGAAAATGGTTATGATTAGATTCCACAGTGAGGTCATACTCATTGAACCTTATTTATCTTTACACACAATCATTAAACGTTGTGCTTGGGACACAAGGCTATGAAAGTCAAATCAATGAACAAAGACGCCAGTCTACATGTGTTCAAAGACTAAAAATAATACAGATGTGGTGTGGAAAATGCATGTTTTTAATCAGACAAACTGACAGCTCGGTTGCTAAATGAATTGCTGTTGGCTGTAATACAGTAAGTATACAGTTTGTTCAATGATGAGGAAAATAATATACTGGCTTCAAAAAACATTTTTGTAATGTCAGTTTAATTATTTACTTTTCTGACACAAATGCAATGTCTTGAATTTTCTTAATTTGGAGGCTTTTCTCACTAATATGTATTGACATCTATGGTTATACAGTATATGCACTGCCATTCAAAACTTTGAGGACACTAATTTTTTTTTATGTTTTTGAAAGAAGTCTCTTGTTCTCAACAAGCCTGCATTTATTTGATAAAAAAAATACAGCAAAACAGTAATATTGTGAAATCTTATTAGAAATTAAAATTGTTCTCTAGGTTAATATACTTTAAAAATGATTCCTGTCCTGGCACGGTTGAATTTCAGCAGCCGTTACTCGACATCAATTTAATATACTAATTTAGTGTCCAAAAACATTTCATATTGTCCATGTTGAAAATATTTTAGGGGAACCTATACATATTTTCAGGATTCTTTGATGAATAGAGAGTTCAAAAGAACCTTTATATGAAATAAATTATTATAAATGTCTTCACTGACATTTTTATTAAACATCCTTGCTGAATATAACTATTATTTCTTTGAGCCCAGATATTAGTTGTAGTAGTGTAGTATAACATTCTATAAAAGTTTCTGAAAAAAGGATACATCTCGGTTACGTATGTAACCTTGGTTCCCTGAATAGGGAACGAGATGCTGCGGTGACGTCACCACGTATGGGAACACCTCCGGTGTGACGAATGTCTGAAGCCCTATACCATCCCGCCAATCCTATTGGCCAAATGGTGCATAGCACCACCCTACGCATGCGCACGCATGATATACCTGGGTGCAGCGCGCCATTTCGCTCAGATTTCATGACTGAAGATGAAGAAATTATCAAGGTACGGAACGGCCAGAACCGCAGCATCTCGTTCCCTATTCAGGGAACCAAGGTTACATACGTAACCAAGATGTTCCCTATCATAGGTCACTTTGATGCTGCGGTGACGTCACCACGTATGGGAACGATATACCAAAACGCCTGACGTACCTGATAACTGAGATCCGAGGAAGCATCTGCTCAAGCGGAGAGAACCCGGGAGCCAGGAGCCATCCTCACATCCAGACTGTAGGACTTGATAAAAGTGCTCGGTGAGGACCATCCTGCCGCAGCACAGATATCATCCATAGAAGATCCACTGAGAAAAGCTTGAGAAGAAGCTACAGCTCGAGTGGAATGAGCCTTAATCCCTAAGGGCGAAGCGAGGCCGCGCGCCTCATAGGCCAAAAAAATTGCCCCCACCAGCCAGTGGGACATGCGCTGCTTTGTAACCGCATGGCCCTTACTTTTATGTCCAAAACAGACAAACAGCTGGTCAGATTCACGCCAAGGGGCTGTACGATCCACATAAGTCTCTAAAGCTCTCACAGGGCAAAGACTTAGATCTCCTGACCCAGCCTCAGCAGGTGAAAAAAAAAAAAAAAAAGCTTCCAGGAACACTTGCTGAAAGCGAAAGGGATTAGATGCGACCTTAGGAACATAGTTAGGCCTGGGCCGCAGCAGCACCTTCACAGAGCCCGGTGCAAATTCCATGCATGAGGGTGAAACAGAAAGAGCCTGTAAATCCCCAACTCTCTTGAGGGAGGATAAAGCCATGAGAAGAAGTGTCTTCAGTGTCAAGAATTTATCTGATACGGTCTCCAAGGGCTCAAACGGATGCCCTGATAAACCTAGCAACACAATGGAAAATCCCATGAAGGAACTCGCACAGGGCGGAAAGGCCTCAGCCGTCGCGCACGCTGTATGAAACGAGAAACTAGTGGAAGACGCCCCACAGAGGCACCGCCTATGTATTCGTGGTAAGCTGAAATGGCTGCCACGTAAACCTTTAAAGTGGCTGGTGTTACGTCATCCGAAAAACGATCCTGGAGGAACTCCAGCACTGAAGCCACTGGGCAGTAAACTGGATCCACATTACAATTGCCACACCAGGCTGTAATCAGTCTCCACTTGAAAGCATATAAGCGTCTCGTAGAAGCTGCTCTAGAATTCAATATAGTCTCAGTGGTTTCAACAGAAAGACCGGGACATACTAATGCACTCCGCTCAGTGGCCACGCCCACAGTTTCCACAGATCTGGCCTCGGGTGCCAAATCAGCCCCTGTGCTTGTGATAATAAATCCTGTCTGAGGGGAACCTCCCACGGAGAGCCCGCTAGCAGACTGATCAGATCCGCAAACCACGGCTGCGTGTGCCATCGCGGAGCCACCAGCAGCAGCTGTTCCACTCTGTCCCGCCGTATTCTGCATAATACCGCTGGGATCAAACGAATCGGAGGAAAAGCATACAGACTGGTCCTGTGCCAGCTGTGAGCTAATGCATCCACGCCCAGGGGCGATGGGGGGCATAGGGAGAACCATAGCGGGCAATGCGTAGTCATGTTTGACGCGAATAAATCCACTTTCGCTTTGCCGAATATCCGCCATAAAAGATTCACCGTCTGGGGGTGTAATCTCCATTCTCCCTGTTCCAGAGCCTGTCTGGATAGCATATCCGCTCCGAAGTTCAACGTCCGGGGACATGAACAACTCGGATCGACAGAAATTTTTTTTTTTTTTTTTTTTTTTTCTGAGACCAAAGAAGAACATGTCTCACCAGCCTGCACAGGGGGCGAGAGCGTAATCCTTCCTAATGATTCAGGTATGAGACAAACTCTGTGTTGTCTGATCTGAGCAGCACAAGACGGCCGATCAGCAGATTCGCGAATTACTGGAGAGCCAGAAAACTGCCAGTAATTCCAACCGGTTTATATACCAACTGCGTTGTGCAGCTGTCCACACTCCATGGGCTGGTAGCCCTTGACAAACAGCTCCCCAACCGGTCAAAGAAGCATCCGTCGTGACGGTCTCTGGGAAAGCTCAAATCCCCAGCCGAACCCCGGTAGGAGAAACTCGGTTGGCATCCATAGCTTTAACGACATCACACAACTCCGTGTCACCGAAATCGTCGGATACGGAAGACAACGGGGTGAAATATTTCGTTTTTCCGCCCATTTTTCCACTGAAAAGGGCGCATGTGAAGTAACCCCAGACAAATTACGGGGAATGCCGCTGCCAATCGTCTAAGTGGTTAACAGACGGACGCCCTGGAGCCGCAACGGGGCCAGAGCTACATCCATGCATTTGAGAAGTACGGGGTCTACGACTTCTATAGCCCCTTTGCTCAGCAGAGTTGACATCTCCTGTCACAACACTGCTATTACCATCAGTTTACCACCGTGGAAAGAATTCAGCGGAAAAGAGGCGGGCCTCTAAAAAACGAATTGGTGTATCCGTGACAATTGTGCGTAACACCCATTGAGAAATGCAGGGCAAGCGTTCCACGCAACCCAAAACGATACTAGCAGTCTCAAATTTCCGCTTTCTGCAACGCTGTCATACACATAAATGTCCGTGCACGGAAAAGCCTGCGGCATTCGTGCACAGGGGAAGTGTATGCATAAGAGCTATTGCGTCCCGTTGTGTATAATCCTGAAACGTGTCCACGGCAGGAATTAGACCAACGAATTGAACATCAGGCTCTGCCGCTAACTAAAACGGCGGCTGTGCGAACCGTCATAAACGGGTCGTCTGTGTAAGACCCTTGAATCGCCCCTCGAAATCTGAAAGCTGGATTGCGCAGAGTGTCTGAGGGATTATTATTTATTTATTTATTTATTTACGCCTGGCGTTACAGCCCGATCCAATGCTGCTCGAAGCGCTGTTTGCTGCGAGACAGTCAATGTTAGAGCGTAGGGACGGCAGTGAGAGTGTTGGATGCGCATTAGCGGTCCAACAGCACTCTCTAGTGGAGGGCACAGTCCCTGGCGAACATGAAGGAAAGCGCATGCGTAAACTCGCTGCGTTTCGTTGTGTATAATCCTGAAGCGTATCCACGGCAGGATTTAATTCACCAAGATAAAAATCGGGCCACGTCGCCATTGCGAGAACGTGGCGGCTGTATGAGCAGTCATAAACTGGCCATCTTTGCCAGCCTTTTGTGCCGTCCCTCAAACTCTGAAGGCTGGATTGTGCAGAGTGTCTGAGGGGGCGCTCAAATGATAGCTCAATCCAATGATGCTCGAGGTGGCTTTGCTGCGAGAAAGTCAATGTTAGAGTGTTGGGACTGCAGTGAGAGGGTTGGATGTGCATTAGCAGTCCAACAGCACTCTCTAGTGGAGGGCACAGACCCTGGCAAACATAGAAGGAAAGCGCAGGCGTCAAACTCGCTGAGTTTCGTTGTGTATAATCCTGAAGCGTGTTCACAGCAGGATTTAATCCAGCAAGATAACATTAGGCCACGCCGCTAGCGAGAACGCGGCAGCTGTGTGAGCCGTCATAAACTGGCCATATTCGCCAGTCTCTTGTGGCGTCCCTCAGACTCTGAAGGCTGAATAGTGCAGAGTGTCTGAGGGGGCGCTCAAATGATAGCTCAATCCAATGATGCTCGAGGTGCCTTTGCTGCGAGACAGTCAATGTTAGAGCGTGGGGACTGCAGTGAAAGGGTTGGATGTGCATTAGCAGTCCAACAGCACTCTCTAGTGGAGGGCACAGACCCTGGCAAACATAGAAGGAAAGCGCATGCGTCAAACTCGCTGAGTTTCGTTGTGTATAATCCTGAAGCGTGTTCACGGCAGGATTTAATCCAACAAGAAAACATTAGGCCACGCCGCTAGCGAGAACGCGGCAGCTGTGTGAGCCGTCATAAACTGGCCATATTTGCCAGTCTCTTGTGGCGTCCCTCAGACTCTGAAGGCTGAATAGTGCAGAGTGTCTGAGGGGGTGCTCAAATAACAGCTCAGTTCAGTGACGCTCGAAGTGCTTGTGCTGCGAGACAGTCAATGTTAGAGTGTGGGGGTAAGAACGAGAGGCTTCTCGTAAAGAACCGTAATAAGAGAATAAAATTTGCCGAAATAGACACGACTCGATACGTCTTAGACGAGACTAGGTCGCGGCGGAGTTTGGCGCGATCCGTTCGGCTAGAGAGGTAGTCAAACGGCATCGCTATATAATAGCAGTCCGCCATGTCACTTAATCGTGGCAAAAACCCGCGCCGTTCGTGATATGCGCTGATAAGGCTGCTTCCAGGACATCGAAACCTCTTGGTGGAGGTCCGTGAGAAAGGTAATTTATCCACCGCGCGAATAGCCACATAATAGCACACTGAGGAAGTGGAAGCGCGTTTCTCCTGTCCGCTCGGAGGGAGAGAACCGCTTATGCCGGCCAGAGCCTACTCTGAGTTCGAAGCTGCGGTAGACAACATAGTATAAAAGCAAAAACTGCTCTGATTAACGCGCTCGAGTAGGGAAGAGCGAGCAAGTGGAAAAATTCCAGTGCATCACTGTACTCATAGTCAAGCCGCACATATCACCCCTAACCAACACCTCGTGCGGGGCCTCTGCGACCGCAGAAGCGAACGGTGGGGGTTAGACGCGAGGCGACTGAAGAAATAGACTCCAGAGCGCGGATACTTTTCTTTATTTTACCATAGCCGTAGGCTATCACAGAGAGAACATGTAGAGAGGCTGCAAACGAATCTCTCATGAGTGCCTCCCTGTGATAAACCCATATACGGCTCTTACCTTTCGTTGACTCATCGCGTCCGCGAAAGAGGAGTTAAACACTGCTCGAAGAATATCGCTGGAGAACGCGAGATGATAGGGCACAGATGATTCGCTATTCCTGAAGGAATGAAATCTGAGCGAAATGGCGCGCTGCACCCAGGTATATCATGCGTGCGCATGCGTAGGGTGGTGCTATGCGCCATTTGGCCAATAGGATTGGCGGGATGGTATAGGGCTTCAGACATTCGTCACACCGGAGGTGTTCCCATACGTGGTGACGTCACCGCAGCATCGAAGTGACCTATGATAGGGAACAAGCCAACATACCTATATGCTTCATGAAGACCGAACCCTACACAGGAGGGAATCCCAAGGAAGTCCAATTTGTGCAATTTTAACCATTTCTCCACTATTGACAAAGAAAAAGAAATGTGTGGTTATAAGCCTGTAGATGCACTAAACTGGGTCTTCATGTGTCCATTATAAGTGCTAATTTGACTGACCTGCATCAGGTTTGGCTGCTCTCAGATGGAAGTTCTGTTCATTAAACAGGAGCCCCTCTTTAGCACCCTGAGGAAGAGAGCACAAAGTCATCAGGACCTTCCTTACAAGCACGTGCACACAGACAGGTTACATTATGTGAACAGCACTCACCAGTCGCAATATGTACTTGCATTCATTTGAGTTTGTGTGCTGATTTGCCTGGCACACTAGATTAGATCAGACAGACAATATTTAGATTCATAAGCCACATTTAAAGCATTGCTGTTATCTTTTTCTTAATCATCTGACAAAAAATGATAAAAGGATCTAAGATGGATTTAAGATGCATCGATGGATACATTCACCCACATCTCTTAATCAAGACAGCAAGGTTTAATTGAGAAACATCTTACCTGCATATGTCAGATCTAATTCTGTATGCCACAGAAGTTCAACCAGCTTCCACTTTTTGCTGGACTGGTCACAAACCACTGTACCCTCCGGGACAGTCTCAACAACGCACACACGCTTTTTGGCTTTGCATTTGGCTAAAAAGCCACAAAATAACAACATTTTGCCATTTAGTATGAAACAAAATGAAGAAAAGTGATGTAAGCACTTTTAGATCATTAAAGTTTTTTGTATAAATTGTGCAGGCTGTCCTGTATATAATGCATCTTACATGGGCTTTGATTAACTGAAGAAGTTTGCTTCGCCTCATTGTCTTTAACCTGTGGGGAAGTCTTGCATTTTCCAGGTGACATTGAAGACGTCTTATCTGAAATAATGCAGCACACCAAAAACTTCAGGCCAAACCACTAAAAGTGCTAATCAATTATTTATTTGTAATACACAACATCTTACCTGGAGTTTGAAGTGTGACCACAAAAGGTTGTTTCACCTCCTCTTGTTCCTTAACCTCCAATGTCTTTCTTTTTCGTGGAGATGTCAATGACTTCTTATCTGAAACAAAGCAGATGTTTTTTCACACGAAATCCCCCAGCATTCAATGTTATAACAGTGTTGTCTATATGTAATAATGTGAGTTTATTGTGTCTACCTGGGGGTTGAGCTATTATGGTCGATGTTGTCTGTGACACTTCTTCCTCCCATTTAACCAGAGAAGATGCATTTCGTTTTCGAGAATATGGCAGAGACTTCTGATCTGAAATAAAGCAGTCATCTTTCACACAAATTCTGGTGTGCCTACAAAGCCTTTGTTTCTTCAAAGGAAACACACAACACCCTTAGACTCACTGTAAGCTTCTGTGGCTGTGCTACTCAAGCTCTTCCGTCGTGTTGAACGCAAAGGAGGCCGATTCAGTGTAAAATGTGAGGAGTCTCCAGCAGAAGTGACTGAGGCCAGAAGGAAAGCACAGTCAGTTGCCATATAAATAGCTATACAAGTTTTAATAAAGGACTACCATTCAAAAGTTTGGACTGGATTTTTTTGTGGCTGAAAGAAGTCTCTTGACGCTCACCAAGGCTGTATTTGACTGATGAACTACAACTACAATAAAAAAGTAATACTGCATACTTTTTATTTATTTATTCCTGTGATTGTATTTCAGTATCCACACTTCAGTCACATGAGCCTTCAGAAATGATGCTATTATGTTGATTTGGTGCTCAAGAAACATTTCTTATTATTATCAATATTGAATACAGTTGAAGACCATTCGTGGGAAACCAGCAAACATTTGGTCCACTTAACAGTTGTAATGTACTTAAGTATTTAAGTTATGATGAAGACATTACTGTATGTCATCATGACTCATGATGACTACAGCTGCCTTAGTCTGGTTTCTTTATTCAGTCCCCTTGTTCTGCTTCTTTACTTATGAATTTCAAGCAAAACGAACTGTATTCCTTGATTAAACTTAAGGTCGAACTGAACCCTGTATTTACCTTCTTTGGCGCTCACAGATGAAAACACAGAGTTGGGATATGGTGAAGCTACAGCTTCTGTTGTTAGCTCTTCTGGCAGTTTCACTCCACATGACGGACAAAATCTGAAATCCGCCTGTAACTTTGAGCCACACTGAGGACAGAAATTCAGCATTATGATGGTGAATGAGACGGCGTTTGTAGAAATGTCCAAAATGTTGTGACAGTCAGCCTTCACATCAGTCTTCTGCAGACATCACATCTCACGGTCTGCTGCTGCGACCGGACCGGAGCGTCGTAACTGACGCAAATCACGTGATCATTTGCAGCAGCTGCATTACGGCAGGTGGTTGCAGAGTTTTTACTGTTTTTACAGGATATGTAGGACGGGCGGTGTATAAAATTGCTTGCTTATTTTTCTCTCACGTTTTGGCTTCTGATTAAATTTGAGAAAATTAACAATTTCCTAACTCCCATTCATGACTTTATTTTGCTGAACACAGTTGTGATGATAATTGACTTTCATGGTATAGACTAGAAGAGGGAAAAAAAAGTTATGTTCCACAGAGGAGAGCAAGCCTTACAAATTTGATTTTTTTTCTAAACATCATGCCATCTTACGTGGTTATTTAATTAAAAAAAATTGTCTACTGAGTGACAAGGCTCTCACAGGGTTCAATCCAGTACTATCTAATAAAACGAGCTTTGTGGCCGAGTTTTCACAAATATAATTCTTATATTTATGACTTGTGTGTGTGTGTGTGTGATCCTGTAATGGCTTATTTGGCAACAGGTGGACAAACTAGTCTCATCTGCTTAAAAAAAAAAGTTAAAGAATTCTTGATTCTTAACTTTTAGTTTTTGAAAGCTTTGAGTAGATGTGTGTAAAAACATGAGTTCATTTTAATTTCTCTTCACAATAAATATTAACACTGTATCCATCTTACCAGCCTTCATGTCAACCAATACTGTCAATCAAAAATAAAACCGTGACATAATGTGATAGGTTATCAACTCTAGGGCAGAAATAACAAAAATGGACCAAATGACTGCGAAAGGACATTTGTTGAAAGTTTTCATTTTATTCCCAGTGCAGAAATTTACAAAAACACTACAATACATTCACACACTGGTCAGATTTGGAATAAACATTTTTTTGGTGTTAACAACACTCATATATATATATATAATATATATACAGCGTGAGTAGATTTAATGAGACTGATTTTCTAGATATCTGACATGAAAGGTTTTATTATGAATCTCTATTTTATCGGCAGGTAATCTATAATTTGCATGCATGTACGTGTTTGAAATCCTGGTAGGTTAAGGTCATTTTCATTTAGCTAAACAAAATACAACATCCCTGGCATCCCCCCCTCCCATCCAAATCAATATTGTAAAAAATAAAAAGGATAAACAAATACCCATTTCCATAAAAAGGAAATCCTTGTTTCCTTGTGAAACAGACATACTGAAGTATATCAACAATTGTAAAATCCAGAGGTCTGTCCCTGCGCATGAGATGTTTTCCAAGAGTCCAGTTCTTGTTTCTGCTTCTCCAGCTCCTCTTTTTCTTTCTGAATCTCCTCTCTCTCCTTCTGCAGCTCCTCTTTTTCCCTTTGGAGTTCATTCTTCTCATTCTGGAGGTCTTCTTTTTCCTTCCGCAATCTTGCATGCTCCTGCTCTTGTTCACATTTCTGGTTCTGAAGCACTCTGCGTTCAGCGTCCATTTCCCGAAACTGCTGCAGTAACTCCTTCTGCAGCTGTATGCTCCGCCCCTCTTCCTGCTGGACACGCCTCAACGCCTCCGTCAGCTCCCGCTCTCTTTCCAATATACGCACACCATCAGACCACTTAGCACCTATTTAGCACCCCAAAAAAAAAAATCTTAATATAGGTACAGACGCATAATCAAAGAACAACTCCAAGGAGCTTTGTGCTTTATCTCAGCTCTCAGATCCTGTCCAATTTATCAGAAAATTTAAACCATAAATGCCATTTTGATGCTCTTAAATGTGCCATGAAAAATCTATTCCACTTTAATAGTTGTAGCATGAAATAAACGTCTGAACATCAGAAGGTCTGTGGAATGACAGTACAACTTACCAAAATGTATCATGTGTCATGTGATTACTCAATTAGTGCCTTAAGCGTGGAAACACATTAATAAAACAGCACATGATCAACTTAATGTTGCATCAGGAGTTACCTAGTGTTCCCAGTTCATTAGTTAGCTACCAAAAATGGGGAGCTTATTTACTGTTTTATAGATATGCATTATTGAATAAACTTACTTTAAATAATTAAATAATAATTCTCTTATATCCAACTGAGTTGTTAACAAACATTTCAGCTTTATTTCAGTTGAGTGTGATTATTATATTTAAAAATAAATAGCAGTTGATTACAACAAGATCTGCAGTCAATTTTAACCTCCAATATTGTGATAATGTACCAAATAATAGGGTTCCCTGTATAGCGTACAGCATTAGTTGGTAAAGAATTTTTTACCCTCAGAAAAAAAAGAAAAACTATTGGTGGATATTTCAGCTATCGGTTTTGGCCGAGAAATGTAGTACCAGTGCATCCCTAGTTATTAGTGTGTATATATATATATATATTATTATTTTTTTTTTTAATTTGTTTTTTAATTAAAAAAAATTACAAAATGTAGTTTTCTTGTGCATTTATATATATTTTTAATAATGCATTTATAATATATAGTTTTCATACATGCTTAGTTTTTTAAATAATTTAGTGCATCAAATAAATGTTCCTTTTTTCCTTGGCAATAATTAAAGCAAAATAAGTTCGAGTTTTTTTATATTTTATTTCATTTAACAATTATTTTGTATATGGTAGTTTAAATTCTAGTTAACTAGAATAGAATAATAATAATTAAAATGTATATATCATTTTTATTATTATTATAATAACTATAATAATTGCTCAACACCCTTTTCACAACATCCTTTTAACAAAAAGCAAAACATCAACATTGAGAGGAACTAAATATACCTGAATATCTGTCTAGGCTGGTACTGCATGGTGTACGGACATCCCGCTTCGGTGACACAATGTGTGATCTGGTTGGGGTCCCACTCGCTAATGTGGGAGAGGAAGCAAGGCGGCTTGGATCTTCTGATTTGCGCTTGCTAGGCCGCTTTTGTGGGTGATCTTCGAGTTGTGCAAACTCAATGGGATGCTTATGCTGTAGATGTCTGATAAGGTTACTTGTGCTACTCCGGTGCTGGATCTTCTCCATGCAGAGCAAGCACAGTGCTCGCGGCTCCTGGCCAAGCTTTCGATAGTGCACCCACACGGCGCTCCACTTGCGAGTATTAGTAGGGTTGTCTTCCTCTTGTATCTCTTTCCCATCCCCTTCATCAACAGGTACCTCTCCTTCCTCATCAGCCACCTCTGCTTCAGTTGTCCCTTCCCCTGCCGCAGCACGGAGGATCCCTTTGATGGCACCATCCATCTCCCCATCTTCTCCCACGGACTCCACCTCTACCTGCTGCTCATCCATCAATACTGTAACTGGATACAGAAACAAAAGAAATGAGGAAAAAATTAGATGCATAGATAGAATATATTCACATGGCTAAATGCACTTTAACTGAACCTGTGAAAATCTTGCAATGCTTGTCCCTCGTGTTTGAAGAGTGCACAAGGACAGACTGAATTACAGACAATAAGCAGCACAAAAGCATCTGTACTAATCCACAAACAAGTAATATGACATTACTAAAAGTCAATGAGATGGTTAAACAGAGTTAAGCCAAGCTATATATAAACAGAACAAAAGACAAACTGGGGAATAAGTACACATTCGACAAAAGATGCTACATCCATAACCCTTTATTTAAAAATATATATATTATTTTTGCTAACTAATTAAGCGGCGTTCCGCTAGATGACGACAGAACAAAACGTTGCTAAGCAACAAAAGCAATAATCCGACATGGTAGCTGAGCACTAATCAATAAATGCTGTTAAGTCATAACCGTTTATACTCTTATGTTTCTATTAATATATATTTTATAATTTTATTAATCTAGTTTTAGCCAATGGCCTGCTAGTTTTCGAATTTGTTTAAAAATTGCGCCCATCCGGGGATGTGACCGATGGTGCATCACGTGACAATTTCGGATCAAATAGAGTTCAATGCAATTGAGATTTTCGAAAACGACAGACATACATTATGTGCAATTCACCAATAATTGTTTCATATAAATTACTTAATGCATCATACGGAACGGGGTCGTTACGGTTGAAGAATTTCTGTCCCGTTGATTCTGGAGAGGAGGGGGCGGGAGCCTCTTTCAGAGCACCCTTCATTGCGGATCCAAATCAGCGATACGATTCAAAAGATTCATTCGTTTGACTGAACGAGTTGAGTCGAATAGACTCCAGTCGGGGGAATTTGTTTGAGATTCTATCAAATACGCAAAATTGGCCTTCTACAAACGGGTAACGCTACAGACAATTGTTTTGGGAAAACAACATGGCGTCGCAGCGACATACACCCAAACCCTGGCCTGAGCGAAACCCTCGTCCCTCTGACTAAAGACTCTGTAAACCGAACCCGTTCGTACAGAAGAGTCGATACTGAATCTCACGGTCACAACGAGCACTGTTTTGAACGATAAAACGCCTTTGTATTGGCTTTGGACTCACATGAGTTATAAGCACGTGCACAGTAGGCCAAAATGGAGGGAAAAACATCACAAATTAGAGACAAAAATATTTAAGGCGTCCTTTCTAAGTTCCATAATCATCCAGATGTCTAATAGACATGTCACTGTACCCATCATGACACTGTAACGTTACATGATACACTACAATAAAATAAATGAGCATTTCATACCTTCCACGCAGCCGCTGTCGTTGCGTTTGGACACCGCATCAGTCGCGGGCTTCCTTTTGTCCAACGAGGAAAAATCAGAGGGGTGTTTCGTTCGTAAATGGCGAAGCATGTTTGTCGTGTGACCAAAATACAAAACCGTCTTCATACAGAGAAGACACAGCACTCTTCTGTCATCTTCAGCTTGGAAAAATGACCAGACTATACTTCGCTTTCGTGCCGCCATTTTCGAAGAATTCGGCTTTGAATACTGAATGACTGATTGCCTTATTGTAGAAGGGAACCTACTTTTCGATAAATTCTCGCGCATGCGCATTGGCACTGACGCGTTGGTTAGGCAAGGAGAAAAAGTGTGGAAAAAACTAAAACAATAGTTCAACATTTAGTTTTTTTACAATGAAGCATTCATCCTCCATTTTTTGTGTGCCTTTAGGGTCATCTTTTTTTGTCATTTAGCAGATGCTTTGATCCAAAGCGACTAAGAAATGAGGACAATGGAGACGATCAAAATCAACACGAGCAAGTGCTATAACAAGTCTCAAGTTAGTTTAACGCAGTTCACGTAGCAATGCTTTTTATTATTATTATACGTTAAATAAAAACAAAACAGACATAACAGAAAGAGAATAGAGCAAGCTTTTTCTTGCTTTTAACTGTATAATAAAAATAAAACAAATAGATAAATACAAAAAGATCAGAGAAGCTAGTTTTTTTTATCTTTTGTTTATAACCTTTATTCTGCAATAGTGAATTGTTTTCAAAGTTTTAAGTTACTTTCTGGCGCTATAGTGGCTTTTTTAAAATACTTTATTGGCTATTTAATTATTATTATTAATAATAATAATGATAATAAAGTTCAAGTACTGATTACTGAATTGTGTGTGACTGAAGTAATCAAGGGTGATACACTTAAATTTTGCACACAATATATATGTACATACATAACTTCACTTTGTAATATACCTGCCTACAATTGTCATTTGTATATTGTCATTCACTGTCTACATATTTGTATTTTTATTCTTTTATTATGTGTTTTATGTTCTGTCGCTGTCATTCTGTTGTACTGCGGAGCTTCTGTCACGAAAACAAATTCCTCGTATGTGTAAACATACCTGGCAATAAAGCTCATTCTGATTCTGATTCTGATTCTGATTATAGTGAAAATAGAACTTCACGTCACATAAATACTAAGTTCACTTTACGAAAACCTTCTGGCTGTTTAATAAACATTTATTGACTCTAAAGTCTAAAACATTGCAATTCTACATGCACCATCTTCACATATTGTCAGAAATCTCTTATTTTGTGATTTTCAAAATATTGCAAAGCATTATAAAAACATTTATACTTTTCCTGTCCATTCTCCGTGATGCAGGATTCCCAAACAAAGAGCATAAAACATTAATCTCGCGAGAATTTCAAACGAGGATTCTAGACCATACAGTCTAGGATCTAGACACAACGCTTTAGCGCCCCCTTTAGAATGACGGCAGATAAGCCACATGTAAAAACAAAAGGTAAATATCTGTTCTGTTATTCAGCAGGTATTCGTTTCAAAATTCACATTTAAAATATTAAAATAAATAAATTAATATTTATTTTTAAACTTATAACAATGAATAAAAACACCATCCACACACCACACCATCATTTGCACTTAAACAGTGCACAGACAAAAATTCAGCAATAAAAAATAAAATTAATGTGCAGCTTAATAGAAATGTTGGACATCAGGCTATAAGTCACAACAGGTACATTACAGTAAATGATATCTAGTGTCCAGCATAATAAATGTATCAGTGCCATAACTGTGTTTCTCTCATGCACACATTCACCCCCTAAAATAAAAAAATAAATCCTCAGCAGAGCACTAGCTTATTATATTCACTATTCATATAAAAACTTAAAGAGGTTCACATTTAAACCCGTGACTCAAATTTACACTCAAAAGATCACATAAAAATAGGAAAAGGACAGAAATAGTTTTTCACAGCTAAGCTTTGCACATCTTTTTTTGTTACAGTAAAAAAGCTACAAAACAACGCTGAAACCACAATTCCTTTCCAGTGATGCATTTCCAGTGTTTTGCATAAGCGACCCAACTCCAACTTAAAACTTTGAGTTATTCTGCATTAACTTTCAGTTAAATTCTTATCTTTATGCTTAAAATGAAATCATGGTTATATTATTGTAAAAGAAGGTGAATGATGTTAACAGGCTTGGACTTGAGATGAACGGTGTAACAGTGTGTGTAGTTTTAGTTTGGAAGGGTTCTGTGGTTGTGGTTTGGGTCAACATCCTGAATCTTGACCTCCACTGACTCCCACTCTCCAGTGCGATTCGACCGTTTGATAGCATCTACAACCGCCTGTACATACAGCCCATCCTCGAAGGAGGCTGCCATGGAAACAGGATGTCGTACCCAAGAGCGCCTGTCCTCTTGTGCCTGAAAAGATAGTCTGAGTTGAGTCACCATGCTGTTCAGTCCCCTGACAGATGGCCCTACACCTTCTCCATCATCGCTCAAAAGCAGCTCCTCTACTTGCATGCTGGCCCGTTGGCCATACAGCTCTGTTCCTCGAGCCACGAGTCGTCCTGATGACCCCACAAGCATGACCTCATGCACATCTGTGCCAGGTAGATTGAAGTTTAATGTCACACTGCAGACCAGGCCTCCACTCATCAGCAGCTGAAAGCAAGCATAGTCATCTGCGGTTACAGATCGAATCCCTCCGGCTGGGCCACCCTGATGTACGAAAGTCCGGAGCATTCCATGCACTCGCACAGACCGACGTCCCGTGAGGTGGCTCAGGAGGTCAATGATGCAGGAGCCAACTGTATGCAGGCCACCGCCCCCCATCAGCTCCTCCCAAGCCCATCCATATGACTGGCTGAGCAGTGTGCCTCCATAAACACGTGCTTCACATACCTTGAAAAAGAGAGAAAAATGTTTTGTCCAATCTGAGTTACGTATTAAAAATGACATTTACATTTATGACAAAATCATTAGGATATTAAGTAGAGATCATGTTTCATAAAGATATTTTGTATATTTCCTACGGTAAATATATCAAAACTTACTTTTTGATGAGGAATATGCATTGCTCAGAACTTTAGATATTCTCAATATTTAGATTTTTTTTTTTTTTTGCACCCTCAGATTCCAAATTTTCAAATAGTTGTATCTAGGCCAAATATTGTCCTATCCTAACAAACCATACATCAATGGAAAGCTTATTTATTCTGATAAATAGATGATGTATTATGATGTATATATCTAAATTCTGACTGGTTTTGTGGTCCAGGGTCACATATGCACTAACAAAGGGAAGTCAAGATGTTTAGTATTTTAAGAATTAACTTAAAATTTGAACTTTGAATCACTATGCACATTTTGTAATTTTTTTGTAAGTCACATAATAAAAAATAAATAAATAACGCACACACACACACACACACATACACATACATACATACACACACACACATATACATACCGTAAGTTATTTATTTTATATAAGATTTTAAGGTTGTTTAATGTTTTTGAAAGTGCTACCAAAATTGCATTTAATTGTTCAGAAATACAGTTAAAACTTGAAATATTTGTACAATTTTATGTTTTTAAATGTTAACATTGTTTTAATATATTTTAATAATTTGCTTTTATCCATTATTTTCAAATATAATCTATTACTAATGAAATAATTTATTACATGGTCCTCCAGAAATCATTGTAATATCCTGATTTGTTGCTCAAGAAACATTTCTTATTTTTATTATTAAGTTTCCATTTTTTCAGAAACCTTGATACTATTTTATTTTATTTTTTTGCTTTCTTTGACTAGAAAGTTTAGAAGAACAGCATTTTCTGGTATTATATTTAATCTTAACATTAATTTCGTCATATAAATATCATACACACTTCCATTCAAAACATTGGAAAAATTAAACCTTTTTCAGAAGAAGTCAGTCAAGGCTGCATTTATTTGAACAACTGTATAACAGTAAAACTGTGCAAGATTATTAAAATTTAAAATAATCTGTTCAATACATTTTAATTTAATATATTTAAAAATGTTATTTGTTGCCTTGAATTTTCAGTAGCCATTAATCCATTCTTCAGAGACACATGATACAAAAGATTTCTATTTCAATCAAATAAAAATCAAATGTTGTTTAAAATCAGCATAATATAATGATTTATTGCATCCTTGATGAATTAAATTAAATTATTTAAAAAATAAATGTTGACCCCAAAACTTTGTAAAAAAAGTTGTAATTCCAATACCTGCAAGTTCCCACAGTAACCTTCTCCAAGAAGGCGTTTCATCTGGACAAATGCGGGCAAGAAGCGCAAGGAATTTCCCATGATACTCATAAGCTGTGGATAATATCTTGCCGCTGTCACCATCTTACAGGCATCTGTCAGTGTAGCTGCCTGCTCACTGATCACATTTTTACCTATACCTGTAGAAAATGAGAAAAAGAAAATCATTATATAACGATGACCAAAAATATTGTTTGCCTAACAAGTTTCTGCTTGCAACATTTAATCAGCAGGAAAAAAGACCACTGTGGCTTGTGCCAAGTTGTAAAGTAAACAGTAGCACAGTAAACTCTCTAGTTGAGTCCAGGAAGGAACCCAACCCAATCCCCTGAGACGACATGGACAATCAAGATAAGAAGTAAAGAAAAATAAGCACAACCTAGGGCTTTTACTGCAATCTGCCGTGTGTGTGGAGGAGGTGTCAATATGCAGACGAGATGGACTTCTGGGTGTAGCAGCACATCATCTGTCTTGTTAGTGGAAAAGGGGATGTCCAGCTCACTGGCTAGTGACTCTGCTTCCTCTTGCGTACGGCCCCATACAGCCTGAACAGGGAAGCCTTCTTTTTGGAGCAACGGCACCAGGGTACGTACTGTCTGCCCAGTTCCAAATACACCCACGCCTGGCAACATTATTCTGACAGAAGACACTTTCACAGCTTCACGCAAGTCTGTCTCATTCCACACTGCTAATGTAATCTCTTGTGACACAGATGCTCACCTGTGAAAGAAGAGAGAAAAATCAAAGTTCACTGACACTGACATTTACACAGGGATGCAAAATTATCTCTACACGCTGTGCATGTAATAACAAGCATGCCTACACCAAGCTGCAAGTTAAAATTAACCTCAGGGCCACTTCAGGCTATCGTGATCAATACACAATAGAGATAAAGCACTGTTATCAGTGGCTCCAGTGGCAGCTGTCAGATACAAGCCTGGCGTTGCTGACCTACCAGATGGCTAGCAATATAAATTTACATTGCAATGGCTGCACCTGCCCAGAGAAGGCAAATGAGAAGCATGAATGTATTTCCTCTATGGACTAAACACAAAGTATTTCCTAGTAGGGCTAAAAGAAAATCTTGATTTGCAAACATCCATGTCTCGAAATGCCTTGAGAAAGAGTGAGCAAAAGACTACGAATCTCGCGGACATCCCTAAAGAACTGACATGGAAGAATGAATTCTATTGTTTTTAATAAAGAAATTGAAACTATATCCACTTTGGGACACATATTAGGGACACACTAACATTTGCATCACTTCCTCGCGCTAACCATCGGATGACGGTCGGATTAGCTATTCCTTAAGAGTTTTACATTTGAGCATTTTACATTGGTTGAGTTTTATTTTACTTAAAACAATATAAACCACCAAATTCTCAAAGCATTCCTTGCACCATAAACCTACAATGTAGCTTAGCCAAGACCTGTCCAGTCCAGCCGCAGTCACTCACACTCACAAATACACATTCATGTGAACTCGTGCAAATTAAACGCTTCGGTTATTAATGATAATATTATTTCTTTCAACGACTCTGTTAGTTCCATAAGGGATGTTTACTTACCGCAAAACAAAGCCTAGGATGCGATGGCGCCGGTGCAGTGGAGAATGATGATGGCCAGAGGATGGTGAACACCTCCCTCCCTTTCAGCTCCACTTTAGCCAGGGCTTGGAGCTCTCATGTAGTCTCAACAGCAGGAGAAAAAACAACACAAACCCGTCACGCCTACCACCCTCTCAGCGTATGGGACATTCTTCGTCCGTCTTAAAATCGCGGTGTGTTGTTTCGCGTGTAATTCCACAATGCTGCTGCGCTCACAGCTCATTGCTGATCTCCTAAACTACACATTCGATAATGTGCGCATGCGCGAAACCTGTTTTTTTTTTCTACAATGCCCATATTAGCACATTGAACTGAAACACGCATTCCAGTCTTTTGGTGTAGATGCACACATGCACGTGTTTTTGTTGTAGGACTTAATAGATATTTTATAAACAAGAATATAACTCGTTTATTAAACATATCCAAGAGCCCAGCATAAAAAAGTAGCTCTAAACACGTTTTTAGTCTGTCCCACAACAGACGTCTTGACTACACTGTTGAATGTAATGAAAAAAATAGAAAGTCAAGATTTTGAGGTAATCCATTGAATTGATACTCGATTAATTGTCATTCAATATTTTTAATTGTGAATAGGTTATATTCCTCAAAACTGTGACACTAAGTAACATTATGCAATAATACAATTACACAAATCAGAATTTAAAGGTGCTGTTTGTACGTTTATGATTCCACTAAAGCATAAAAATACCATAATATGTTTGCAGATATTTAAGAAACATGCTAAGTTAACATTGTTTATCTGAAAAACAATGCTACAGTTATTCTTCTAAAATGTGTCTTCCGGGCCGGAATGTCAATCTCTGTTTTGGTTTAAGAAACCTGCCCTCTGCCAGTTTACCCAATTGTATTTCGGCACCCTGGGGAGCCAGTTGGCAGAAAACAGCGTATTTCATTTCATTCATCGTCAGGTGTGCTCGTTCCTTTTGGTGTCTTCAATCTGTCAACCTGAGTCTGAGAAAGAGGGGCTGGGTGAAAAAACCCTCTCCAGTATTTTGAAATTGGACTGCAATACCTAGTTCAACCAAGTGTCAATCTTACAAACAGCACGTTTTAACAATAGGGCTGTGTATCAGCAAGAATCTGGTGATACGATACGTATCACGATACAGGGGTTGTAATACGATATATTTCGATACGCTACGATACTGTAAGCAGGGTGATATATTAGGATATTTCTTATTTTTGGAATAGGATATATTTTTAGGATAACTGTCATTAAGAACACACCACCATATGCAAACTTTAGCAATTCATGAATAAATTAATACAAATTGTTTAACCAGAACACACTGGGATCTGCAATTGCAATCAGTCCCTGTAACATTGACTACATTTACAAGCTGTTAAAATTCGGGTTATGGTCGGGTTAAGGTCACTATTTGGGTTTCTGAAACATTCGGGATAACCCGTTTACATGCGTGAGCAGAGAGAGTTACTCCTGTATACATGGAATGTGTAATCAGTCGCCAATATCCCGATGTAAACGGCGACACACAGTTAGCGTCTGGAGTAATACGCAATATGCGTCATTTCCGATTCTTCTTCCTGTATCCAAAGACTCAAAAGACCAAGATTCCTTGCGAATAGAACATGCGCAGAACACACATTTTGATGGGGATATGCCGAAACGCGTTTACAAGACCAAATATTCGGGTTAGAAAAGGGGTACCCCAGGTATAATATCCCGGTTTTTAAAAACCGGGATATGAGCATATCCGGGTTTTTGCCGGTGTTTACATGGCCGTGCGCGACCGGGTTATTGCTAATATCCCGGTTTTGAACAGGTTATTGGCTGCATGTAAACGTAGTCATTGTTACTGAAACACTTTTTGTTGAGTACGAGTAAAGGGGGGGAAATTAAAGTGCTTGCAGGATTCTTAAAGAAAACAAAACGATGTGTAAAACAATCAAATAAATACAGATGTTGAACAGTCTCAGAACTTTTCAACTTGGATTTAACAGGTTTTAAGTTTGTATTTATTTTCCGCGTGGAATCACAGAGACCGTGACCTCAACTGCACAAAACGCCCCTACCTCGAGAGAAAGCTACAGCCACTCGGCGGCCCTACACGGTCCCTGGGCAGACGTTACCACAAAAGCCCAAATTATGTCACACTTCAACTTTGTACACCAAGGCGGGAACTATAATAACGCTAACGATCAGGGTTCTAAATTAACACCCGCCAACCCGCCAAATGCAGGTTAAAATTCATTTTGGCGGGTGTTAATTAAAACTTACTAGCCAGTTCGGCTGGTGATGCATGACATGAGGCTCTGTTCTCGGTCATTTATCATAGACAGTAAAAGAAATGGACACAGCGACCCCATTGGAACTCAATTGAGACAAATGAAGCCCAGTTTTAGCGTTTTTTAGCACTTCCGTTTCTGACGCGCAGACTCAAACGAAGCTTGACGACGTCAGCAACCTGTCTGGCAGATGTAAATGTTCTAGTAGCTGTGCGTGCAAACTGCCATCGTTAATCTTGCAGAGACGGCGAGCTTGAGCGGGGAGTTCTTTGTCGTGAGTGAGCAGGAGTAAGTATTCTGATTAATTATTTTGTATAGTATTTTAAAATGTAACGCCAGTACGCCATATTAAGTTAATTGCCTGCGAGCTTCTCCTCCTGTCTGTACGGTAATGCGACAGAGAGCCTAAATGACAGAGACGCCAAAATGAATGGGAGTCAATGGGAATGCTAAC
Source organism: Carassius gibelio (assembly GCF_023724105.1). NCBI lineage: Eukaryota > Metazoa > Chordata > Actinopteri > Cypriniformes > Cyprinidae > Carassius > Carassius gibelio. The sequence continues at coordinate 26,927,032 of NC_068377.1, forward strand.
GCAAGTGAAGTTCTGCTAAAAGATGGCAGCCCCCACCAGACTTCAACTTCCGGTCGAGTTCCTTGCCCCTTGTCATTTATCCCCCTGGCAGCACTTCCTACATTTCCCATGAACACTGTGCTGTAATGCTACATGATGACGTTTCATATGCTCATTGTCTGCACGCAGTTTGCAGTGAAACCAGCGCGAAAAAACATGGAAACGAATAGCGTCCATCAGAAAACACAAGGAAAAAGAACGAATGGAGCCAGAGCAGGGAGCATAGACTGAAAGAGGAGGGAGTTAGCTATTAAAGAAAAAAATTAAGATTAAACTAAATGTGGCGGTGGTTGGGACAGATTTCTGGGGGCAAAAAGAGGAACGAGGCAGGGGATGAGGATATTACGGAGAGCCCCGCACGTCACCTGTAGGAGAAAAAAAATCAAACCGTGACGACGGTTCCCTTATCGAGTCGGTCTCTCGACATTACGTATGGGGAAATCCATTTCCTCGAAATTATGAAGTCTGATTGAATAACTCTTTTGCTTGCAAATAGCCAATGGCGCCCTCGCCCTCACCTGATTGGCTGACAGCCATCAATATAGGTGACGGTGGGCGCCAAAACCCTCAGAATCTTTTTTCTTCACTTGAGTCTGGTTTCGCCGTGGATTCACGCATACAGAGCGGAAAATTGTGGAAAATTATCCCCTCTCGCGTTCCGGTGATTTTACTTTTATTATGTCTCTTTGCCGCATGTGTGGTGGGCCCATTGATTTCCCGGACGCACACGAGCAGTGTGTGCTGTGCCTGGGTCGGGCTCACGCAGAGGCGGCATTCGAAGGATCCGGATGTCGTGCCTGTGAGGAGCTTCCCATCAAGATCCTTCGTGCAAGGCTGGCCGTTACCCGTAACGGTGGCCCTGTATCTCCTGCCTCTCCCCCGTCCGCCGCCGTCGAGCCGCGAACCGGGAGACTGCAGAGAGCTCCGTCGACGGATTCTGTCGAGGTACTGGCGTCGGCCCAACGCCCACGCCACCCTCACGTGGAAGATCCCCTCTCATACTCTGAGGCCAGTTACCGCCCTCCACTAGAAGCGCGGGAAATGGTCTCGTTTGGATATGACGAGGACGACGCCATGTCTACTAATGCTTCAGACCCGGGAGCGTGGTCCGAGGCCCCGTCTGAAGCCGCCCCCGCCTCGCTGGATGCCGAGCTTATGGCGATCCTCACGGAGGCGGTGGCAGATATGGAATTGGAGTGGACAGCCCCCAAGGAGCTGCCGTCTAAGAGATGGATGGACGGTTCTTTCCTCGGCGCGGGCCGCCAGGCTGAAGCCCCGCAGAGACCCGCGCCTTTTTTCTCTGAGGTCCACGAGGAACTCACCCGGTCATGGCGCTCCCCTTACTCAGCCCGAGCCCATGCACAGGGGACCCAGCTGCTGACGACGGTGGAAGGGGCGGAGAAATTGGGATACGCGCGACCGCCTCCCGTCGAGGATGCTATCGCGGCCCATCTCGCGTCTTCTCCCGGCTGGAAAACCGCCTCTTTGCCTTCTAAGCCATGTCGAGCTACTGCTCACATCGCTGAGAAGGCGTACATATCTGCTGGACATGCAGCATCTGCCCTCCACACGATGGCAATCCTGCAGGTCTTCCAAACTCGGCTCCTTGGGTCCCTGGATGAGGGAAGCCCGGACCCAGAGTCGCTCAGGAAGCTGCGCACGGCGGCGGATCTCGCTCTCGCGGCGTCGAAAAAGATAGCGCAGGGAATCGGCCGCAATATGAGCAGCCTTGTGGTCCTGCATCGCCATCTGTGGCTGACGCTGTCCGGCATGCGCGATGCCGAAAAGAGGCAGTTCCTGGATGCACCGGTGAGCCCCACCGGTCTTTTCGGTGTCGCGGTGGAATCTCTGTCGGAGAAATACGCCGAGACCGTCAAGCAGTCTAAGGTGATGCCTCATCTTTTGCCGAAACGGTCTCAAGCCCCCCCTGCAGCGAGGTCCAGATCTTCTTCGGCACAGCGACAAGCGGGAAATACCAGGCGCGCGTTCCCGAGCGCGGCAGAGCGTCGTGAGCCAGAGCCACCATTCCGCCAGAGGCAGCCCAGGAAGCCCCGTTTTGGTCCGAAACCGGCCTCTAGCAGCCAAGGGCGCCCGGCTGGCAAGAAGGAGCAGCGTTCCTGATGCTCGTGCCAGGGGGAAGAGAGCGCGGGACGTGTTCGTCGGACCCGCGGCGAAAAGGGCGTGTTCCCGCCCAGAGTTCGTCAAAGATGTGAATGTTGTGAGAATGAAACCGCTATGTTCTGTTTCAATAAACATGCATTACATGCCTCAGCAAAAGAGCTTTCTTCCTCCCTCTACTATTACCCGCTACATAAGCGAAGCCTCTCCTCCGAGAGACGCTTCGCAAAGCGGAAGCTCGGGGAAACCCGAGGAGGTGACTATGTATGTTCCCGTGCAAGAAGCCGCGAACGAGTCACCTGCCACTCATATAGCGGTCAACGCTTCCCCAGTGGCTGGCGCGCACGCCCCGCCGCAGCATGCATTAATACCCTCCGTATTGAGTCATCTCAGCGCGTGGGCGACGCTCCCCGCGGCATCTTATTGGGTGATCAACACGATAAAACGCGGCTATACGCTCCAGTTCGCTCGCAGACCACCCCGCTTCGGCGGTGTGATTATGACAGAAGTGTCAGAACAGAGCGCCCCGCTGCTACGAGCAGAAATATCCTCTCTCCTGGCCAAACAAGCAGTAGAGATAGTGCCCGTGGAACGGAGAAATTCCGGTTTCTACAGCCGTTATTTTCTAGTTCCGAAAAAGGACGGAGGTATGCGCCCCATCTTAGACCTGAGATTACTGAACAAAGCGCTCGCGAAACGCACGTTCAAGATGATAACTGTGAAGCAGATCCTCGCGCACATTCAGCCCGACGATTACTTCATTGCAGTGGATCTAAAGGATGCTTACTTCCACATCCAGATAGCCCCACATCACAGGCGCTTCCTGCGTTTTGCATTCGAGGGTGTGGCGTACCAGTTCAAAGTGTTGCCGTTTGGGCTCGCTTTGGCTCCCCGTGTATTTACAATATGCATGAATACAGCGCTCGCTCCCCTGAAGCTCAGTGGAATGCGCATACTGAATTATCTCGACGACTGGTTAGTCATCGCACGGTCGAGAAGCGCTCTCGAGGAACACAAACACAGACTCCTCGCCCATCTGACAGGTTTGGGGCTGTCTGTGAACATTCAGAAGAGCACACTGCAGCCGCGCCAATATATCACATTCCTGGGTATGATACTGGACTCGCGCTCTATGACCGCGAAGCTGTCAGAGCCGAGAATCCAGTCGATTCAAAATACACTAGCCCTCTTCGTTCAAGGCAGAGCTATCCCCTTAAGAACGTTTCAGAGGTTGCTCGGTCTGATGGCGGCCGCAGCCTCCGTCTGCAGACTGGGCTTGTTACACATGAGACCGCTTCAACACTGGTTACAGAGCCGAGTGAAGCCGCGGGCGTGGAGAGCGGGAACGGAACGCCTTATCATAACGCGTTCATGTCTCGAGACTCTGGCGCCTTGGTTCGGCACGACCATATTCGAGCAGGGTGCTGCTATGGGCAGAGTGGTCAGACGTGTAGTGGTCACTACGGATGCTTCACTATCAGGCTGGGGAGCCCTATGCGATGGCAGACCAGCATTCGGTACGTGGACAGGGGACCAGACGCGCTGGCATATAAACTGCTTGGAGATGGAAGCGGTTCATCTAGCGCTGCAGAGTTTCCTTCCGTTTGTGAAACACCGTCATGTTCTCATCAGAACGGACAACACGGCGGTGGTGGCGTACATCAATCGCCAGGGAGGTTTGCGTTCGCGATCCCTGCAGGGATTAGCGAGACAGCTGCTGTTATGGACGGACAGGGTACTTCTGTCGATTCGAGCAGTGCACGTACCGGGCAGTTTGAATTGCGGCGCGGACATGCTGTCCAGGGACGGCATTGTACACGGAGAATGGAGGCTCCATCCGCAAACGATAAATATGATCTGGAATCTGTTTGGCAAAGCGGAGATCGACCTCTTTGCGTCGCAAGAGAACGCCCACTGCCCTCTGTACTTCTCGCTGACAGCATCCCCCCTGGGGGGAGACGCGCTGTCGAGCCGCTGGCCAAAGGGACGGAAGTATGGTTTTCCCCCAGTCAAGTTAATGCCGCTGGTGCTGCAGAAGATCAGGGAGGAGAGATGTGCGTTGATCCTGGTAGCACCCAAATGGCCCAACCAGCCGTGGTTCCCGGAACTGGTGAACATGTCGCGGCTTCCCCCGTGGCGGATCCCGCCGAGAAGGGACCTCTTATCCCAGGCGAGGGGCACCATATGGCACCCCAACCCAGAGCTTTGGGATCTGCATGTGTGGCAGATCAGCGTGGAGTATATCAGCGAGTGCTGCAGACAATAGCAGAGGCTAGAGCCCCTTCGACGAGGCGTTTATACACTCTGAAGTGGAAAGTATTTGTTAACTGGTGTGTTGACAAAAATGAGGACCCCAGGAGTTGCGATATCTCCATTATTCTGACCTTCCTACAGGAACGTCTGGATGCTGGCAGTACCCCATCTACAGTGAAAGTCTACGTGGCCGCTATCGCCGTTTTTCGTGACTTGCTAGACGGCCATTCAGTGGGGAGGCACCCCCTGATAACGAGCTTTCTTCGGGGAGCTAGGCGGCTTAATCCACCCCGCCTTCGTCAGATGCCGGTCTGGGACCTGTCATTAGTGCTTAGTGCGCTGTCCAACCCACCTTTTGAACCAGCCGAGTTAAGCGACCTTAAAGTGCTCTCATTTAAGACGGCGCTACTGCTCGCGCTAGCTTGCGGGAAACGAGTGGGAGACTTGCATGCCCTGTCAGTGAACAGCGCGTGTATGCAGTTTGGACCGGACGATTGTATGGTCAGACTTTTACCCAAACGCGGTTATTCGCCTAAAGTGCTCTCAACGCCGTTCAGAGCTCAGATAGTTACAATTCAAGCATTTTGCCCCGAGGAGGACAGTAATTCAGTGTCTCAGAAGTGCGCTTTGTGCCCCGTGCGTGCCCTGCGTGCATATGTGAACAGAACTAGCCAGTTTCGAACTTCAGAGCAGCTTTTCGTCTGCTACGCGGGTGCCAAGAAGGGCAGCGCGCTGTCGAAGCAGAGGCTATCACACTGGATAGTGGAGGCTGTGCGACTAGCTTATGCTTCCCGGGGAACCGCCTGCCCAATCGGGGTGCACGCCCACTCCACAAGGAGTTTGGCGTCGTCATGGGGTTGGGCGAAAGGTATGTCTATTCAGGACATTTGTTTCGCAGCGGGCTGGTCGTCTCGCAACACGTTTGCGAGATTCTATAATCTGGACATTCCCTCGTTCGCATCACATGTGCTGTCAGTGCAGGAGGAGGGAGTTGAGCAGTCTTTGGACTAAACTATGGGCACGCCCTACCTAGCGCGTGCACTAGCCGTGGTTCTTTCTACCAGGTCAGCGTCAGTTATTGTTGTAATAGCTGCGGTTGAGGTATTCATTCACTATCTAATGTGGTCCCTTTATTATGCCCGCATTATAAGCCGGCAGTGTATTCCCAAGCACCAACATATTGCTGCATTTTCCCCATATCACACCAGTTTTGCTTATCTGGGTGCACTGGATTACGATGGTGTAAGAGCTGATTTGGCTCTGTGCCAAGAGGTGTTTCAACCAGGTCCGGTACCCGACCTAGAGCTAACGCGCTGTAAGAGCTAGTGCTTATGCTCTTCTGTGGCTCGATGCGAGCTGGGCCGGACAGTATTTCCCACACGGCGGGGGTTTTATTGTTCCCCATACGTAATGTCGAGAGACCGACTCGATAAGGGAACGTCCCCGGTTACTCACGTAACCTTAGTTCCCTGAGAGGAGGGAACGAGACATTACGTAACCTGCCGTGTGGAAAAACCTTCCAGCCTCATTACTCTCGTTCAGTGGAAGATTCTGAGGGTTTTGGCGCCCACCGTCACCTATATTGATGGCTGTCAGCCAATCAGGTGAGGGCGAGGGCGCCATTGGCTATTTGCAAGCAAAAGAGTTATTCAATCAGACTTCATAATTTCGAGGAAATGGATTTCCCCATACGTAATGTCTCGTTCCCTCCTCTCAGGGAACTAAGGTTACGTGAGTAACCGGGGACGTTTTGCAATCCGTCCCCTCAGTTTATAAACCGTACTCACAAATTCATAAACTGTTCCCTCGGTTTAACAAACCGTGCCCACGAATTCCCAATCCGTGCGCTCAGATTTTGTAAATCGTACCCTCGGTTTTTGAATCTGTACCCACGAATTCATAATCCGTGCGCACACTTTCGCAATCCGTTCCCTCGGATTTGTATTTGTAAACTGACACGCATTTGTAGCTCCGCCCCCACCGGCAGATTCATTTCTTTTTATTAAACATTATTTTTCATAGTATCCAATGAGTCCACGATCAGCATTCACAAATAGTCTTCTTTTTAGCGTTTATTTTAATAGTGATTATTACATTAATCACCAATAGGATAAGACACAGCCGCCTGTATTTTATGAAAAAAAAAAAAAACGCTAAAAAGAAAAAGAAAATAAGGGTAAAAAGCAATACAAAACAAATAATATGCCGGTTATGTTTTCATTCCTTTTCTCTCTAACTGAATGCAATGTTATTTTCGGCCTCATTATTTATTAATAACATTAACAGTGAAACATGCATCTAACTCCGGCAGGTGGGGTGGATGGAGCTTAGTATAATAAAATCAGAAAAGTCTTCATGCATGTTAAGAAAGAATTGTAGACAAGCATTTACAAAACTGTCCAAGTTTATTTAAAAATAAAGCAATTCATGAATTATTTTCTTGTACTCATTTATTTAGCCTACAAATTAAAATGATAAAAATAACTTATATATTATTATATATTATTATACAGGTTATGCATAAGAATCTTTTATCCAAAACAATTTACAACAGAGGAAAAAATTACTCCAGAGTTAGTCACAATGCCAGGTTTATTGTACAATAATAATCAGTTGCTATTATAAGATTATTCCTTTATTATTATTAAACCTATACCACATAATAATAGTCAATAAAACTGTATGTTAACAGGAGCTTGCTGCATGAATCCGTGAGTACGGTTTACAGATCCGTGGGAACGGATTGCGAAAGTGTGCGCACGGATTATGAATTTGTGGGTACGGATTCAAAAACCGAGGGTACGGCAAAAACTGAGCGCACGGATTGGAAATTCGTGGGCACGATTTGTGAAACCAAGGTAACAGTTTATGAATTTGTGAGTACGGTTTATAAACGGAAGTTTTTCATGCCAACAATGTTAATAAAATGATCAAATGCATTCAGTGGCACTCATAATTTGTTATTTTTACCGGAAAAAAAAATGGCTAGTGGAAATTCTGATTGGCTGGTAACTTTAGAAAGTTACCAGCCACATTGGCTGGTGATCAAAAAAGTTAATTTAGAACCCTGCTAACGATAGTGGCCTTCCCTAATGTTAGTAATTCCTGACACTTTTTAAGTTCAGAGATGAAGACTGCTAGCAGTCGGGAGACAAAATGAAAACGAAACAACTACCATGAATCTTTATTACTAGATTATTATTACTATTTTTTTTAAATATCGATATTCTGTTTTTGAGAATCGATACAGTATCACCAAACAAAATATTGCGATACTCATGTGTATTAATATTTTCTAACACCGCATCTAACAACATTATATTATTTTTCGATTATTTTGGTAATATGGCTGAAAAAAAAAATTCAAACCTCCAGAAAAATAAATTGTTCACACAACCATTTGTTGAAAAAGAAAACAATCTAGGGATAATTCATCCAAAATTTAACATTTTGTCATTATTAACTCACTCTCAAATGTTGTTTCTTTCTTCCATAGTCTACCAGCAACATTTTGGCAGCGTTCTTCATATTATGCTATTTTGCGTTCAACAGCGGAAAGAAACGTGTCATCTAAATGATGACAGAATTTTCATTTTTGGGTGAACTATCCCTTTAAAAGACCTTTTTATTGTAGGTACAAAGCATAGACTGTAGTACAAAGGCATATTTACATAGTGTTCGGGGCTTATCATGAAGATAAGCAACCTAGATTGACCTTTAAGTAGATGCTTTGGACTTTCTATTTATATGATGTACACGTATGCTACATAATAAATATTTGTGGTCGTGTCATTTTGAAAGGCTATTAATAAATGACATACTATAATATATTTTTTGTATGCATCTCGGTTGCTCATGCTGATGTAATGAGCTGATGTTGTGATGTAAAGCATTTCCTGAACAAGACATTGTTTGAAATGTTTTGGTTAACCACGATAAAACGATACATTGATTTTATAAAAAAAAAAAAAACGATACCACAATAAAACGATGTGATGCCTTACATTGATTTACAGAGGAATTAAACTACTTTTATTTTTAGCATACAGATTTCCAAACGGTTTAGTTTTGATGCACATTGTTTTGATGCACATTGTTTGTTTCAACACTGTTGAAACAAACTCCCCTTGCAGTCATAACGCGTCTGCGCACTGTCCCGAGTCTATCGACTAGCGTTTGAAACCAAAACAGGAAGTCGTAAGTATTGTGGGACGTGTAGTTCCGCTTGTAGGCCGCTGGTCTGGATAACAGCACACGAAGCAACCAAACAAAACAAAATTAGGGAAACTTCCAAGGGATTGCGCTAATACTGGTGCATCTTCTACACAATCATGCCCGGCTTTACTTGCTGCGTTCCGGGATGCTACAACAACTCGCACCGGGACCGCGATCTGCGGTTCTACACCTTTCCGAAGGATCCCACTCAGCGAGAGCTATGGCTGAAGAACATTTCGCGGGCCGGGGTGAGCGGCTGCTTCAGCACTTTCCAGCCAACCACCGGACACCGGGTCTGCAGCGTCCACTTTCCCGGCGGCAGGAAAACCTACACCATTCGCGTCCCGACACTGTTCCCTCTGCGCGGGGTGAACGAGAGGAAGAGCAGACGGGGAAGGAGCAGGAAGGTCTCCGCGGTCGTGCCCATCATCACAAGCGTCGTTTCCACCGCTGAGTCAGCGCCAGTGGAGGAAGAAGGGGACACCGAAAACGCCACCGTGGTGCAAATAGGTCAGAACGGCCAGTACATCACCCCCGTGGACCTCCCTCCTTCAGGAGAAGGCTCCTGCATCGCCGCGGTGGTCTTGGGCTCAGGTGGAAACCTGTCCGGAGGCAGCGCATCGTGCCCCGTGGCCGATCTGGCGCTGTGCGGGGTGGACCACTCGTACTCGCTAACCACCGGCACAACGTCCGCCGAACTGCTGCGGAAGCTGAACGAGCAGCGGGACATCATCGCGCTGATGGAGATCAAAATGAAGGAGATGAAGAACACTATCCGACAGCTGCGGGTCAACGAGGCACGGCTGCAGGAGGAGCTGCGGGAGCGGGACCGTCTGATCTCCGCCAACAACATCAAGATGAAACTCTGACGAACAACGCAAAGAAAAACGATGGACTAAGGACGCAAAGGACGGTCTGTGTTCGGTGCTTCTGTAAGACAAGGCGACGACTATTAAGTATCATCGTAGATCTCATTTAAAAGTTTCTCCATTTATGTTACGGTAGACGAGCTGTGTGTGTGTTAGAGCGCAGATACGAGTTCAACCTGTATGCACGAGCTGTCCGGCACAGCGCTACAAGGGGACTGATATGAGTTCAGCAGACTGGTCCTTCGCATTTTATATTTAATTATACACGTTTGTGCTGTTTGAGTGTTGGAGGCAGCAGACCCAAGATCAGCCTACTGCCACTTCATTAACCATGTTACATTCGCACAGAGACTGCTTCAAACACGTGTAAACAACTGCTTATCATTTGGTTTTCTTCGAGTGCATCAGATCAGAGTTTCTGGTTCAGATTAACAGATTCTTTACATGCAGGTTAACAACACAGTTAGAAAAGTTGATTGGTTTGAAGTAAACTGCTTTAGAACTATAAATTGTGGGAGTTTTTATTTTTGTTGGTATGCCATTTAAGCAAATTATTTAGTTCTGAAACCCCTTTGTAAGATTCTTTACCACACAGGTTCTGAATATACCGTGCACTATAAAGAGCGGCTTCTTTTGTATTTAAAAGCCTTGTGGCATCACATTTACCCTAGGAAACTTAATTTTAATGAACCGTAGTCAGTAAAGCATCTTTAAATCAACCAATCTTTCCAGTACTTGGCAAAAAATACTCTTTGCGCAGAAGATATTGGCCTTTTATTGTATGAAGAGATTATTTGAGTGAGTGTGAGCTTCAGAATAACTCTTGGGCTATTTGATTCACAATGTTGGCTGGTAATACATTACATATGTTTAAAAACAAAACAAACAAAAAAATTGGGTAACACTTTAGAATAATGGTCCATTAGTTAATATTAGTTAACATGATCTAAGCAAGAACAATCCTTCTACAGCATTTATTAATCTTAGTTTATGTTAATTTCAACATTTACTAATGCATTATTTAAATCAAAAGTTGTGCTTGTTAACATGTTAATGCACTATGAATAAGCATGAACTAACAATTAATAACTGTATTTTCAACATTAAAAAAATATGAATAAATACAGTATTAAATGCATTGTTCATTGTTTGTTCATTTTAATGAATTAACTGACACTAACTAATGTACCATTATTCTAAAGTGTTACCAAAAATCGCATATACAAAAGTTTAGAGATAACACACCTCCATTCAAGTTACCCAAAACACCATTCTATGCATAAAAACCTCAAGTGGAAAGCGTGTCTGTTTAGTTCTGTTAGAGTCGTAATCTTTTAATGTCCTCGCTACGGAAATCTACCCTTAGAGCCAAGACCTGCCGAACTTCAGCAGGTGTCAGACGCCAAGTCAAAGGCCCAGAGTTGGGGCCCCAATAATCCAGGATCTCGGACACCTAAAGGAAGAAAAACCCAAACAAAATTCAAAACGACTCCAGTTTTCAGTGATTAACATTTTAAAAGACAGTCAAAAAGCCACACACCCTTTCTAAGTTGAGAATAGTTGCCATCTGTGTGAGTCGTGCAAACTTATCCCGGATGGTCCAGGAGGTGACCGAGGAGAGGTAGGCAACCAAAGCGCGCAGCTCCTTATCAAACTGTAATCCACCAAGCTGCGAACCAGAATGGAGAGGACAGTTAGGATGTCTGTGACTTTAAGCAAATATGCAGCTGTTCTTTTGTGCAGGGCATGTTTATATCTCACCCTGCTGAAGGTGCATTTGAACACAGTCTTCTCCAACTCCATAGCAATGAGGCTGGTCATCAGGCTAGTTAGAGTATCATAAATGACTGGTGACAGGCCCACCTACAGAGAGGCATCTTTAGAATTAGAATAGGTTTGTGTGAGCATGTCTTAAGTGGGTTAAAATGAATATACCTTAAACTCAGCCATGAGCTGCTCCAACTGTACAATGAGTTGTTGAACCCAAGGATCATTGGCTTCATACTCACTGAACTCTTCCTGCAAACAAAAACACCAAACATGGCTTAACTTATCCTCAAACAAATAAATAAAAAAAGTATTTCTATTGCTATCATTGTCAACCGAAGTGCAGACAGATTTATTTCTACTCGTATCAGTAGAAGTAGTAATAGTAGTAGACGGCAATGTTATACCTCTTCAATATTGTGTGAGACAGACAGGAAGCTGCTGATCCAGGGTTTTACTTGTGGCCTGATAGAGGTGTTATTAAGCTCCTGTAGACCCTCCTGTACATTTATAAACCATTAATAAAAACAGCACAAACATTTAAGACGGATGATGTTGGCACATACATCCATTCCAAAGTTTGGGTCAGTAAGACAACTTTGGATTAAACTGATCAAAAGTGACAGTAAAACCATTCATAATGTTAAAAATGATTTACTTTTTAAATAAATACTCTTTTTAACCTTTTCATATAACAATCCTGTAAAAAAGTTCCATGGTTTCCACAAAAATATTAAGCAGCACAACTATTTTCAATATTGATAATAATGTTTCTTGAGCATTAAATTAGAATTAAAGCATATTAGATTGATTTCTGAAAGATCATGAGACACTGAAGACTGGCGTAAAGACATCTGAAAAATCAGCTTTACCATCATAGGAATAAATTACATTTTAAACTACATTAAATGTATAATTCATTTTTTAGTTTTTAATATTTCACTGCTTATAAATCACAATGTTGTTACTTTACTTTTAAATACAATGAATGCAGCCTTAAACTTTTGAATGGAAGTGTATATTTTCACTGACCTGGAGGAGGTCCTTGAATCTGCTGGAGGTGTTGACCAAATCAGATAGACAGCTGTCTATCTTAGCCTTCGCCTGATCTGAGCCCACTCCCTGACTGAATAACTTGGCACAATCACTCTGAGACAGACAGAAAGAGAAAGCAGTTAATTGTATCAGTTTTTATTATCTGCTATGGTGGCTTGTAAGTTTCTATCTGCAACTGTAATTGCATAGAAAATATTTCAAAATATCTCTTTTTGTGTTCCATGGAAAAAAAGTCCCATGGTTTTGGGACAACATGATGGTGAGCAAATGAAAGAGTGCGTGATTCTGGTGGTTGGCTGGAATAATAATACAAAAATAAATCAGAGAGTCATATCACACGGACCTCTAGGTTCTTTTTCAGGGTGCTGATATTCTGACTGCAGACCTCCACATTATTGAGAGCCACCTGAGAACCAAACATATCATTATTTAAGTTTTAGAATTTTATACTACACAAGAGAAAACAAAGCAAAAAGTGAAACTAAATTGAGACTGTGTGTGTGTGTGTGTGTGAGATAGAGATAGAAAGACTTGATGCTGACCAAGTAGGCGCTCTTTGCCTGCTCCTGGCTCTCAATCCCAAGTGTTTGTGTAAGATTTGTTATCTTGCCATGCTGCAGGCTGCTCTGCATCAGACTGACCGCACTGCTGACCCCACGCTGCAGGTCCTGCAGAGCACTGACTGGATATCCAGCTCGCAGCTTACATACTAACACCTCTCTGCATTCAAGGACAGAAATGCAAACAGTATACAGATTATTATTTTTATCTTCAACCACCACTTCAATAGTAACACAATAACAACAAAACATACTGAGGCTAATTCAATTTCCAAATTTGTGTTTCTACCTGAAGTCTGTCTCCAGGACGCTGGCTGCATGATTGATCATAGCACACACGCAGTCAGAGCTGTTGCTGGTGAGGGCTCGGCTGATACATTTCTTCACAATGTAGAAAACATCGTCCACCATGCTGGAGCTCAGCTGACCCACCTCAGCTGTGTCCATTGCAACTGCCTATAAGGTCATATTAATCATCCTATGAGTACATGGGTTCTACCAAAAAATGTATCTGCAATTTAACAATACAGGCAGACAATTAGAAAATGTAGGATGGTACACTATTGTGACGAGTGCGGCGGGGCTGAGAGACGTGGGAACGGAGCGAGGCCGGTGGAGTGATTTGGAAATGAGCGACACCTGCTCCACCCACCGGTCTCGAGTCCCACAGAGGAGATTGGAAGGATACAAAAGAGGAGCGAGAACAGTAAAGGACGAGAGAGGACCAGGCCTGGGCTTTATTTTGTGTTTGGTTTAGTTTGTGTGCGACAGCCCCTCGCAGATGACTGTTTTGTGTTGATTTTATCATTAAAGTTTGATTTAAATGTCGTTTTGAATGAAAGTGTAGATGTGTTTGACAATAGTTCTGATATCTCTGATTCAGGTGTAATGTACATTCACACATGATATCAGCATTAAGTTATTGACTGTATGTGTGTCACACCTTGTTGACAGACTCTCTCATGTAATACTCCTCCATGGGAATGTAATAACCAATCAGCTCCTGCATAGCGCGGCTCAGCTGGCAGTTCTTCAGTAACTGTTCTAAACTCTTCTGATGCTCTAGAAAACAAAACAAACAATCAAACATTAACAATGCCAGCAGAAGATACCAAATCCTCATAGTGATGAGTATTAACTTACATTAATCAGCATATTTGACACATGCCCAGTTTGTATAGCCTAGTTAGTTACATATACATCTGTTTAACAGGCAACGGTGGGGAGAACTTGGATTAGGAAACACTGTGGCTTAATGTGCAATGGCATGTGTGCAAACTGCTAGGCTACAGCTAATGACAGTTTTGTACTTTATAAATATAGTTTCATACAGAGTACTTTCATATTGCGTGAAAAGTTAAGTGTTACCTTGTATAACCATTTCATCTGCCATTGCATCTGCAACCTCAAAGTCAGCCACTATACGCCGCCTCAAGAATCGAAAGTAAAGCTCGGCTCTTGAGTTCATTAAAGTAACCTCACATAAAACGGGATCCAGGTCTCTAGATTAAACACACGACAACAAATAAAACACCATATATTCACAAGATAAAATGAAAAACTACTAAAACATGCAGCACCTGGGCTCAGTCTTTTCTGTAGGCATGCCCCTCATCATGCTGCTCTGGATAACCTGAAACTGTTGCATAAAAAAGTCAAATGTATGCATCATGTTTATAAATACATCAAAGCACACTTTGATCATGGTGCAAACATTAAGCATTAGAACATATACACAATAGTACAGAATACAGTGAAGACACTACACACCTTATTGTTGTAATCTCTCTGTTGGACGAATTTGTCCACTATTTTCTGAGCCTGTTTATCACACTCTTTTTGAAGATGTGCAAGGAGTGTGTGTAGTCGGCCTGGTCCATAGTATGTTTCCACTATGGGCTGATGGGTTTCAACAATGCGTGCAATACCTAACAGGTACAGACCAAGGCTGGTTGATCTCGGCTTAAACATTCAAATATTGACAAGTTAAACAGCGATGCATCTGCTCCTACCTTCAAGAAGCAGTGTGAGAGTGTCAGCAAAAATGACCGGTGCTCTGCGTTCGCCGAGATCAGAGCCAACAGCAAGGAGCAAGTTCTCTTCTGCCTTACTGGCCAACTGAAAGAAAACAAGCAAATGAGGTTGTAATATTAGAACAAAAGTAACTAAACCAAAGCATTCTCAACAGATTTCAATGGTCATGTAAGGGTAGGGACACACCAAACTGAGGCCAAAGAACTAGCATATTGCCAGCGTTGGGACAAAAAACTTTGCACTAGAACACACCAGACAGACTACAGCTGACAGCCAACTAGTGTGTGCGCTCTGCACTTGATTGAGTAAATGCAACTCTCCCATACCAGTAGGTGACAGTAGTCTGTATTCAAACAGGGAAACAGGAAGAGCTAGAACTGTGCATTTACAAAGCAAGCCGCGCTTGCTTTTTCCATTGTTTACACCATGCTCATTACTGACCGATTTGTGTAGCTTTTTTCAATCATGTCTGCTAAGTTGCAAATGGCACTGGCATTGTCAGCCCTTGGTCTTCTTCCAACAATGGTGAACTCTTATATATATAAAAAAAAAAAAAAAAAAAAGCCGACCGATGCCCAAAAACCTTGGTGTGTCCCAGGCTTAAGGCAGACATACACAATGCCCCTACCTGACTGCAAAGGTATTGAGCAAAGCGTGCAAGTCCCTGCTCATGAAGTCCCAGTAATGGAAGGATCTTGAAAAAGCGCTCCACTTGAGGCAAGTCACCTGTGGCGACTGCCTCCTCCAGTCGCGTTGTAACCAGTGCCTTCAGATTGCGCTCTGCTTCTTGAAGCAATGCAAGGCTGGCTTCAACTGCACTGCCTGCACAGTGAATAGCATACAGATAATACAATAATACAAATATCTTATTCTAAGTATTTTTGTGCATAAGTTTGAACAATGTCTATTATTTCTATAAATCACATTTAACAATTTGCAAAATACAGTTGGTAACAAAACTTGCAGTGATAAGAGTGCAAACACAACTGTTCAAAAGTCTGAAGTGAGCGAGAGTGCGCTTTTTTAAAATAGAAATTAATGCAATTATTTAACATAGATGCATTAAACTGACCAAAAAACCATTTTAAAGTTTTAAAATATTTTTAATATATTTTTTAATTGTGTATATTAGTGTAGTGTGTATTATAATAGCTACAAGGCTGACTTATTAGACTGCAAAGTCATAACCATCCAAAAAGTAGCTCTTTAAGCTATTAAGATGTCAGAATTTTTATTCTTTATGAATTATCATACCATTTAATCTGCAACCATCAAGTTTAAAATAAAAATAAAACAAAAACATTGAATTTGCCAAACATATTTAATTAAATTGATTATCCACCATCAGGCAAAAACATGGTTATTGAAATATAAAAAAAAATATTTAATTGTTCAGCAAAAATATCCCTATCATATAGTCAATTTCTAACACCTAGTACCCTTGCTATAGATACATACATATTTGAAAATTACTTACTATATAAGAAATAAGAAATAAATTACTAATCAATAGTTTCAGTGGTAATACTATGTGTTGCTAGAAAACCCAAACAGCACTTACCCTCTCCACCCTGCTTGCTGAGCTCAATCACTGACTGGTCAAGAGAAAGATAGCGATGAATGTGGGCCGCAGCTTGTTCATAATCCTGGTTACGCAGGGCTGTCTGAACACCATCCGTGCAGAACTTCAGATCTAGAATATCATCTGCCCTCTGAATTGCTTGGTACAGCCTTTTCTGAAACAAAACCAGGCACAAAGCTTGAGTGGAAGCTGACATACGCAGACTGAGACTGTCATTTTTAAGAGTGTACATATTATGTGAATGTGTATGATGGCCACCTTGGTGAGGTCCAGCTGTCTGACTTTGCTGCTCACGTTCTCTGCCAGGCTGCAGGTGAAGTTGATCATGCCAGACAGCTGCACAGCATCTCCTTCGATCAGCTGCAAGTTGGGACTGAGGAACATACATACACAACAAAAACACAATTCATTAGCACACTCTATTCTATTCTTCCGGTTCAACAGCATATGCTAAGTGTAAAACCCATACACACTGACTCACCCCATCCTCTGCAGGGACAGCATCTTTGTTTCGATGTTGCTCTGCTGTCCCATAAGAGCGCCCAACTCCATCTGCACTTCCGCCTATGAGTGAAGTGCGTTTATAATCAGTTCATGCCGACGCATAGTTAACATGCACACAATTTCATAGTTCAGGCACACGCTGATTTTATTTATATATATATAGTAAAATATGTAACCAACTAACACAACTGACAAGCGCTATCTACCCTTACTAGTAGTCCAGATCATAGAGACTAACGAACAGTGTCTACACTAATAAACATTCACCTCTTCAGCACACAGCTGAGCATACACTCGCTCCAGATCGTCCAGCTCCGTCAGACCCTCAATAGTGTCGGACTGGACGGCGGAGAGCCCCGCAGGACCACCACAACGAAGCGACGAGGAACCAACTTCATCCATGACTGTCCCACATCCACACAAACTGCGTCACTTCCGCTGACTCTAGCGCGTCATACAACTGTAACGCGACTTTACTCCCACCTAATGGTAGTTTTTTTTTAAACAAGCAACATGGAAACATTAAATGCCTCTTTTACTTGTGTAAAAACGTAATTCATATATCGTAATTCACGTTACATTTGTGACTTGATGAAACATTTGTTTTTAACCTTATGGGAATCTTTGGGCCTATACTAGGTTTATAATAAAGAATATGGTATGCAGTGTGGTTAGGTTCATAGGGAAACAATACAAAAATTTACCAGTGTACAATGATGGAATTAGATATTAATACAATGGCACTTGGCTGTCTATGGTTGCATAGTAGCCTACCGAATTACCATATTATTTCATGTAGGCTACAAGCCATTTACATAGTTGCTTAATTAAAGTAGGCTACTTCAATTATTCCATGTCCAAAAACACAGTAGATGAATACTAGGAAAACAGTAACAGATTCAGTGACAGAGAAAATTAAAGAGGAACTGATAGTAATGGCTTTATTTAAAATGTTGTAATCCGTCTTTATTCCCCTCTCTCTTTAGTTTTACGCAATGACATAATCCAAGCCTGTCAATCATACAGAGGCTTGTCCACTGTGTGAAGTGTATTAGAAAGTACTATGCTGGAATTAAAACGACATAACGTTTTTTTTCTTTCTCCATCTGTTTGTGTATTGTGCGTGAATGTGACAGATAGAGTGTGAGAGAGAGACAGAGACAAAAAGCAAATACGCTAAGCTATATAGAACCATTGTCACGGGAGGTATATCCTTCTCTGATATGATGAAGAGTGTAGCCGGAAATAATCTTTAATCCCACAGTTTCCCCCCCATTTTTATAATCAGATGTCACAGCCCCTGTTTATCCATCATTCTCAACAGTTGGCCTTAAAATTGCAGTTTTTTAAATCTGAAATAGGGAGGTGAATGGGAAATCAAGGAAGATGCATGGGACCTAAAAATGTCTGGATAATTTCTACATGACTGTGTGTTAAAGTGTAAACGTTTAGGTTCACCAGTGCGTGTGGTTTGTTCAGAATTCTGTCTGTTCCACGGAATGCATCTGCTGCTGATCATTTCATTCTGCCTCAGTGAGTAAAAGTTTATTTTATCATCAGACTTATGTTTTGTGTAATAACATAATTTGTCTTAGACACACATGTATGTTTTATTTTTTATTTTATTAACATTTATGTTTAGTTTAATCCATAAAAAAAACTATTTTATGTGTGGTTTTTAAATTCTTAGGTCTATTTTAGTTTTTGAATAGATTTGAATTAGTGGCCACAGTCATAGTGTACTGTAATGTACATAACTTAAAAATAACACCCAAAAAGAAAGACAATTTATTTGTATTTAGTTAGATTTAGAAATTGCTGGTGTTGCTGTAGCTAATGTTTCTGAACTATTAAATATATGAGTAGTATATTTTATATTTCTCTGTTAAAATAAACATGCCAAGTAGTGTAGAGAAATGGGATAAATGGAGATTTGTAATTTCGAGCTGTTCTGCAGCGAGATTAAATGTCATTTTTACTCTGTGTCTAATCCCTAGATTAATCCATGTGACGTATGACAACATCTAACAGTATAGACACACATAAACATAAAGATACAATAGAATGTTGCCACAAAAATATTGTAGAGTTGCAGCAGACACATCAGTTGACATTTCTGTCAGTTTATGCCATAATCTAATAATTGTAGAAATTTAAGTGCATTTGCAGGTATCAACATTGCAGCCCTGAGGTGTATTATTTTTCACTGCATACATTGTATTCTGTATCATTAGATCCATAAGCTATATTAAATTTGAACAAGTAAAACTATTATATCTGAACATTTGTACATAACATAATCCTAAATTGTACATCTGTAAATAAGTTCTTAAACCGTACACCTGTAAATAACATTTTTGTACATTCATAAATCTATTATATATATTGAATATTTTTAATGCATTGCATTATGTTTAAATGTTCGTCTTTTTAAATAATATTGTGTTACTCCCATTTTTATTGCCAAATTTCTGTGTCTGTACTATGACTGTACTTATAGAAGCTCCTGTCACCAAGGCAAATTCCTTGTGTGTGTAAACATATCAGACAATAGAAGTCTTTTTGATTCTGAACTGCTTAAATGTTTTCCGCTCTCAGGTCTCTGTTCTTCTGTGCTGAGTGCAGCAGTAATACATCCATGTAGTTCTGTATACAGAGGCTTTGCTGAGTGTCTGGTCACTTTGGGTGACAGTGTAAGCTCCAAGACTGATAACCCACAGGACATCAACTCCATTTGCAAGTGAGCCACGTTCACACACAAATACACCCCCCACCGAATACAACTTTTTATCTCAATGCATTGCACTTTTCACATCTGCAGATCATGGGATGCTTTCCAGGTGTGTGTGAGTGGTGTCTTGTTGAGCTGCCGAGGTGATGCAGCAGAAATTTGGGAATCTTTGAGAGCGGAGTCCCGGAAAACAGCGTTTGCTGGTAACCTCTACGACATGTGTGCTAGTCGTACTGAAGCTGCAACTGCAACCACACCTCTGGTTCCCAACACTGACCAAACCAACCAGGAAACACTCAAAGGACTCGCTCATTCAGTCAGTAAAGAGCTGCTCCTGATATGCCTCTCACTTCTCCTGCTGCTTTGGATGTAACCTATCCATTTAACATAGCTGGACTTATGCCAGTGACACTGTTACAGGCACATATCTGCATACAGTCTTTATCTTGGTACATTTTATTTAATTTCATGTGTAATTTAATGTGTAGGCTCTTTGGTAAGATATTCAATGCACTTATGTATTTGTTTGTTTAAAAATTTACTAAATGTTTTATATAAAAATCATTGATATTCTGTACTCAAATCTAATGGTTTGGTATGGAATTTAGTATCTATAGCTTGTGTCAAATGACCATAATTATGTAATATTAGATATATTTATATATACAAGTTTCTTGAATTATTAGCAAAATACTGTACATTCATAATATCTGCAATACCTTTCAAAGCAATATTAATATTTTTAATTATTTATTTTATTTGTATTATGTTATTTAAATGACTAATATGATTTGGTGTTTTAAAGTTAAACACAACTTATAAATCAGATAGTCATCAAATTTAAATACACATCCAAGGTTTGTGCTGGAGGGCCCCCAGGGCTGGGAACACTACAATATAGTTTCATCCATTAGCTCAATGACAAAAAATCCATCAGAAAAGTCTTTCTGTTTTTCGCTGGCTTTGGGAAATCACCCCCTGCCTCTGACTGACTGGTGAAGACAGGACTCTGCTGCTTGAGGTTCTCTTTGTGGAGACAATAATAAGCATTAATAATCACTGACTGAGGCCAGTGAAATAAACTTGTAACAGCTTTTGATTCTGTTTCATCACCAGAGATGATCTGCATTTTTAGACGGATCACACTCTGAAAAATGTAACAAGTAAATAACCACAATTTTGCCATTAAATTTAATCACAATGTTTCATCACAATTTAGGAAATGTTATCATGTTAATTATATACTGAATGCTTTTTCACCAAGTGTTATTTAAGTATCATTGAGATACTGTTATAATATTTATTAATATGTAAAATTAGTCTTTTTTTCAAGGGATTTAGTTTTAGGTAATTGTAATAACTCTGATTTTACCTGTGATGTTGTTTGAAATATCAGGCTATTTTCTTAATCTTCACGGTCTGGAGGATCCAAGGGAGAAATCGGGAACAGCAAAACTGTTTGCAATTAAATGTTATACAAAGTTGTGGTTTAAATCAAATATACATTGCAAGGAAATTCTATTAACCTGTTAACTGTCACTCACGTTTTTGAAGATAGACATGAATGTGCATGATACAAACCTATATTTTTATAATTCATGACTGAAAACATTTTGTAACATGATTTTGATGTGCCATTTACATGGTAATGCAATGTCTGATTTTAAAATGGGTTTTGAAGGATGAATTTTGAGATTTTATGTTTTCAAGTGATATATAACTTCTGATGATTTCTAAAAAGTGATAGAGAAAAAGGCAACGAGGAAGTATTTTTTTTAAACAAAGGTAAAAGCTCCTTTTGTAATGTAGACTTCTGAGGGTGCACTCTTGTCATAAACTCATCTATTACTTTTCCTACATAATTTTTAACAAAACAATATTGGTAAAATATATATTTGGGAGTCTTAGACCTTTCCAACGATATATAGTTTGTCAAGATTAAATTAGATTTGATTGTAATATAGTATAGTCAACGTAGGTGTCCCGTATACGGGACGGGGTGACATTTAACAGGTTAATTGTTAAAACAAATGGAAGTGATATTGATTTGAGCAATCGTGTAAGTACTCACATCAGTGGTTAATGCTGGTCCATCTGACAGGGTGACTTTATTTCATCCTCAGATATCAGTTCAGTGACAAGAGCACCAGGAACTGAGACTAAAACGCTCTGATATGACTGTAATGGTTTTGTGTGAACACTCATTTTCTGGTACTTTTCCTCTTTAGTCTTCAGTCCCCGGGTTGTTGATTTGCCAGTCTGTTTCTGGTGAAATAAAGGATGGAGAATCCGTTCTGAACCTGTCTGCTGTCTCTCTGGTGTTGACTGGTTGGATTGATTTTTGTCAAGTGTTGTTTGTATAATCTGTTCCTCATCGGATGCAGGTTTGAATATGTAGTCCATCTCTGATGCTAACGGATCAGTTTGTCCTTGCTCTGTTTTTGAGGAGTCACTCTCTGCAGTAGCTGATGTTTCATCTTGAGGGCTCTGATCCTCAGTAACAGGACTTGGAGGGGAAGGAGACAAATAGGTTTAGGTTTATATATAAGGTGGGAGGAATTGGAACTGGATTCAACCACACCCCCTGGATCTTGTGTTCTGCACTGAGGACCATCTAATTTTAAAACAGAGTTTTGGGTTAAGGATACAATAGGGATATTGAAGTATGATCATATTTATGACAGTATCTAATTTTGAGGTTGCAATAGCTAATTGCTTAACCTTTAATCACGATATATTTGCTTAAGTGTTTTCACAATATTGGGATAAGTTGAAAAAAAAAAAAGTGTTGTCATAAAACATTCAATGACTTTTTTTAATATAACAAAAATAACTGGACATTTAAATACAATAAAGGGATAGACTAAAACAAATGTTTCAAAGAGATGAATGTGCAAAAGAATTATAAAGAATTTTAATTAACGCACAAATACAAGTGTTTAGTTGATGTTGCCACATTTCTGGATTAGCCTGCTTCAGTTTTTTTTTTTTTTTTCATTTAATCCCAGGTGGATTGGATGATGGTGAGATCAGATCCCTTTGTGGAACACTTGCTGTAGTCAGAATCATTGTGTATACAAAAAACCTCACGGGATTATAACAATTAATTTCTAATATGAGTATTTCATATATGATATAAACCTATATGTTCATTTATCCAAACGAACACAGTCAGTTAAGTTTTAAGTGAAAGTAAACAGTTTAGAAAATATTGGATGTGTGTCAACAAATCTGTGCATTTCTTATGTTAGTAATGTTAAACAAACAACAAAAGAAAAATGCTCTTAATTTAGTAACTTCTGTAGCTTTAATAGGTATGTGTGTATATTCATAGTTTTCACAAGCACTTTAAAGTACTGTTTAGGTCATAATGTATCTTTGTAGCCTAATGGTCTCTTTGAGGTCTTAGCACTACTCAGAATGAAATCCCTTATTAGAAAGTGACAAAACAACTGATTAGTGACACTCACTCAGATTCTAACCCAGTAGTTTCTCTGTATGTTAGTATACTGATTCATTACACGTTACATTCATTACACCAATTCACATATTATACTCACCCCCCCTAGATAAAGAATTGGAGGAGTTTTCTATCTGATTTTCATGTAGCTTCTCACAACATAAACATTTA
This sequence comes from Carassius gibelio, assembly GCF_023724105.1. Taxonomy (NCBI): domain Eukaryota; kingdom Metazoa; phylum Chordata; class Actinopteri; order Cypriniformes; family Cyprinidae; genus Carassius; species Carassius gibelio. Next base: position 26,950,391 of record NC_068377.1, read on the forward strand.
AACATGCTGTTAGCATCTCTCCTTAAGAAAACGTAAAGAAAAGAGTCAGCGAGTGGATTTAAATACACCAAGATTCCTGACACTGATAATAAATAACCATTAAGTCTTAGAACCTGTTCAAAGGAAAACATCATAATAATGCTTTGGACAATGACTGGCATAAACAACACAGTGTAATTAAAAAGTACAAGGGCCAGAATCCCCAAAATCTTCTTCTGTTCATTAGGGGTTATTGCTACTGAATGAGACAGTGCCTTCCATGATCCCACGAAGGAAAACATAACCAGTGGATATGGTATCAATAGAACAAATACAATTACAAAAAATGCATATGCCATATTCCCGTGAAGTACAATAATCACATCAAACACAATTATTCCACATGATATTGCCCAAACCAACAAGCATATCAGAGACAAATTTTTTGAAGTATTATGAAGTCGGTACCAAACAGGGTATTTGATCATTATGTATCTTTCCATAGATATACACACCATGAAGCCAACATTAACTATTATGCTCAAGGAATAAATGTAGTAGATGAATGCAATTACAACACTGATTGTACAAAAATTTAGGATAGGTCTGAAGCAAATCTGCATAACATCAGTGATAAAGAGGTTTATGATAAATACAGGAACAGGATGGTTAGGGCTGATCAGACGGCACAATCCATAGAATGCCAAGGACATGACAAGAAACTCAACGGAGAAAATAATCCATATAACCACAGTTTCAAATGTGGATCCACAAAGAATTTTTTCCAGAAATGTCAAATTAAATTCATCAATTTCCCATGGAAACTGGTTAATTTCCAGCTGGAATGTCCTATTGCTTGATGTTCCAGTATAAACCATTTCTTGTGTCTTGGATGGACACTGGATGCTAAAGTGGCGACAAAACAAAGTAATGTTTTAAATTAACAATTTAATTTTTTGTTCTTTTATCATAGTTTCTCATCGAGTCTTTATAGTTTAAATTTCAATTGATGCGACATTTGAAAACAAATTAATTATGATTTAATGTAGCTTATTCTCAATAGTTTGTATCCCACATTTTTTGTTGTTGTTCTTTTCAACTTTCTATACTTTCGGACTTTCTGTACTTTCTGAAAATATCCTCCATCCTTCATCATTTTGTGAATTTAGGAAAGCCCCCTGAGAATTTACACAATCTCAGTGGATGAAAGAAGCAGATAAATACTCTGTCCACAGATTCTGTCAGTTTAATTTAAATGACAGCCAGTCTTAAGGAAAATGCAGTCTGTGAAATTAAAGGGATTCACCCTCAGGTTGTTACAGATCTATAAGATCCATTCTTCTGTTTAAGACAAATGAAGATATTTTGAAGAATGTTGGTAACCAAACAGTTTCTGGTTCCCTTTGAATCCTACAGTATGTTTGACTAGGAAAGAAATGTACACAATGATGAATATCCCTTTAACACCAGTCCACAGATGAATGCTATCAAGTCCACCTTTACAAATCTTTATCTTCAGCTATTGTTTTAAATATTTCATTATTAATTTGATTCTGGAAGAAATAAACATTAATAATGGAAATGTATAGTCCATAAATGTTCTTTGTGTCAATGGTTTAGATTAAAAATCAATTTCGATAATAGTTTTAATGTTAAATATATGAAAACTTGTGAAACAGATTAGAGGAGCTTCATTAAACACAAAAATTATAGAATTGTAGGACTAAGAAAACACAAAGTAAATGAATAAAACTTACAGTGTTTAAAAATACAATGTACATTTATAGAGCACAATAGAAACTTGTCCAGACATACCTCCTGTGGTGATTATTTGTCCTATCAGTTTTTGTGTAAGTGACACTTGTATTGAGCTGAAATACATGAAAGATTTTTTTTCTACCCTCTCATAATAGAATCACTAATTTATTTCCCAATAAAAGACAAAAAGAAAATTCTTGAAAGCTATATATATTCATTTACAACACAAAGCAAAATCATTGCATAATCTGATTGTAACATTTACATAAATAATACCCTAAAAATAAAATTAATCTGACAATGCACAATTAGATTCCCAAGACAATGCACAATGACTGTGCAAACATAAAAAGCATAAGAAACAGGTTTACCTGACAATGAGCTGCTTCTGCTGGTTGATTATGGTAGAAAGTAACAGATGAAGAGACAATGCAGAGAGGGAGGAGCCACTAACACTTAACCAGATCCATCCACCATTAGCTCTGCATTTTCCTCCTATCATCATGCAATCAGATTAATATATGGCTAGCATTTCCTGAAACTTAATTATGCTCAAAGGGATTGACAGAAAATGTTGTTACATTTAAAATGTGAATAATGATGAGTACTCAGTAAAGTGGATAAATTTGTTAAATAGTTTAATGTGCTGTCTTTGATATCGACAAAAATGAAACTTTATACACACATTAAAGGGGATCAAATGTTTTATTTTTGGTCTAACGGTTAAAATTCAGGACTTCTCAATCACCACCATAACCACCATTTCAGATGAAGATGCACACGCAACAGTTACTGTCTTCACATCTCACATCTCTCATTTTAAGTTGTAGCTGGAAGGGAGTGAATGAACAGTGCTCTCTTCCACCCTCAATACCCATGGCTGAAGTGCCTTTGAGCAAGGCACTGAACCCCCAGTTGCTCCCCAGGCGCTGGATTTATGGCTGCCCACGGCTCTGGGTGTGTGTTCACTTCTCACTGCTGTGTGTGTACACTTGGATGGGTCAAATGCACCAATTCCAGTTAAGGGTCACCATACTTATTAAAAAAATGTTTGGGGGGAAGTTGTGGCTTAGTGGTTAGAGCGTTTGATTCCTAACCCTAAAATAGTGGGTTCGACTCCTAGGCCAGCAATGCCATGACTTAGGTGCCCTTGAACAAGGCACCAAACCCCTGATTTCTCTCCGGGTGCCGCAGCATAAATGGCTGCCCACGGCTCTGGGTGTGTGTGCACATTGGATGGGTTAAATGCGGAGCACAAATTCTGAATATGGGTCACCATACTTGGCTGTATGTCACTTTCTCTTTTCACTCAATTTTGTAAGAAAGAAAAATGTGACAGCGTGACCTGCCCCTATTGGTTAGCGCAGTACAAACGCACACCACCCGTTGTCCCACAATAAACATATTTAAAACTGAATCATAAATTGAATCTATCTTGCGTTCGTTGTTGAACATGGAAACAGCTCTGGGAGGATGAAAGCCACGGAGCTCGGGCGTGACACCCACTTTGTGTTAGCTTCTCAAGAGGCAGAGCAATCTTTTTCTGGCAGGTGGCAGGCATCTACTGGATCCTACAGAAACCACTCTCTATCTGTGCTGGTAGACCAACGGATGGATTTAAAAATATGACAACCAGATATGACAGAGGAAATTATTTTGGGAAAACTGCTTTACTATTTTTATATGTAATATATGCAGCAATGCACTATAATAAATTATATTATTACATTTAGCAGACACTTTATCCAAAGCAACTTGCAGTGCATTCAAGCTAACATTTTTTTTTACCTAACATGTGTTCCCTGGTAATCAAACTAACAACCTTTTGCACTGCTAATGCAATGATCTACCACTGAGCCACATGAGCACATATTATATCGGAACACGTAACCTAGTATACTGATACTGAGAGGACAAGTAAGCAAGCTGTGCTTATCATTGCAGTATGTTAGTGGTGAACAATTAGGCCCGTTTCTGAAGACGATACTACACAAATATAGGTTATAAACCTCTAATTGAATCAGCTTTTAATGAAGACACATTGAGTGGAATGTAAATTCTCACTTATTGATTTTATGAGTAGCCCCTCACTGCAGAACACAAGATCCAGGGGGTGTGGTTGTATCCACATCTAGGGGGTGAAGATAGGTGGGTGGGTTTATGGGTCAGGGGCTGGAGACAAGTACCTACTTGGTCTCCAGCCCCTGACCCATAAAACCACCCACCTATAAGGTGGGAGGAGTTGGATCTGGATCAAACCACACCCCCTGGATCTTGTGTTCTGCAGTGGGTTAAGTCAAGTCAAGTCACCTTTATTTATATAGCGCTTTAAACAAAATACATTGCGTCAAAGCAACTGAACAACATTCATTAGGAAAACAGTGTGTCAATAATGCAAAATGATAAAGGCAGTTCATCATTGAATTCAGTGATGTCATCTCTGTTCAGTTAAATAGTGTCTGTGCATTTATTTGCAATCAAGTCAACGATATCGCTGTAGATGAAGTGACCCCAACTAAGCAAGCCAGAGGCGACAGTGGCAAGGAACTGAAACTCCATCGGTGACAGAATGGAGAAAAAAACCTTGGGAGAAACCAGGCTCAGTTGGGGGGCCAGTTCTCCTCTGACCAGATGAAATCAGTAGTTCAATTCCAGGCTGCAGCAAAGTCAGATTGTGCAGAATAATCATCTGTTTCCTGTGGTCTTGTCCTGGTGGTCCTCCAAGACAAGGTCTTTACAGGGGATCTGTATCTAGTTGTCCTGGTCTCCGTCCGCTGTCTTTCAGGGCAGTAGAGGTCCTTTCTAGGTGCTGATCCACCATCTGGTCTGGATATGTACTGGATCCGGGTGACTGCAGTGACCCTTTGATCTGGATACAGACTGGATCTGGTGGCTACGGTGACCTTGGAATAAGAGAGAAACAGACAAATATTAGCATAGATGCCATTCTTCTTACATAGGGTGTTATGTGAAGTGTTTCCAGTTCCGGTTTACCTAATTAATGCAGCCTAAAAATCCTTTAACGGATTTGGATATTAAAAGCATATTAGTATGTTATGTGTAAGCCAGGTTAAAGAGATGGGCCTTTAATCTAGATTTAAACTTCAAGAGTATGTCTGCCTAACGAACAATGTAAGGTATGTTATTCCAGAGTTTAGGCGCCAAATAGGAAAAGGATCTGCCGCCTGCAGTTGATTTTGATATTCTAGGTATTATCAAACTGCCTGAGTTTTGAGAATGTAGCGGACGTAGAGGATTATAATGTAAAAGGAGCTCATTCAAATACTGAGGTGCTAAACCATTCAGGGCTTTATAAGTAATAAGCAATATTTTAAAATCTATACAATGTTTGATAGGGAGCCAGTGCAGTGTTGACAGGACCGGGCTAATATGGTCATACTTCCTGGTTCTAGTAAGAACTCTTGCTGCTGCATTTTGGACTAGCTGTAGTTTGTTTACTAAGTGTGCAGAACAACCACCCAATAAAGCATTACAAGAATCTAACCTTGAGGTCATAAATGCATGGATTAACATTTCTGAATTTGACATTGAGAGCATAGGCTGTAATTTAGATATATTTTTGATATGGAAAAATGCAGTTTTACAAATGCTACAAATGTGGCTTTCTAAGGAAAGATTGTGATCAAATAGCACACCTAGGTTCCTAACTGATGAGGAAGTATTGACAGAGCAACCATCAAGTCTTAGAAAGTGTTCTAGGTTATTACAAGCAGAGTTTTTAGGTCCTATAATTAACATCTAATATCTCCCAAGGGTAACATATCAAGCGTGAAGAGTAGCGGCCCTAGTACTGAGCCTTGAGGTACTCCATACTGCACATGTGATCGATATTATACATCTTCATTCACTGCTACGAACTGATGGCGGTCATATAAGTATGATTTAGACCATGCTAATGCACTTCCATTAATGCCAACAAAGTGTTCAAGTCTATGCAAAAGAATGTTGTGGTCAATTGTGTCAAACACTTAGATCCAATAAAACTAATAGAGAAACACACCCACAATCAGATGATAAGAGCAGATCATTTGTAACTCTAAGGAGAGCAGTCTCGGTACTATGATACGGTCTAAATCCTGACTGGAAATCCTCACATATACCATTTTTCTCTAAGAAGGAATATAATTGTGAGGATACCACCTTTTCTAGTATCTTGGACAGCAAAGGGAGATTCGAGACTGGTCTATAATTAACTAGTTCTTTGGGGTCAAGTTGTGGTTTTTTGATGAGAGGCTTAATAACAGCCAGTTTGAAGGTTTTGGGGACATATCCTAATGACAATAACGAATTAATAATAGTCAGAAGAGGATCTATGACTTCTGGAAGCACCTCTTTTAGGAGCTTAGATGGTATAGGGTCTAACATACATGTTGTTGGTTTAGATGATTTAACAAGTTTATACAATTCTTCCTCTCCTATAGTAGAGAATGAGTGGAACTGTTCCTCAGGGGGTCTATAGTGCACTGTCTGATGGGATACTGTAGCTGACGGCTGAATGGTTACAATTTTCCCTATAATAGTATCGATTATAGAAGTAAAGTAGTTCATAAAGTCATTACTGCTGTGGTGTTGGGAAATGTCAACACTTCTTGAGGCTTTATTTTTCGTTAATGTAGCCACTGTATTGAATAAATACTTGGGGTTATGTTTGTTTTCATCTAAAAGAGAAGAAAAGTAATCGGATCTAGCAGTTTTTATTGCTTTTTCTGTAGGATAGGTTACTTTCCCGCCAAGCAATCCGATATACCTCTAGTTTTGTTTTCCTCCAGCTGCACTCCATTTTTGGGGCTGCTCTCTTTAGGGTGCTAGTATGCTCATTATACCATGGTGTCAAACTGTTTTTCTTAAGCGTAGAGGAGCAACTGTATTTAAAGTGCTGGAAAAGAGAGAGTCCATAGTTTCTGTTACATCATCAAGTTGTTCTGAGGTTTTGGATATGCTAAGGACTTTGGATACATCAGGAAGATAACTTAAAAAGCAGTCTTTTGTGGTAGAAGTGATGGTTCTTCCATACTTGTAACAAGAAGTAGAATTGACAATTTTGGATATATGAAGTTAGCACAAAACTAAATAATGATCTGAGGTATCATCACTTGGCTGCGTAATTTCAACACTATCAACAACAATTCCATGTGACAGTATTAAATCTAGAGTATGATTTCGACAATGAGTAGGTCCTGAAATTTGTTGTCTAACCCCAACAGAGTTCAGAATGTCTATAAATGCTGATCCTAATGCATCTTTTTCATTATCAACATGGATATTAAAATCACCAACTATTAAAACTTTATCTGCAGCCAGAACTAACTTGGATGTAAAATCACCAAACTCTTTAATAAAGTCTGTATGGTGCCCTGGTGGCCTGTATACAGTAGCCAGTACAAACATAACAGGGGATTTATCAGTAACATTTGTTTCCCTGGATAATGTTATATGTAGCACCATTACTTCAAATTAGTTATACTTGAAGCCTGCCCTCTGACAAATCCTGAAAACGTTGTTATAAATTGAAGCAACACCTCGCCCTTTGCCTTTTAGACGCGGCCCATGTTTATAACTGTAATCTTGCGGGGTGAACTCATTTAAAATAATGTAATCATCAGGTTTTAGCCAGGTTTCTGTCAAACAGATCACATCCATATTATGATCAGTGATCATATTATTTACAAAAATTGTTTTCGTAGAAAGGGATCTGATATTTAATAAGCCAAGCTTTATCATTTTTTATCCATATTGCATCTTTTTTCATTTGTTGAACCTCAATTAAACTGTTAATCTTAACTTGGTTTGGACGTTTTTTTTGTATTTTCTAGTTCGGGGAACAGACACAGTCTCTATAGTGTGATATCTAGGTGAAAGAGTCTCAATGTGCTGAGAATTAGCTGACCTCCGTGATGTGAGGCAGCTAGCAGACGGTCAGTTTAGTCAGTCTGTCTGCTTCCTGACCTGGGCCCCAGTTAGTCAAGTATAAACACTAAGACTATTTGCCATATTTCTAGAGAGAAGAGTGGCGCCACACCAAGAGGGATGAAGACCATCTCTTTTTAACAGGTCAGGTCTGCCCCAAAAGCTCGTCCAATTATCTATGAAACCTATGTTATTCTGTGGGCACAACTTAGACATCCAGCCATTGAGTGATGACAATCTGCTATGCATCTCGTCACCACAGTAAGCAGGGAGGGGGGACCAGAGCAAATTACAGTGTCTGACATCGTGCTTGCAAGTTCACACACCTCTTTAATGTTATGTTTAGTGATCTCCGACTGGCGAAGTCGAACATCATTAGCGCCGGCATGAATAACAATCTTACTGTATTTACGTTTAGCATTAGCCAGCACTTTTAAATTTGCCAAGATGTCAGGCACTCTGGCCCCCGGTAAATATTTGACTATGGTGGCTGGTGTCTCTATATTCACATTCCGTACAATAGAATCACCAATAACTAGAGCACTTTCATCAGGTTTAAGGATACAATAAGGATATAAAAGCATAAATACATATGTGCATATTATGACAGTATCAAATTTTTATGTTGCGATAGCTAATTGCTTAAGCTTTAATCCCAGTGTTTTCACTATATTGGGATAAGTTGAAAAACAAAACAAAAAAGTGTTGTCATAACACATTTAATGACTTTTTTAATATAACAGAAGAACTGGACATCTAAATACACTAAATAAATGTTTCAAACTGCAAAAGAATTATAAAGAACAGTAGGTAGCCTAATAGTACAATACAGTCTCATTAGTTAACGCACAAATACAAGTGTTTTGTAGATGTTGTCACAGTTCTTCTGGATTTAGCCTGCCTCAGTTGTTTCTTTTTTTCATGTTATCCCAGATGGATTGGATGATGGTAAGATCAGATCCCTGTGTGGAGCACTTGCTGTAGTCAGACTCATTGTGCATACAAAAAACCTCACTGGATTATTACAATTAATTTCTACAATTAGTTGAAATTACAATTAGATTCCAACTCAGTGGTTTCTCTGTATGCTATTATACTGATTTGCACTTCACCCCTCCTAGATAAAGAATTGGAGGAGTTTTCTATCTGATTTTCATGTAGCTTCTCACAACATAAACATTTAAACATGCTGTTAGCATCTCTCCTTAAGAAAACATACAGAAAAGAGTCAGCGAGTGGATTTAAATACACCAAGATTCCTGACACTGATAATAAATAACCAATAAGTCTTAGACCCTGTTCAAAGGAAAACATCATAATAATGCCTTGAACAATGACTGGCATAAACAACACAGTGTAACTGAAAAGTACAAGGGCCAGAATCCCCAAAATCTTCTTCTGTTCATTAGGGGTTATTGCTACTGAATGAGACAGTGCCTTCCATGATCCCACGAAGGAAAACATAACCAGTGGATATGGTATCAATAGAACAAATACAATTACAAAAAATGCATGTGCCACATTCCCGTGAAGTGCAATAATCACATCAATCACAATTATTCCACATGATATTGCCCAAACCAACAAGCATATAAGAGACAAATTTTCAGAAGTATTATGAAGTCGGTACCAAACAGGGTATTTGATCATTATGTATCTTTCCACAGATATACACACCATGAAGCCAACATTAACTATTATGCTCAAGGAATAAATGTAGTAGATGAATGCAATTACAACACTGAATGTACAAACATTTAGGATAGGTCTGAAACAAATATGTATGACATCAGTGATAAAGAGGTTTATGATAAATACAGGAACAGGATGGTTAGGGCTGATCAGACGGCACAATCCATAGAATGCCAAGGACATGACAAGAAACTCAATGGAGAAAATAATCCATATAACCACAGTTTCAAATGTGGATCCACAAAGAATTTTTTCCAGAAATGTCAAATTCAATTCATCCATTTCCCATGGAAACTGGCTAATTTCCAGCTGGAATGTCCTATTGGTTGATGTTCCAGTATAAACCATTTCTTGTGTCTTGGATGGACACTGGATGCTAAAGTGGCGACAAAACAAAGTAATGTTTTAAATAAACAATTTAATTTCTTGTTCTGTTATCATAGTTTCTCATAGTCTTTATAGTTTAAATTTCAATTGATGCAACATTTTAAAACAAATTAATTATTATTTAATGTAGTTTATTCACGATAGTTTGTTTCCCACATTTTGTTATTGTTGTTCTTTTCAACTTTTGATTTAATTTTCTGAAAATATCCTACATCCTTCATCATTCTGTGAATTTAGGAATGCCCCCTGAGAATTTACACAATCTCAGTGGACGAAAGAAGCAGATAAATACTCTGTCCACAGATTCTGTCATTTTCATTTAAATGACAGCCAGTCTTAAGGAAAATGCAGTCTGTGAAATTAAAGGGATTCACCCTCAAGTTGTTACAGATCTATAAGATCCATTCTTCTGTTTAAGACAAATGAAGATATTTTGAAGAATGTTGGTAACCAAACAGTTTCTGGTTCCCTTTGAATCCTACAGTATGTTTGATTAGGAAAGAAATGTACTACACAATTATGAATATCCCTTTAACACCAGTCCACAGATGAATGACATCAAAACCACCTTTACAAATCTTTATCTTCAGCTATTGTTTTAGATATTTCATTATTAATTTGTTAATGGCAGAAATAAACATTAATAATGGAAATGTACAGTCCATAAATGTGTTTGTGTAGATATTTTAGATTAAAAATCCATTTTGATAATAGTTTTAATGTTAAAAAAATATGAAAACTTCTGAAACAGATTAGAGGAGCTTCATTAAACAAAAAAACATAGAATTATAACTTGGAATAAGACAACACAAAGTAAAAGAATAAAACTTACAATATTTAAAAATACAATGTACATTTATAGAGCACAATAGAAACTTGTCCAGACATACCTCCTGTGGTGATTATTTGTCCTTTCAGTTTTTGTGAAAGTGACACTTGTATTGAGCTGAAATACATGAGAAAAAAAAAATCTACCCTCTCATCATAGAATCATTTATTTATTTCCCAATAAAAGACAGTATAAAATATAAAAAATCTTGAAAGATATATATATTCATTTACAACACAAAGCAAAATCAATGCATAATCTGATTGTAACATTTACATAAATAATACCTTAAAAAGTATATTAATATTCTGAATCTGACAAATAATTCCCAAGACAATGCAAAATGACTGTGCAAACATAAAAAGCATAAGAAACAGGTTTACCTGACAATGAGCTGCTTCTGCTGGTTGATTATGGTAGAAAGTAACAGATGAAGAGACAATGCAGAGAGGGAGGAGCCACTAACACTTAACCAGATCCATTCACCATTAGCTCTGCATTTTCATCCTATCATCATGCAATCAGATTAATATTTCGCTAGCATTTCCTGAAACGTAATTGTTTAAAGGGACTGACAGAAAATGTTGTTACATTTCGAATGTGAATAATGATGAGTTCTCAGTAAAGTGGTTAAATTTGTTGTCTTTGATACTGACAGAAATAAAACTTAATACACACATTAAAGGGGATCAAATGTTTTATTTTTGGTCTAACGGTTAAAATTCAGGACTTCTCAATCACCACCATAACCACCATTTCAGATGAAGATGCACACACAACTGTCTTCACATCTCACATTTTAAGTTGTAGCTGGAAGGAAGTGTATGAACAGCGCTCTCTTCCACCCTCAATACCCATGGCTGAAGTGCCTTTGAGCAAGGCACTGAACACCCAGTTGCTCCCCAGGCGCTGGATTTATGGCTGCCCACGGCTCTGGGTGTGTGTTCACTTCTCACTGCTGTGTATGTTCACTTGGATGGGTTAAACGCACCAATTCCGAGTATGGGTTACCATATTTATTAAAAACTTTTTTTTAATCAGGGTCATGGCTTAGTGGTTAGAGCGTTTGATTCCTAACCTTATAATTGTGGGTTCGACTCCTAGGCCAGCAATGCCATGACTTAGGTGCCCTTGAGCAAGGCACCAAACCCCCAACTGCTCCCCAGGCACCGCAGCATAAATGGCTGACCACTGCTCTGGGTGTGTGTGCACATTGGATGGGTTAAATGCAGAGCACAAATTCTGAGTATGGGTCACCATACTTGGCTGTATGTCACTTTCACTTTTCACTCAATTTTGTAAGAAAGAAAAATGTGACAGCGTGACCTGCCCCTATTGGTTAGCGCAGTACACACACATGCACCACCCGTTGTTCCACAATAAACATATTTAAAACTGAATCATAAATTGAATCTAGCTGGGGTTCATTGTTGTACATGGATACAGCTCTGGGAGGATGACAGCCATAGAGCTGGGACGTGACACCCACTTTGAGTTAGCTTCTCAAGAGGCAGAGTGATCTTTTTCTGGCAGGTGGCAGGCATCTACTGGATCCTACCAGTGGTGTCAAAAGTATTGACATTCATTACTTAAGTACAAGTATAGATACTAGGGTTTTGCAGAAGAATCAACTCAAGCTTTTTACTCAAGTAACAGTGTAAAAGTACTGGTTTAAAAAACGACTTAAAGTATAAAAGTAATGTAAGGAAAAAAAATGCCATTAAGAACAAAAGCTTAGGCAGCGCTACAGGGTCCTATTGTGTACTGCACCTCCTCAAAAAAATTTTTTTTCTAAAAGCCATAGGGCATAATGACTATAATGCTACATTAAAATGTTCATGTTGAAAAATTTGGGATGCACTAGCTACCCGTTTCAGCCACATATATGCCCATTGAAAATGAACGCACTTTAATACAATGCAAATACATTAAAGGACTATAGATATAATGACCAGTTGCCTATAAGTATTATGGTGCAAAAGTCAAACTTCAGAGGCATGTCATCAATAACCTTTAATGGAATGGAAATGTACATCCAAGCTTAGCTGCAGGAATCTGCGAGTGCAATGGAAAAGAAAATTGGTGCAGGCTTCGTAACAATAACCCTTGCATGGTTGTCTATATACAATAAACATTATAGTGCTGTCAAAATGAATGAATAATCCAAGTGATTAATCAACTAAAAATGAAAAATAACTCATAATCCTGATACCTTCTTGACTGATATTGTAGTAAACCTAGACAGGAGACTTTATGTTGCGGCTAGAGGAGTCTACTCTACAGACCAAGCAACACCACAGGGGTAGAAACAGTAATCTTTATTTTATAATTCATGCAGTTACCAAACATGTCTGAAGGGGTCAGGTTCTGAAAGGACCACAATTCTGTGACCGCAGCTTTAGGACCCTAGTATTTTTGTGACAGCGCCACCTACTGTACTGAATCAACACTAATTAAAGATGGACGACGTGGACAGCAACCAGACGGTGAGTATCGATATTTAATTAAGTTTTATTTTATAACGTTTAAACGGTGCAAAGTTTACATAGTGAGAACTGCTAACTATAAATTAATAATTAATTCCCACCAAATTAAGAATTTGAGAGCTAGATTTATTAATTACTACGACGTTAATTCGTGGCCATGATTTCATAAATCCTTGTTGTGTTTTAATGATGAAGTATTATAAGTGAATCTAGCCTGCACATTAATTAAACTTATCAGATGACAAGAGCATGGTTGATGTAAGGTTTGTAAGATTTACCTGCAGCTTAATGTATTCGTGTGAATACTGGCTTAATAGTCGTTGTTTTACCATATTTATGTATAAAATATACATATATGTTAGCCTGTTGTTTTGGCATTGTTTTGCAATGATAAATGAGGCATTTGGCAATTTTAATAGCTTGTTACAATTTGGCCTAATCTGCAGGTCTACTCCACATACAAAAGTTTTTTCTCTCTCTCTCTCTGAAGAAAGAATTCGCTAAATAATTCAGTCAGCGACCAAGTGAACAAAAACACCGCATTTCATGATCACTCTTCTGCACGTCTCCGATTGGCCATTGTATTCGCGCAACAGAACCGTTGATTGGTTATCATGAAGCATTGTACGAAGGCTCAGCGCCAGCCAGCGAACACAGATTTGAATTTAGCAGCTGATGCTGCACTGAACGATCTAATCACAACAGTGTGATTATATTAAATATATAAAAAATATTATTCTGCTGTTTTTTTGGTCGTTTGGAAGCTGCATTTAAAATCAACTTGGCTCAGAAATCTTTGAATGGGCATGACGCCTCTGCCCTCGATGCCTGTGAAACGTTTCTCCCTCAAACAGCACACCAACGTTACTCTACACTACAGGCTACACACCGCAATAAAAACAACATATCTGCATGTTCTCACATCACATCGTTCTTGTAAAATAATAATAAGTAAATAAATAGCAAAATCACTTCGCTGAGTATGAAACAGCACTTACCAGCTTCGCGGTGTTGAAAATATCCTCTGACAATTAAAAAATGCGTGTGCAGCGTGACGAATCGTCCAGGTCGGAGGAGGAGGTCGTCGTCGTCAGGTCAAAGGTCATCATGTTGGTCATCTTATTGACGGCTAAATTATTATTCAAAATTTTACTAATATTTAGATTGGGCATGAGCAGGTATTCACAAAAGGAAACGTTATGACAAAAAAAAAAAAAAAAAAATAGAGGAAATTTTGCTTTGACAAAAGGGCACTTTGGGCACCAAAGGGCAAAGGGGCAGGTGCTCAAGCACCCAAATGCTGGTGGGGACTGACTCTCAGGCAATCGCGAATTTGTGTACAGTTTTTGGAGCTAAATGCTACAGCCCCGCTAAAAAAAAGCCTAGCGACGCCCGTGCGTCTTGTGTACATTTTGGAGAACCAGGACAAATTGATCGCTCAGGCATTTAAGAGTCACCAAAATGAAGCACCGAAATCTGCGTCCTTATTCGGGTCGGTGCATACCGGTTCCATACCCAACCCTACTTTTAAGAAATATATTTTTTGACAAACGAACCCAAAACTGGCTATGTCCTTGCAGGAGTGTGATGTGATTTGTGTCATGTGCAGGTGCAATGGATCTCGTACAAACCAGAGTATGTGAGCGGAGCGTGGAGTGGAGCGGTGTGATTTTGACAGGAGCGAGGAGCGGATTTTTTAAAAGTCAGAGCGTTGTGGTTTTCACTCACTCCAAGAGCGCTCCACCACCGCTCCATCACGAGTACAATTCATGCCAACAGCCCGTAATATAACTGCATATTTAGCAAGTATTCACGTTAAACATATTTAACTATAGCTTGATACAGATGGATCTCTCAAATCAGAAGGTTACAATGACGACAATAGCCGAGCGGGAAGTTATAGGTTAGTTCTCAAGGAGTTTGTCTGTTCCTTTTAAGGAATATTTTCGGGTCGAAGCATGATTTAAACAGTTACAGCACATTCACAAGCAATCGCTTTTGCAATAATGCATTCAAACAAATGTAATCTTACAGCGTTACTTCATCTGTATCTGATTTTGAATGAGCAGAAATCTGTAAGAAATGCATTGATCTGTAGATAAAATAAAAATATACTGTTATTTTCATCACAAACAAAATTTGCACAGCAGAATACAGTAATTATATTAATGCTGACATCCATGTTATTAGTTTGGCATGTGGTAGGAAAAAAAAGTTTGCACACAATAGCCTAAACCACTTTGAAACTCTCCTGTTATTTTAATTTTTATTTGAATATAGGCTACGTTATGAACATAACATTTCAAACATACTGATATACTTTAGCCACGGAGCGAAGGCGGAGGTGTTTCTGGTATCACTGAGCGCGGAGTGGAGCGGGAGCGGGAAGTTGTGAACCTGGAGCGGAGCTGGAGCGGAGTGATTATTAAATGCTCTGAGCACGGAGGGGAAATTGTTGCCACTCCACTCCGCTCACACACTCTGGTACAAACCAATAGGGTGTCGGAATATGTTTATAGTTCTCTTCCAACCACAATCAAATTCACTCCATCCGGATGGCCGGATGTATCTGGATAGGTTTTTTTTTGTGTTTTTTTTGTAGAATGATGACAAGCCGTAATGAAAACAAGCCGAAATAAAATAGCAGTAATGAAGCAATTTTTTAAATGCAAGGAGTAGAAAGTACAGATACTTGCGTGAAAATGTAAGGAGTAGAAGTAAAAAGTCGGCTGAAAAATAATTACTCAAGTAAAGTATAGATACCCCAAATTCATTGCACACCAACTGAAATATTTCAGGTCTTTTATTGTTTTAATACTGATGATTTTGGCATACAGCTCATGAAAACCCCAAATTCCTATCTCAAAAAATTAGCATATTTCATCCGACCAATAAAAGAAAAGTGTTTTTAATACAAAAAAAGTGTCAACCTTCAAATAATTATGTTCAGTTATGCACTCAATACTTGGTCGGGAATCCTTTTGCAGAAATGACTGCTTCAATGTGGCGTGGCATGGAGGCAATCAGCCTGTGGCACTGCTGAGGTGTTATGGAGGCCCAGGATGCTTTGATAGCGGCCTTAAGCTCATCCAGAGTCTTGGGTCTTGCATCTCTCAACTTTCTCTTCACAATATCCCACAGATTCTCTATGGGGTACAGGTCAGGAGAGTTGGCAGGCCAATTGAGCACAGTAATACCATGGTCAGTAAACCATTTACCAGTGGTTTTGGCACTGTGAGCAGGTGCCAGGTTGTGCTGAAAAAACGAAATCTTCATCTCCATAAAGCTTTTCAGCAGATGGAAGCGTGAAGTGCTCCAAAATCTCCTGATAACTAGCTGCATTGACCCTGCCCTTGATAAAACACAGTGGACCAACACCAGCAGCTGACATGGCACCCCAGACCATCACTGACCTTGGGTACTTGACACTGGACTTTAGGCATTTTGGCATTTCCTTCTCCCCAGTCTTCCTCCAGACTCTGGCACCTTGATTTCCAAATGACATGCAAAATTTGCTTTCATCCGAAAAAAGTACTTTGGACCACTGAGCAACAGTCCAGTGCTGCTTCTCTGTAGCCCATTTCCAGCACACGCCTGTGCACGGTGGCTCTGGATGTTTCTACTCCAGACTCAGTCCACTGCTTCCGCAGGTCCCCCAAGGTCTGGAATCGGTCCTTCTCCACAATCTTCCTCAGGGTCCGTTCACCTCTTCTCGTTGTGCAGCGTTTTCTTGCCTCACTTTTTCCTTCCCACAGACTTCCCACTGAGGTGCCTTGATACAGCACTCTGGGAACAGCCTATTCGTTCAGAAATTTCTTTCTGTGTCTTACCCTCTCGCTTGAGGGTGTCAATGATGGCCTTCTGGACAGCAGTCAGGTCGGCAGTCTTACCCATGATTGCGGTTTTGAGTAATGAACCAGGCTGGGAGTTTTTAAAAGCCTCAGGAATCTTTTGCAGGTGTTTAGAGTTAATTAGTTGATTCAGATGATTAGGTTAATAGCTCGTTTAGAGAACCTTTTCATGATATGCTAATTTTTTGAGTAATTTTTTGAGTTTTTGAGGAATTTTGGGTTTTCATGAGCTGTATGCCAAAATTATTAGTATTAAAACAATAAAAGACCTGAAATATTTCAGTTGGTGTGCAATAAATCTAAAATATATGAAAGTTTAATTTTTATCATTACATTATGGAAAATAATGAACTTTTATCACAATATGCAAATTGTTTGAGAAGAACCTGTATTTGTACTTCGTTACTTGACACCTCTGGATCCACCACTCTCTATCTGTGCTGGTAGATCAACTGATGGATTTAAAAGTAGTCTACAACCAGAGATGACTGAGGAAATTATTTGGGGAAAACTGCTGTACTATTTTTATATGTAATATATGCTGAAATATACTATAATAAATTATATTATTACATTTAGCAGACACTTTATCCAAAGCATCTTACAGTGCATTCATGCTAACATTTTTTTTTTTACCTAACTTTACCTCTGTTCCTTAACATAGTATATTGATACTGAGAGGACAAGTAAGCAAGCTGTGCTTTTTATTGCTGTATGTTAGTGGGGAAAAATTAGGCCCGTTTTTTGAAGATGACACTACCAAATATAGGTTGTAAACCTCTAATTTAATCAGCTTTTACTGAAGACACATTGAGTGGAATATAAATTCTCACTTATTGATTTTATGAGTAGCCCCTCACTGCAGAACACAAGATCCAGGGGGTGTGGTTGTATCCACATCTAGGGGGTGAACATAGGTTTAGGGGTGGAAGTGGGTGGGTATAAGGGTCAGGGGGTGGAGACAAGTAGGTTTAGGTATATATATATATATATATATAAGGTGGGAGGAGTTGGATCTGGATTCAACCACACCCCCTGGATCTTGTGTTCTGCAGTGAGGACCATCTCGATTAACAGAATTGTGGGTTAAAGATACAATAAGGATATAAAAGTATAAATACATATGTGCATATTATGACAGTATCATTTTTTTATGTTGCGATAGCTAATTGCTTAAGCTTTAATCACAGTGTTTTCACGATATTGGGAAAAGTTGAAAAAAGGTGATGTCATAACACATTTAATGACTTTTTTAATATAACAAAAGAACTGGACATCTAAATACACCAAAAGAATAGGCTACACAAAAATTCATAAAATAAATGTTTCAAACAGATTAAAGTGCTAAAGAATTATAAAGAACAGTAGGTAGCCTAATAGTACAATACCGTCTCAGTTAATGCACAAATACAAGTGTTTTGTAGATGTTGCCACAGTTCTTCTGGATTTAGCCTGCCTCAGATTTGTTTTTGTTTTTTTCATGTTATCCCAGATGGATTGGATGATGGTGAGATCAGATCCCTGTGTGGAGCACTTGCTGTAGTCAGACTCATTGTGCATGCAAAAAACCTCACTGGATTGTTACAATTAATTTCTATAATTAGTTGAAATTACAATTAGATTCTAACTCAGTGGTTTCTCTGTATGCTATTATACTGATTTGCACTTCACCCCTCCTAGATAAAGAATTGGAGGAGTTTTCTATTTGATTTTCATGTAGCTTCTCACAACATAAACATTTAAACATGCTGTTAGCATCTCTCCTTAAGAAAACGTAAAGAAAAGAGTCAGCGAGTGGATTTAAATACACCAAGATTCCTGACACTGATAATAAATAACCATTAAGTCTTAGACTCTGTTCAAAGAAAAACATAATAATGCCTTGAACAATGACTGGCATAAACAACACAGTGTAACTGAAAAGTACAAGGGCCAGAATCCCCAAAATCTTCTTCTGTTCATTAGGGGTTATTGCTACTGAATGAGACAGTGCCTTCCATGATCCCACGAAGGAAAACACAACCAGTGGATATGGTATCAATAGAACAAATGCACTTTTGAAAAATGCATGTGCCATATTCCCGTGAAGGGCAATAATCACATCAATCACATTTATTCCACATGATATTGCCCAAACCAACAAGCATATCAGAGACAAATTTTTAGAAGTATTATGAAGTCGGTACCACACAGGGTATTTGATCATTATGTATCTTTCCACAGATATACACACCATGAAGCCAACATTAACTATTATGCTCAAGGAATAAATGTAGTAGATGAATGCAATTACAACACTGAATGTACAAAAATTTAGGATAGGTCTGAAACAAATCTGTATGACATCAGTGATAAAGAGGTTTATGATAAATACAGGAACAGGATGGTTAGGGCTGATCAGACGGCACAATCCATAGAATGCCAAGGACATGACAAGAAACTCAACGGAGAAAATAATCCATATAACCACAGTTTCAAATGTGGATCCACAAAGAATTTTTTCCAGAAATTTCAAATTCAATTCATCAATTTCCCATGGAAACTGGTTAATTTCCAGCTGGAATGTCCTATTGCTTGATGTTCCAGTATAAACCATTTCTTGTGTCTTGGATGGACACTGGATGCTAAAGTGGCGACAAAACGAAGTAATGTGTTAAATAAACAATAGATTTTTTTGTTCTGTTATCATCATTTCTCATAGAGTCTTTATAGTTTAAATTTCAATTGATGCGACATTTTAAAACAAATTAATTATTATTTAATGTAGTTTATTCACAATAGTTTGTATCCCAAATTTTGTGTTGTTGTTCCTTTCAATTGAATTTTCTGAAAATATCCTCCATCTTTCATCATTCTGTGAATTTAGGAAAGCCCCCTGAGAATTTACACAATCTCAGTGGATAAAAGAAGCAGATAAATACTCTGTCCACAGATTCTGTCAATTTCATTTAAATGACAGCCAGTCTTAAGGAAAATGCAGTCTGTGAAATTAAAGGAATTCACCCTCAAGTTGTTACAGATCTATAAGATCCATTCTTCTGTTTAAGACAAATGAAGATATTTTGAAGAATGTTGGTAACCAAACAGTTTCTGGTTCCCTTTGAATCCTACAGTATGTTTGATGAGGAAAGAAATGTACTACACAATGATGAATATCCCTTTAACACCAGTCCACAGATGAATGCTATCAAGTCCACCTTTACAAATCTTTATCTTCAGCTATTGTTTTAAATATTTAATTATTAATTTGTTAATGGCATAAATAAACATTAATAAAGGAAATGTACAGTCCATAAATGTGCTTTGTGTAGATATTTTAGATTAAAAAATCTATTTCGATAATAGTTTTACTGTTAAAAATATGAAAACTTGTGAAACAGATTAGAGGATCTTCATTAAACACAAAAATTATGGAATTATAAGTAGGAATAAGACAACACAAAGTAAACGAATAAAACTTACAATGTTTAAAAATACAATGTACATTTATATAGCACAATAGAAACTTGTCCAGACATACCTCCTGTGGTGATTATTTGTCCTTTCAGTTTTTGTGAAAGTGACACTTGTATTGAGCTGAAATACATGAGAAAAAAAACTACCCTCTCATCATAGAATCATTTATTTAATTTCTAATAAAAGACAGTTTAAAATATTACAATTCTTGAAAGATATTTATATTCATTTACAACAAAGCAAAATCATTGCATAATCCGATTGTAACATTTACATAATACCTTAAAATAAAATAAATATTATGAATCTGACAAGTATTTCCCAAGACAATGCACAATGACTGTGCAAACATAAAAAGCATAAGAAACAGGTTTACCTGACAATGAGCTGCTTCTGCTGGTTGATTATGGTAGAAAGTAACAGATGAAGAGACAATGCAGAGAGGGAAGCACCACTAACACTTAACCAGATCCATCCACCATTAGCTCTGCATTTTCCTCCTATCATCATGCAATCAGATTAATATATGGCTAGTATTTCCTGAAACGTAATTATGCTCAAAGGGACTGACAGAAATGTTGTTACATTTAAAATGTGAATAATGATGAGTACTCAGTAAAGTGGTTAAATTTGTTAAATTGTTTCATGTGCTGTCTTTGATATTGATGCAGAACCTGATTTTACCAAGTGAGACATGTTCCTGGGACATCATCTTTGTTGTCCCTGGAACAACATTGTGATTAACCAGTCAGATTGGAAGAACCAGTTTTTAAAACACACATTAAAGGAGATCAAAATTGTTATTTTTGCTCTAACGGTTAAAATTCAGCGCTTCTCAGTCACATGTTTGTTAGTTTTAACACAACAGCTTATGGATTGAAGGGCTACACCTGATTTTCACACCGCTTTTTACAACCCAAAACTCTAAACATGAGATTAGCATCCTTCCTTATGAAAACATACAGCAAAGAGTCAGCAAGTGGATTTAAATACAACATGATTCCTGACACCGAATGTAAACAATCGTAGTAGCTACTTGTTCCATGCTTAAAGGATACTGCAAAAATTATGTTTTTCACAATGCTTGGTAGGAACAACACAGTGTAATTGAAAAGTACAAGAGCCAGAATCATCAAAATCTTCTTTCTTTCATCAGGGGTGACTGCGACCGAATGAGACAGTGCCTTCCACGAACCCACGAAGGAAAACACAACCAGTGGATAAGGTAACAAAAAAATAAATAGACTCAGAAGAAATGCAAGTTCCACATCTACTGCAAGTGCAATAATCACATCCATCACCATAAATCCACAGAGTGTTGCCCAAACTAAAAAGCATATCAGAACTGAATTCCTACTCGAATGATGAAGACGGTACCAAACAGGGTATTTTATCATTATGTATCTTTCCATTGAGATACAGACCATGAAGCCAATGTTAACTACTATGCTCAGGATATAAATATAAAATACAAAAAAGAATACAATCTTTTTTAGATTAAATGTACAAAAATTCAGAACAGGCTTGACACAAATCTGTATGATATCAGAAACAAACAGATTTATGATGAATAATGGGACAGCATGGTTAGAGCTAAGCAGACAACACAATCCATAGAGTGCCAGACAAATGACAGCAAACTCAATGAAGAAAATAATCCAGATAACCACCATTTCAGTTGAAGATGCACACACAGTTGTCTTCACAGATGTCCAGTTTAATTTCTCCAGTAACCAAGCTAAATAGTTTACTTCCAACTGGTATGTCATGTTGCTTGAGGTTTCAGGGTAGGCCATATTCGGTGAACTGGGCTTAGAATGTTCAAACTGAAATGAAAACAAATATGTTTTTGATTCAAAATTCATGTAATCTGCTTTTTCATGTAAATTTTGTGTTGTATTATAATCTCGTGATATTATTTACTAATTCTGACCAAAGATCTTCTTAATTTGGCACTGGCACTGCAGAATTCCCTGCACTAAGATAATTATTATTAATTCAGTAAACAAATAGACAACTGAACAGTGATTCACCTGCCAATTAAATAAGTTAACTGTATTGTTATCCCATGCACTTTGAAACACATATAATCAAACCTTAATTGTATGTTGTGATTTAGATTTCTGTCTGTCCTGTCAGTTTTTGTGATACTCCTAGACCTGAAACACATAACAAGAATATGCATCATTGCCATTATAAAATAATCCATTAATAATCAGTAGAAAATACTTGGAAAAAAAAAAAGTCTAAGAATTGAATAATGGGCTTGCAGATAAGAAAGAACAAAGGAAAGGTTTTTACCTGACACAGAGGCTGTTGGCTGATATGGTTGGCAGTAACTGATGAAGAAACAACATTGCAGAGAAAGGGAGGAGTTCTTAATGCTTAATTTCCTCAATAGGTTATGTATTTTAGTTAATATGGGAGAGTTCTAAGAGTAATAGTTGGCTAAAATGTCCTGAAATACAATTATGATAACTCTGGATTACAAAAATGAATAATGATGAGTGGCTGGTAAAATGGTTAACTTGGCTGTGTATGGAATCACTTCTTAGATGGTTTAAGATAAAGGAACAAGTGGTCTTTGTACATCTTGGAGGTTACGAATGTACTTTTGATGTAATTCTGGTGTATTCAGACTGAATGTAGCTCAATGTAGATTTGTTTTTATGTTAAAATATTAATTATCACCATATATTTCTGACATTATCTACCATACTAATTTGATATTGCTCGCTTTATAATCTAAAACACAAGAGCAGCGCATTAGCATTCCATTAGCCTGTTAGCTTGTTATTCGTGACTACCATTAATTTATTCTCTCTCTCTTGCTTTGTTCTTCACAAGTTCATCAAACAACTGTGGTAAGCTGGAACCAAACTTTAATTAAGGATAGTAAGAATGTGAGGGCATTACATACGGCTTTGGATGCAACTATCTTAGCAAGTCCAATACATTGTTCGGTTCCTGTTGCAGAGCCCCCGCAGCAGGGTGACTTCCGCTGATCTCTCAAGAAATATGGCACATAGTCTTAGAGTTTGTACTTGACTAACTGGGGCCCAGGTCAGGAAGTAGACAGACTGGCTAAACTGACCGTCTGCTAACTACCTCATGTCACAGAAGTCAGTTATTTCTCAGCACATAGAAACCCTTTCACTCAGATGTCATACTATAGAGATATCACTCTATAGAGAGTCTGTTCCCTGAACTAGCAAATACAAAAAACATCCAAAACAATTTAAGGGTAGCAATTTAACTGATGTTCAAAAAATAAAAAAATAAAAAAACAGATATCATTCAGATAAACAAATGATAAAGCTAGACAAATTAATATTAGATCCCTTTCTACAAACCCACTTTTTTATAAATTATATGATTACAGATCATAACATGCTTTGTTTGACAGAAACCTGGCTAAAACCAGATGATTACATTATTTTAAATGAGTCTACCCTCTATTGGGGTAAGACAACACGTGTCAGGGTTTAGTCATTGTCGGAATCATACTTTAGATTTAATACTGCATTTAAATTTTGCAGCAGAGTGATGATATCTTGGATCATTATCTACTCTCATGTATACTCCATATAAAGCTGCACATTCAACTCCTTGTTACAAATCTGGTAGGAATATCACTTCTACCACATAAGACGTATTATAAATAATATTGTAAATAATTTTCCAATTCCTCAGCATAGCCAATAGCTCAGAAAACATCATGATGTAACAAACTATTAAATCTCTCTTTTCTAGAACTTTAGATACGGTTGCTCCTTTACACTTAAAGAAGATAAAGGAAAACAGTTTGACACCGTGGTATAATGAGCACACCTGTGCCTTAAAGAGAGCAGCCCGGAAAATGGAGTGCAGGTGGAAGAAAACAAAACTAGAGGTATTTCATATTGCATGGCGGGAAAGTACTTCTTACAGAAAAGCTCTGAAAACTTCTAGATCTACTTACTTTTCGTCTCTCTTAGAAGAGAACAAACACAGTCCCAGGCATTTAATCAATACAGTGGCTAAATTAACGAAAAATAAAACCAACAGAAACAGAGATTTCCCAATAGCACAGCAGTAATGACTTTATGAACTTCTTTACTTCCAAGATCAATGCTATTAGAGATAAAATTATAACCATATAGCCGTCAGCCATAGTATCAATCAGAAATGCACTATAGATCACCTGAAGAACAATTCCACTCATTCTCGGATATAGGACTGGAAGAATTTTATAAATTATAAATTGTTAAATCATCAAAACCTACAACATGTTAGATACTATTCCATCTAAGCTACTAAAAAAGGTGCTTTCTGGAAGTCAAAGATCCTCTTCTAATTAATAATTCATCATTTCATAGCATTAAATGACGAGATATCATATCGATCACAAGTACAGCATGGAGTGCCACAAGACTCTGTACTAGGACAATTGCTTTTCACACTTTACATGTTACCCTTGAGAGATATTATCAAGAAACATGGTGTTAGCTTTCACTGTTATGCTGATGATACTCAGTTCTATATTTCCTTGCGGCCCGATGAAACATACAAATTAGAACATTTTGAAAAACTTACGGAATGCATAGTTGATAAAAATAACTGTATGACTAGTAATTTCCTACTGCTAAATTCTGAAAAAAAAAAAACACAGAGATGTTAATTATTGGACCCAAAACCTCTGCATGTATAACCCAAAACACTGTCTAACACTTGATAGCTGGGCTGTTAATTCTTCATCATCAGTTAGGAAGCTAGGTGTGCAATTTGATATTTCCAGCTGGTCTAAAATGCAGCAGCTAGAGTTCTTACTAGAATCAGGAAGTACGACCATATAAGCCGGGTTTTGTCATCTCTGCACTGGCTCCCTATTGAATAATGAATACATTTTAAAACATTGCTAATTACTTATAAAGCCCTGAATGGTTTAGCTCCTCAATACTTGAGCAAGCTCATCTCGCATTATAGACCTTCACGTCCGCTGCAATCTCAAAACTCTGGCCATTTGATAATACCTAGAATATCAAAATCAACTGCAGGCATCAGATCCTTTTTCTACCAAAACTCTGGAACAATCTATTTAGTGTTCTTCAGTAGGCAGACACACTCTGTCAGTTTAATTCTAGATTAAAGACCCATCTCTTTAACCTGGAATACACATAACACCCTACGTCCCCCTTGGAATTATAGGTTCTATCTGCATTCCAAGTAGTTTTGAGATACTGAGCTTCAAAGTTTTGCATTCCATTCGACTGTGTAGATAGAACCTTATTGTTTTTAAAATAAAAATCCCATGATGTACACAACATAAAACAAACCTTTCACATAATGTAAATAAATTGTCACAGAATAACATTATAGGAATAACTAAATTTTGACAAAAATGTCAGATAGAACCTTATAATTCCAAAGGGATGACTATCATATTTAAACAATTTAAATCTGTTAAAGGATTGTTGGGCTGCATTAATTAGGTAAACCGGAACAGAATTGTTTTATGTAACCTTGGCCAGATCTGTGCCTTGCCACAATTATGTCTCTTAGCACTTTAAGCAGTTCCTTTGACCTCATGATTCTCCTTTGCTCTGACATGCACTGTGAACTGTAAGGTCTTATATAGACAGGTGTGTGGCTTTCCTAATCAAGCCCAATCAGTATAATCAAACATCTCAAGTATGATCCGAAGAAAAGGACAGCAATTGAGTTAAATATATGTGTGTCACAGCAAAGGGTCTGAATACTTAGGACCATGTGATATTTCAGTTTTTCTTTTTTAATAAATCTGCAAAAATGTCAACAATTCTGTTAATTCAAATTAATCAAGCATAATCAAGGTGAATCTAGCCATGTAATGTCTAGTTATACTTCCATTATAATCATATGGGCCTGTGTGTAAAATGAAAAAGCCTGCATAGCAGAAAATGTACAGACCCTTCAGCATCTGGAAACATACAAGTGGGCCTTGTTCTTTACCATAAGTTTTGGGGGACCCTTCTCTCTTGGGAGGAATCGAATTGTATGCATAAGGAAAACTTTATGAAATGTGTATAACATGCCTAACCCTGTATAAACATAAAAACTATATAAAAGGAGAAGCCGAATAACAATTTGGAGATCTTCTCTGCAAAGAACCTCTCGGCTTTACTTTCTTTGAAATAAAGTCTAATCTTCTGGAAACAAAACCCCAAGACTGAGTGTGATTCTTCAGATAAGGGGCAGACGACACTACATTATCAAACAAGTACATCTTTGATAGACTACCACTCAGGAGAGGCAACAAGAGGAGCTCGAATGGAAAATGTATACCCCTCCTTTGCCCCATTATAACCCCCAATGCCACCTCACTGCAATGGCGGTCGTGGAACTGAACTGCGGAGTGTAGGAGCTCAACTGGGTGGAACCGATTATTGTGACCGCATCAAACAACACGCATTTAACTCCCTCGAGAGCTAAGCGTGCCTAGTTCCAGGGTCACTATAATCCCCTCAAAATAACTTTAACAGGGGTCACTGGCCAGAACCAAAGGAATCAGTCTCTAGAAGGGTTGAGGGAAGAAATTGAATGTGGATCAATGAAAGGCTCTGTCCTTCCCGGGCTTATTACAAGAGGTCTTCTTCTTGCCCTCTATAAGGTGTCTGGATGTTGTCCTAACATCTTTATCTGATGGTGTTGGACAGTTGCTTATGTTGGTACACCAAGATCCAATCAAAATGTAGCAAACCTTTGTCCACTGTTGTGGTCAGAGAGGGCCATAAACCGGGTCCTGGAATGTGCTGTTCACCATAGTTGTTAAACAAATCTATATGAGTTTCTTCTGTTGAACACAAAAGAAGTATTTTAAAGAATGTTGTTAACCAAAAAGGTTCTGGTCCCCTTTGACTTAAATTAAATTTAAAAATATGACAAAAAAATAAAAAAATAAGAAAATGCAATGCAAACTGCTAAACAAACTTACATTTACACTTAGAGAGCACAATAGAAACCTGTCCAAACCAGAGGTGTAAAGTATTTGAGTAAATGTAATTAATTACTGTACTTGAGTATCTTTTTGGATTCTCTGTAGCTTTACAGAGTATCAAAGATATTAGCTATTTTTCCTCTGTAGTTCACAACATTTTTGAATAAGCATCAGTACTCTTTGCTCCACTACATTTGTAATGAGTGTTGCAGTGACACATAACACTTTGCATGGCACCTAGCTTTTTCTGCAGCAGTTTATTTCTGCCACAAAATAAGTGAGATCACCAACTACAGGACACTGAAAGTACAATATCTTGTGCGTTTTGCCCTTATACTCACCCAAACCTGTCATCAAGGCTACTTTACGTGAATTTGAGTTCCTTATCAACGGCTACGAGGCTGAAACCAGCTCAACCAGTGCAAGAAGGCTTTGACTTTTTAATTGTTTTGGCAAAACAACTGCAATTAGCAGTGACCAGCTCCTTTATTCTATGTTTAAAATCATTTAAAATAAAAAAAATAAATTAAACTGTAGCGACTTACAGTGCATTCAGGCAAACAATTTTTACCTATCATGTGTTCCCGGGGAATCCAACCCCCAACCTTGCGCTTGCTTACTTGCTAACGCAATGCTCTACCACTTGAGCTACAGAAACACTAAAGAGATTATTTAAAGATTATTTTAACTATTTAAAGAGATGAGGGATTGTAGTTTGAATTTGGTCTGCACATCATTCCAAGACCAAGGGCCATAATAGAACAAGCTTAGCTTTCCAGCCTCTGATCTAATAGCTGGCACTTTGAACTGTAGCCAATTATGTGACCTGAGATTATGACAGCTTTGAAATGATAAAAATTTCCTATTTAAATAATTTGGAAGTTTTCCTAAAATAACTTTGTAAATTAAAATGTCCAAGCCTGCACAAATGAATGGAGGACCATCCTACCATACTGTACAATATACAATGATGTGTCCTAAAACTAGAGTTAGTGACATACTGTATCTGAGAGCAGAGTGATAAAGGGGGTCAAGTTTGGA
Source organism: Carassius gibelio (assembly GCF_023724105.1). NCBI lineage: Eukaryota > Metazoa > Chordata > Actinopteri > Cypriniformes > Cyprinidae > Carassius > Carassius gibelio. The sequence continues at coordinate 26,978,753 of NC_068377.1, forward strand.
CAAGGTGGACAGAGAGGCAGATCTGTAGATGGTATCCCTGTAATCAATCTGTGATGGAAAAAGACTAGCAACTAAGCGTTTTCGTGAAGCCAAGGTAAAACAGGACTTTAGTCTATACAAAAAACTCAATGTGAATTTTAATTTCTTTGCAAGATAATCAACATGGTATTTAAAGTTTAGGTTTTTATCCATCCAAAATCCCAGATATTTGTAATTATCTACAGACTGGATACAAACTCCAGTGACATGATTGAGATGGATGGAAGCTTTGCTCGCCCAGTAGTAAAAGCCATAACTTTAGTTTTATGAGGGTTTAACAATAGCACACATTTTGAACTTATGTAATTTACACTATTTGTAGCTTGTAATGGAGAAATTTTCACTGTAATGTACATGTACTTTTCATCAAGTATGGTTTTCAGGTACTCTTTACACCTCTGGTCCAATATTATTATGAGTATTATTTGTCCAATCAGTTTTTGTGAAAGTGACACTTCTGCTGAACTGAAATACATTCCAAATGCATTCAAAGTAAAAATAATATTCTGAATCTGATAAATAATTCCCAAGATAACGCACAATGACTGTGCAAACATAAGGCATAAGAAATGGGTTTACCTGACAATGAGATGCAATCAGATTAATATTTGGCTAGCATTTCCTGAAATTCAATTAGGCTCACAGGGATTAACAGAAATGTTGTTACATTTCAAGTTGAGTAATGATGAGTACTCAGTAAAGTAGTTTAATGCATTAAATTGTTTCCTGTGCTGTCTCTGATACTTGACAAAAATGAAACTTTGTACACCTTGTGTTAAATTTTCATTTAATCATTTAGCAGGCTTGTAGCAATATGGTCTATGAACTGGCTTAACTGATCGCCGATTACAACTCCAAGGTTCTTGGCTGTCCTGGAAGGAGTTATGGTTGACGAACCCAGCTGTATAGAGAAGCTGTGATGAAGTGCTGGGCTGGCTGAGAACACAAGCAGTTAGTCAGGTTGAGTTAAAGGTGATAGTCCTTCATCCAGGTAGAATTGTCTCTCAGACAGGCTGCAATGCGACCAGCTGCCATTGGATCATCTGGTTGGAATGAGAAGTAGAGTTGTGTGTCATCAGCATAGCAGTGACAAGAAAATCCATGCCTTTGAATGACAGAACGACATGTAGATGGAGAAGAGTAGAAATCCAAGCACTGAGCCTTGAGGAACCCCAGTAGCAAGAAGTTGTGACTTAGAAACCTTACCCCTCCCAAGACAACCTGAAAGTCCTACCTGAGAGGTAAGACTTGAACCACTAGAGTGCGGTTCCTAAAATGCCTTTAAAAATCTTTATGAGGGTGGACCAGAGGATCTGGTGGTTACTTGTGTCAAAAGCAGCAGACATATCCAGCAAGGTGAGTACTGAGGACTTGGAAGCTGCTCTTTCCAGCCTCAGGTCTTCAGTAACCAAGAGCAGGGCAATCTCAGTTGATTGGCCACTTTTAAAGCCAGATTGCTTATTGTCCAGGAGGTTGTTTTGTACAAGGAACAGAGAGAGTTGGTTGAACACAACTCACTCAAGTGTCTTTGCAATGAGCGGAAGAAGGGATGTAGTTTTCTAAATGTGCTTGATTTAGAGAGGGTTTCTTAGTGGGTTTATCTGAGCCTGCTTAAATGCTGTGGGAAATGCACCAGTGTGAGGAGAGGTGTTGATAATGTGAGTAAGCGCAGGTATGACTGAAGTAGAAATGGCCTGAAGTATGTGAGTGGGGATAGGATCAAGTGTACAGGTAAACAGGATCAAAATTGTTATTTGCGGTCTAACATTTAAAACTCAGGGCTTCTCAAAGGCTGTTCGCTAGTTTATTTAACATAGCAACTGCTGGATTGAAGGGCTACACCTCATTTTCACAGAGCTTTTTACAACACAAAACTCTAAACATGTGAGTAGAATCCTTTCTTATAAAAAAATGCAGCAAAAAGTCAGCAAGTGGAATACAACATGATTCCTGACACTGAATGTAAATAATCATAGTAGCTACTTGTTCCATGCTTAAAGGATACTGTATAAATTATGTTTTTCACAATGCTTGGTTGGAACAACACAGTGTAATTGAGAAGTACAAGACTGCGACCGAATGACACAGTGCCTTCCACAAACCCACGAAGGAAAACACAACCAGTGGATAAGGTAACAAAAAAAAAAAAAAAAAAAAAAACTCTGCTTTAAGTGCAATAATCACACCCATCACCATAAATCCACAGAGTGTTGCCCAAACTAAAAAGCATATCAGAACTGAATTCCTACACGAATGATGAAGACGGTACCAAACAGGGTATTTTATCATTATGTATCTTTCCATTGAGATACAGATCATGAAGCCAATGTTAACTACTATGCTCAGGATATAAATATGAAATAGCCTACAAAAAATAAATAATACATTCTTTTTTTTATATTGACACAAATCTGCATGATATCAGAAACAAATAGATTTTTGATGAATAAATGGACAACATGGTTAGACCTAAGCAGAAAACACAGTCCACAGAGTGCCAGAAATTAAATGACAACAAACTCAATGGGAAAAATAATCCAGATAACCACCATTTCAGATGAAGATGCACACACAGCTTTCTTCACAGATGTCCAATTTAATTTCTCAAGGTAACCAAGCTAAATAGTTTACTTCCAACTGGTATGTCATGTTGCTTGAGGTTTCAGGGCAGACCATGTTCTGTGAACTGGGCTTAGAATGTTCAAACTCATGTAACTGGCTTTATTCATTTAAGTTTTATGATGTATTGTAAGCTCAAGTTTCGCTATTAGCAGACATGTTGCTGTCGCACAGACTTGGGTAATTCACATGCACCTAATCTCTCCCTGTATCATAAGTGCATTACTCTTATCAACAGATCAAGCCTCCATTACTAGGTCTGAAATGTCGTTTTGGAATGAGCAACTGAAGCATAGGATGAGATGTGCAAGAAATTAATCCTACACACAAGAGCATTTTATAGACAAAAACCTGACAAATGTCTTGAAATACAACATCTGAACAATGTCTTGAGTTGTGGTAACTGGAATAATTGAGTCCACGTCTTGGCCGCGCCACTTTAGATGGGATTATATTATAATAATTTAACAGTCCCTGTCATTTAATCCTTACTTATTTTTGGGCATCAATCTAAGGTATATGACACTGCAGAATGCCCTGGACCAAGTGTACAAGTACAGGGAGTGTTTTCGGTTTAAAGTTATTTTACATATTTATTTTTATTTATTGAATAACGATTACACTCGGTTGTCAAAGAAAATAAATAAATAATGATGAATGAACAGCGAATAACTTGGCAATTAAATATCTAAATTGTATTATCCTATGCATATGAAAACACATATACCTTAATTGTTTGTTGTGATTTAGCTTAGATTTCGGTCCATCCAGTGATACTCCTCGACCTGAAACACAGGAGAACTTGCTTTATTTCCATTAGAAAATAATCCACTAAGCATACTTGAAAAGTAACAAGAAGGTGAATTTGTATGGCTCTCTTCAATAACCAATTTAATAATTAATACTGCTTTAAAAATCAAACTCAATGCTGATTGTAAACTGCAACATATACTTGCCAAAATCTGCAATAGAAAAGTATACAGGTTATATATTTTATGCATTTATTTATCTAAAAAAAATATTTATGTAAAATATAAAAAAATATTTTGTATTAAAAAATCTGGTAATTATAAAACCTGCTTTATTATTTGTATACTATAATATAATAAAGGTTGAATAATTTTCCTTGTAGGTAAGAAAGATCAAAGGAAAGGTTTTTACCTGACACAGAGGCTGTTGGCTGATATGGTTGGCAGTAACTGATGAAGAAACAACATTGCAGAGAAAGGGAGGAGTTCTTAATGCTTAATTGCCTCCTTCCTCCATGAGTACTAAGAGTAATGGTCGGCTAAAATGTCCTGAAATGAAATCATTATAACTCTGGATTACAAAAATGAATAATGATGAGTGGCTGGTAAAATGGTTAACTTTAACGGAGTATGGAATTAGTATTTCAGTACATTTACATTTAGTCATTCAGCAGACGCTTTTATCCAAAGCGACTTACAAATGAGGACAATGGAGACATTCAAAATCAACAAAAGAGCAGTGATTTACAGTGCATAAATGACTTATGACTTAAAAGTTTAAGATAAAGAAAGACAAGAGATTTGAGTACATTCTGAGTGAAAGGATCATTATTGCATGCAATTTTATATTTAAAAACATGTTTTATAGAAAAAAAAAAAAACCCTGCAAAATATTTTACCACAAATATTTCAGAACACACATGTCATTTATCAATTAAAACTCATGCAAAAGGTTCATGGTGACATGCTCCAAGGCCAATCTGAACAGTGAAAGAACTGTCAAACTGGTTCTCCCAACACAACATGTTTATCACTCTCCTCTTTTATAAAGAGCACTGAAAAGAACGTTTAGTAAAACAACTATTCAGAATTTCTTCAAATCATGACTTCATGCTTTCTTCTTTTAGGATCTTTATTACGTGAGTCCTCATGGTATAAACATGTCTGTCAACTTATAATTTTATCAACTTAACTTATCACATATCAGCATTAACTTTCATAGTAGTGCTGCTGTCTTGTAAAGAGATGAAAAACATCTGATAATCAAACAGATTGTTCTGTTAAGCACAATGTCAATAAGCATTACTTTCAGATCCAGAATATCTCCAGGGACCTGCTGGCTGTTTATGTACAAAACATATAACTCACTTCAGGGTGATTACATGAATGTTGAATTACTATAGTTCTTAGATTTCCTGCAAAAGCGGTGAAGGGGGATTATAAGGAATGATGTACTTTTGGTGAATACATTACTGGTGTGTGGTATTATTAGATATCTACCAAGCAACAGCCTGTAAAAATCCTGTAATTTCTATACATTTTTAATGGATAGCACTGTAAAGCAATTGATAAAAACAAATGTGCAAACTGCAAAATGGACATACAGGGAAATCTTAAGTTTGGGGTCGGTAAGATTTTTTTAGAAATATGTCTATTATCCTCAACAAATATGCATTTATTTGATCAAAAGTACAGTAAAAAAAAAAAAAAAAGTTATATTGTGAACTAGAACTTTCTATTTTAACATATTTAACGAATTTATTCATGTGATGGCAAATCTGAATTATATAAAAAATTATAAAAAAAAAATTATACATCCCGGTTGAAAGTATTAAAGTATTTCTTTAAAAAAAAAAAAAAAAAAAAAAAAAAACCTTCTAACCCCATACATTTGGTAGTGTACATTCATTTATGTGGGCATATTTTGGGTACATTACAGCGAGTAACTGAAAATTAGACATGGCAAAAAAGAAGAAAAACTGAATGCTCACCTTTGAAGAGCTGTTAAAATATGAACTGCTAAAAAAGTCTGCAGGGAAACCTGAAAAAACTCTTTTTCCTCAAAGTGTACAATCATGACAATCAGATCAGCTCAATCCCTTTTAATGATACGACATGAGTTAATAAATCCCAGCACTGAACGACTATGTATAAATGAATAAAGCTACAAGTATTCACACCCTCAAGACTGCCAGACATAAAAGAGCTTGTTTTATTTTAATTTTTGGCCTGTATGTAACTGATTTATATGGATAGTACAGGGAGTACAGAGAGTGAAGGATAAACCAATAGGACCAACTGTAAACGGTTAACCAGCAAGACTTTCATGGTCAACCAGCTTCACCAAGCTAGTCACAGTCAGATCGATCAAACTCCAGTTGCCTGCATGAGCAACCAAGCTCATTATACAATGTGCACTAACCGCTCCAACACACAGGGTTATAAATTGAGTTTCAGCATGAGAAAAACACAACAAGTGTAGCTGACTGAAAACATTGTACGGCCACATAATATAAATGTCTGCTGAGATATGAAAGCAATAAAGATACCCTTAATTTCATGGAAGTAACTGGAAATAGCTGACAATCATGGAAATCCAGAAACAGGTCTCGTGTGAGGCATACCACCTTATTTAAGATGTTTTTCTCCTCTTTTACAGAGCTAGTATAAAGCCTTTTACATACAGAATTGCTGAACCACTAAAGAAAACCTACTACCATACACTGCAATTTGTCTTGTGCTTTGTTGGTAAACTTCAATAAATAAATAAATAATTCATTTAAACCACATCCGCTGGGTATAATCATAATCTTTGATTCCATCTATACGTGGATCTCTGACCCACTTGACACCTTGCAGATAAAACGGTGGATCAGTCTCTCTGAAAAGATCAACCACAGCTCGAGGCACATGAGCGAGACTAACCCTCACTTCTGTCCAAAAGGCTTTCTTCATCACATCACAGACATTGGACAGACGGTTTTGTTTGTCAGAACTGTCCATTTTAAAGAAAGGAAAAAGGAGAAATAAAATGCAAAAAAATGCCACTTTTAGAAAGTGCTCCCAGTTCTCTGGGCTTGGGAAGTCTTACAGACATGCTAATCAAATCATGATTAAAGCATCTGATCAAAACACGCTTTGGATTACTCAAACTGAAGAGCAGAAGTGTTTACGGCCTTTCCTCCGGGCCGCTGTGGTTTGCTGGACACCCTCTCGAGTTGGGACTTCTACAGGAGTCTAAGGAACCCCTCCGTTGCTCTTCCGTAATTGCTTACCTTGGGGGACATGCATAGGGTTGAAGAGCATGCATGAGATTAGAGTTAGAATAAGAGATATTATTGAGAAGAACCTACAGTACAGTCTACATTCGCAGAAACCCAGCAAGAGTGACCATATTGCACCGTGAAGGCGAATGAGCCAGTTCCAACACTTCGTCGCATCTCTTGTGTCTGTTTTGAGGGTATGTGAGCGCTTCTAGCTTCACAGTGCATTCCCTCATTCCACAGTAAGTGCCTTCAGCGCCGCCGGCAGGCTCAGGGGGGGACTGAGGCAGCACGGCAGCATGGATCTTCCCTTGCCGAAGAAGATGGAAAAACTTAGGGCAGAGTGCAGTGTGGAGGGAGGTCAAGAGGTGAAAAACTGGAAGGTTTCAATGCTCACTCGCTGGGGTACGTGGGGTAATGTGTCGGGGGTTGAGGGCAGCCGTGGCCCACAGGAAAGGTTGACTGTCTTTCTGGAGGAAGGCGTTTAGAGAAGAGGTCAGTGTCCACTCCTGGTTGAGGATCACCGTAGATGTCACCTGAAAGAGGATGACAGGAGTTAATGGGACAGCTAAATAGCACAGTCTGCTTAATTTTGCATGCACAAGCAGTAACAGGTTGTTTGTGTTACTTTAAAGCAGAAAATAAAGTGGTTTCTGGGTTACTATACAGATTTTTATTTTATTTTGATAACACCAAAAATTATAAAATGGTCATCAGAGGTTTTCTATTTCAGTATGTATTTTAAAATATCCTTTTTTTTTCTGTGATGGCAAAGCTGTATTGTACTCGGCAGTCATTACTCTAATCTTCAGTGTCACATGATCCTTCAGAAATCATTCTAATATGCTGACTTGGTGTAAATATTGAAATAATGTTGAAAACAGTTGTCCTGGCTCAATATTTTGAGGAAACTGTAATGCATGTTTTTCAGGACTACTTGAATTAAAAAAAATAAATAAAAAAATTCATTTGAAATAATAATCTTTTAAAAACATTATAAATATCGTTACTACTGTCTTTACATCAGTTTAATGCATCCTTGCTAAATAATAGTAACTTTTTTTCCAAAATAATTCCAACTGACCCCAAAGCTAGGACACATAAGTATCTCAATACTTAGGTCACTTTTTCAAAACTCTTCACAAAGTGAACAAATCATCAGTCTATGTGGGCTAAACTGTGTATCATTTATCATTGCTTCATCACAAAATGCATTAACTGATGACATCTGTCAAATTACATGAATCTTTTTATCACTTTGAAACTTTATGTAATATACAAGCCAATTACAACGTTTACATAAAGTTTTCAAAACTGTTAAACTGAAGTTCAAAACATAGTACAGTACAAAAATAAATAAGACCGAAATTTGCAAAATTTCTAGAGTCATCTCATATAGAAAAAAAATATCTAATACTATCAAAGCAGTTGCATGTAACTGGAAATCCTCACAAGTCATTACCAAATGTAAAAAATAAGAAAATCGTTTTTAAAAAGTGACTTTAGTATTGAGAAATGTGTCCTAGCGATTGTAAAAAAAAAAACTGTAAATATAAATTTGTTCAACTGGAAACCAAGTGTAACTATGTAAAAGTTTGAATAATCAGGACTGAGTCAGCGTTGAAGGATAGGCATTGTTTGTATGTTTGTCACTTTGTGTGAAACTTGCTTCAAGACTTTTTCTCCAAATCATTTACTCAGTTATTTTATGTTGCTTCATAGAAGACTACATGTCACAAGGATGTTGATAAATAGTTTAATATTGTGCTTTCTGGGATTGCTACTTGCAACAACATTAGTTTTCGCAGCTGTGTTTTTGCCATGCGGCCCCAGGCTCCTAAAATGTGATTATTGTACTGACACACACTTATCGACACTGTTCAAACACACCGTTGGCAGTGTCCACCCCAGCCTGCGATCCGGTGATGTGGTGCCAGAAAGCACTTCGTGGTAAGATTGCTGTCGGGGTGCAGGGGTAGGAAGTCCCCTCTAAACCCTTAGATAAAAGCTGAGGAGAGATAGAAGAAGAGAGATGGAGAAGAATTTCAATTAGTTTGCTAATAACACAATTATGCCTTTGGTTCTGTAGTTTTGAGAAGTTGTAAGACAGGAAGAAAATCAGCAGTCTGCCATCTCTCCAGCTTTGTTTTAATACACACTATGTGTGTCTACTGCTTCAAAATATTGGGTTAGTAGGACTTTTTTTTTTGAGAGAGAGAGAAATTAATTAGTTTATTCAGCAAGGATGCATTCAATTGTAAAAAAATATATATACTGTTATGGGAGTTTTATATAATAACAAGTAATTTCTATTTCAAATAAATGCTGTTCATTTTAACTTTTGATTCACCAAAGAATCTTAAAAAATTTATCACTGTTTCCACAAAAATATTCAACAGCACAACTGGTTTTAGCTGTGATAATATGAAATTATACTTTCTGTTAAATATTACTTAAAAGATCACGTAACACTGAAGACTGAAGTAACGGCTGCTAAAAATTCAGCTTTGCCTCTTCAGGAATAAAATACATTGTAATAATACTTAACAATATTACTGTTTTACTGTATTTTTGATCAAATAAATTAAAGCTATAAATAAATAGTATATTGAAGGGTATATTATCAAAGTAAAAATTTGCATTAAAAAAGTTTAACTGATTTGAGACCGTTCCAAAGAAGGTCTTTTGCACAAAGGAATTCACAAGGCCAGTCTGGCAAAATTGCTTATTATAGTGACCTAGAAATAGAGTAGACTATTTTTGTTGAAATGTCTTAGTTTTAAATGTGTCAAAACTTTGTCTATTTTCTGATTCAAATTAGATTTTCAAAGTGGCCTCAGGCGTTTGAACCCACTGCACGCTTTGGTTACCTTGCTGTTTTTTTCCATTTCCATAAGGACTCTCTTATGCTGCTCAGCTATAGCCAGAGTGGAAGAATGAACCCTTTGGTAGATCTGCTCTCCTTCCCGTGTCTGGAAAGTGTACAGGCCCTCACCACTGTCACACATCCTAAAAAAAATAACAAACAAGATAGCAATACACAATCTAGCAAAGCAAACAAGAACGAAACCATTAGCTAGACTTGATTTGTGTGTTGCATAACAATAGCCACTAGGGGGCAGTGTTACACCAGACTCGAACTTCTCTTTAAAACTCTCTTCTTCTCTTTCAAAGGGCATCCAGCTGGCGATGTGACTCTTCTTTTATTATTTGATCAAAGCAGTGAGGGAGATAAGAACACCTAATCTGCCACAAAACTCCTTGTAATCCACTCAATAAATCCTTTTAGGAAGTCCACAGGTCAATGGCTCTCTCATCTGCTTCCATGTTTCTCCTACATATAAATGACCACACTGAACTAAAAATAATACACTTCTCAAGACCTTGTTCAATGTCATATGGGCTTTAGATGAATGTTATCTTAAACATATTTGACCTGCCAGCCTCAAAGGTGAAGCGCGTAGCATCCCGTCCGTAGCGCCTCAGCGAGCAAAGCGGCCAGGTGACTAGCTTGGTGCGAGGGTTGTGAATATCCCACAGGTAGATGTTTTCATGCGTTATCTGCATCATACACTCTCCGTAGATGTCAAGATTGGGGCAGGGCAACAGGAACACGTTGAAGCGCTCTGTAAGAAAAAATAACAGAGATTGATTCTAGGTATTTGGTTAACTGTATTTGCTTAACTGGTAATTTTTACAGAAACAAAGCTTAACCTTAACATATATGGACGAAAATGTCGGTAGCACTTTATTTTACAGTCATGTTCCTCATGTACATACTATGTACTTATTATAGTAATTACAATAACTATGTAATAACTAGGTACTAGGTACCCTGAACCTACCCCTAAACCTAACCCTACCCCATGTGGTTACCTTGTATTACCAGAACTTTCTTGGATAAATTCACTGCAAGTACACTATAAGTACATGTAAGTACATGTACTGTAAAATAACGTGCAACCAATATGTCAATGGTTTAGCATCATATTATATGTAAATGTTCCTGTAAAATACGGTCTAATTTATTGTTGGTGAAAACTATTAAGTACTACATAATAAATTATGAAAAACTATCAAATACTCTCTGTGACACATCACATATATGATTATATTCTATATTAATTATTTATTTTAATCTTATTTCTATTATATACATAAGGGTGGTTACTATTACATTTTCTGTGATAAATGTTTATTGCATTATTTTAGTGTCATGTTCTTGATAGGCCAAGCAGATTTTAGACGTTCAAGTAGATCAGTTACATCATATCACGTGATGAAATATACAGTTGTAATTTGTAAAATTCAATCAATTTCTCATCCAGTAATAGCCAAAACATTGTCATCGTATTATTTTACAGTGAAATTCTGGCAACCACAGTTGCTGTATATTTAATGAAAATTTAACAGTATATTTTTGACAGTGTGTATTAAACTAAGGGCTACCGAGTTGACACTGAAGTATACAACAGATTTAAACCAGTACTCTTTATATTAAACAAGCTACAGGAATCCAGCTCGTAGGTAAGCAATAGTACAAACGGCTTTAGTCTCTTACCTGTGTGTTCACACTGAACTCCAGCGGCCAGGAGGTCCGGTTCTCCAAGACTGATGTCATTAACACGTGTCCCCAAGCACTCGATAGACAAGGTCTTAAACCACTCTTCAGCCTCCAGCTCTGTGACAACAGGAAGATTCAATGATGTCAAGAAATGAACAGGATCTTTCAATGAAGATGTTCTATGAATAAAACATACACTAGGAGACACGGTCTGTTATTGTGCCTGAGAGCAGCACGTCATCAGACCGTTTAGATGCTAATTCTAATATCAAGAATGAAAGCTTCTTTAAGTGAAGCATCCTCATCATCAGCTGCTGCAGCAAAACAAGCCTCATGAACAGATACTGTACCTGATTCACAGGTGAAGGTTCGAGAGGTGTCATCTGTAAAGACGATGGCCACGGCTTGCCGCTTCGTGTCACGAGGCAATCTCGTGATGTTCTTCACATTACTAATCTCTGTCACCTGTGTGCAAAAGGAAACCAATGCAAACTCAGAAGTAGTGACAGAGCCAAGTTGTTCAGACAGACTTCATTTGCATCATCTGGAAAGGCGCTTGTGCTCTCTTAATCATCTAATGTATCTTTCACAGTGCAGTAAAGAAAGGCGAATGAGACGATAAACACAAAGAAACCGCAGGCTTGTGCGTCAGCAAAGTTAGAGAAAATCGTGTGTGGATACTTTTATTCAAGAAATTATCTGTTTACCCACTGCCAGTCTTGTAATCTCGCCCGCCAGCTCTTGGGGTATGAATGTGCTTTATGTGGCTGTTAGTAAAATTGGAGTACTGAAGTGACACTTGAATGTTTTCCTTGAATATCTAATTTCTCCTGTGACATTTTCAGGCCTCAAGTGAACTGTTGCAGTGAGAAGTGTACCTTAGGGCAGGCTCTGATGTAGGCTGACTTCTCATCTGGGTATTTTTCCAGTCTGCGAGGTCCTTTACTGGACGACTTCTTAAACACCAGCCAGCAGCGCCGATAGATCTGAAACACACATGCGTATTATCACAAAGGGTCCAAAAATAACACTCACCATGTGCAAAAGTGAGTTGTGAAATATCACAATTTAAAATGAAATAAAATGTCATATATTCTTGTGATGCAAAGCTGATTTTTCAGCAGCCATTACTCCAGTCTTCAGTGTCACATGATCCTTCAGAAATCATTCTAATATACTGATTTGGTGTTAAAGAAACATTTCTTATTATTATCAATGTCGATAATAATTCTGCTAAAAAACATTTTTTCAGGATTCTTCGATGCATAGAAAGTTCGAAAGAGCAGCAAAGAAATATTTTGGAACATTATAAACACCTTTACTGTCATTTTCAAACAATTCAATGCCAAAATAATAACAATAACTATAACTATATATTTAAAAAAAGAAAAACCCAACCCTAAACTTCTGAATGGTAGTATAAATAAACAGCACTGAGAGACTGGGTAATATAGAACATGATTCCGTATGTGGCTCAGTGACCTACACTTTATTGCAAATATACAAGGGAAAAATGAAAAACACTTGCTTAGAATAATTTTTTCCAAAGATAGAACAAGTCATTCTGCTGGATAAATGTGTTGTTTGTGCAATATGAAAGCTTGCAATTAAACCTCCAGCAGTTGTGATCTGTCTTTATCTTTTGTAAACACTCTCTCTCCCTCAATCGACCCTGCTGCCATAAAAGCCATTTTCTGTTTACACCACTGACGTCCTTCAACGACAGATCCTACAGTTGCCACGGTAACCCCCGTCCAGCCAGCCCAAGGCCAGTCCCATCACTCGAAATTGTTCCTGAGCAACATTATTTCTATATCATCTATTCAACAACCATTATGACCCTTTATCAGAGCAGCCTGATGGATTGGTTTGATGAGGAACAGCCTTCCTTTGTGTTGGAAGATAACAGGAATGGCAATCGAGAAACAAAACATTTGAACTGTATTGGGTCAACAAGGAAAAAGAGTATTCTTTAAGAAAAAAATTTGGGGGACAAAAAGGGAGAACTATGTTGTTTTTGTTGTTGTTTTTTTTTTTGTCTAAATAACCCTTTTGAGTGAATTAAAGTCACTGTGTTTAGACTGATCAAATTCCCTGGTGTTTAGACAACGTTTTAAAATAAAGTTACATTCTGACTCACACGGTCATAAACAGTGCATTAGTCATCAGGCTCGTATTATGACAGGCCTGCACTGCACCTCAAATATAAACAAGCCAATCCACATGCTTTTAACTATATTATCCATGAATGAACATATCAATAGGTGATTTGGACTAAAAGGAGACCAAAAGAGCCAAAACAAAAGGTCCAAAAGGGTCCCAAAGAAAAATCTTACAGCGTGTCCAGTTTCCTGCCAAGATGACTGATAAAAAGCTGAACTGAGCTGATGAGCTTTTGTTTTTATCATCTAAGCTGACCTTAATGTCATTGCCACTTGAATGCTTGGACCCATCTTAGGGAGCAAGTTAGCTGCATGGTTTTCTATTCACAGCAGGTAGAAGATTGATCCCTTGTTTGCATCATATTGTCCCCTGAGGTTACACTAATCCTCTGTAAACAGACTGTGCAACAGCATCAGCAGAGAGTGACTGAGTGTGTGTGTGTGTGTGTGTGTGTGTGTGAGACGTCCCTTCTCTCACTGCCGCTTTACTGTTTATATATCAGTCTGAGCAACATCAATACACACACAGAGATGCATACACACACAAAAACCACTCTATCCTGTTGTCACTCCCTTTCTAAAGAAGTACCATGGTAGCCTGTATTTCCATTAAAATACTGTTTCTACAGTTTAAATTATAGCATTTAACTTGCTGTTAGGCACCACTGTCATTAAAAAGAAATTAAAATGAAAGAAAGAAAGTGGACAGAAGCTTCTTTTACTGTTGGAAGGAGATCCTGCACTATTGTTCAGAAGTTGGGCAGTAAGAATATTTTTATTCAGCAAGGATGCCTTAAAATTATGAATAGGAAGCTCATAGGAAGAACAGCCTTTTTTTTGCAATAGAAATAATTTACCATTATAAATCCTGAGAAAAAAAGAAGATATCAGTTTCCATAAATAAATAAAAAACTGGTTTCAACATTATCGTGTTTTTTTTTTTTTTATGTGCACCAAATCAGCATATAATAATTTTTTTCCTGAACGTGTCAGGGTTACTGAGGGAGAGGACCCAGATGCAGAAAGAACAAGGAACGTTTATTGACAGATAAGACAAGGCACGGTAGGAGGGAGTAGCTTGAAAAGTCCAGACAGTAGGATAGGGCATACAACAGTGGAGCAGGCAGATGGGGGGGGGGGGGGGGGCTCTGGGTGGCAACCAAGTGCAGGACTGAAGAGGAGGCTGTGCAAGGGACCAGACCACAGCACCAGGAATCAAGGGCACTTGACTAAGGAGGCAAAGCACACACGTCAGACCTCCAGGCGGGGAGAAGGCAGCAGGCAAGACAGGAACAGACAGAACTCACAAAACACTAGACAAGACTTAAGACAACATGAGAACAACAACAACAACAATAATAATAATAATAATACAAGGGCAAAAATCAGACCGGGGAGCTATGACCTAGAAACAAGATAACTAGGGAAATAACCAAAGCAAACTAACCAAAGTAAACTAAAAAGGTAAAGCAACAAGTACAAAATAAAGTTCTAGAAATAACTGGAAAGACTAACCAAGAAAATAACGCAAAGGGGAAAATAGATACTTTAAAGGACAAGTCAAAGTGAGATTCAAACAAAAATAAACACTTAAACTAGACTATAATAAACAGTGACGAGATAAACTTAAGCTAACAAATACCAGACTTTAACTGACAAGGGAAAAAACTCTATTAGTTTAGAACAGCTAGCACGCTATGCAGACACTAACTCACACACAAAACGAACCGGCAACCACATGAGGGAATAGATCACAATAAATAGGAAGGAAAGCACACAGCGACATGAGGGACAGGTTACAACACTCTGACTAATGAGGACTAAACAAGGGGGTGTGACCAGGGAAAACAAGGAGGTGGGATAAGAGGAGCACGTGGCAGACACAAGAGACACAACCCTGTGCTCAGGCACAAAATAAACAAAGACACATTGAACAAAGACAGTACAAACAAGTCTGTCAGGGCAGGATCCTGACAGTACCCCCCCTCTAAAGGACGCCTCCAGGCGTCCACCTTGGGTGGAGGAGTGAAAGGGGGCACGGGCATGGTAGGGAGCCAAGACGGTACTGACTTAGGGGGGGGTGGGATGAAAACTTTGGAAATCCAGGCCTATCAGGGAAGACAGGGGGTGGGCTGGGAGGGGTGGAAAATGTTCCAGGGGAATGGATAGTGAAAGGCCAGGGTGCTGCCGGCTTGGGGAAACCCTGTCTATCCCACTTTGCAAAGGTGGGGGCATGGCTGGTGGCACCTCTCCCTACAGGAACACCTCTCACAGGCAAGGGTTGCCAACTGGACTGGGTATTCAGGGTGGATTTCCGGGTATTCTTGGTTGGCAAGACATGACTAGCAAGGGATTCTGGAATGGCCTCAAAGAGATTAGGGTTCTCTGGACCGGGCTCCAAAGTCGACTGTGGAAGGTTTGTGGGGACTGTCGAAATGCCCTCCTGGGCCACAGGAAGAGACTCAGAAGCTGATAAACTGCCCCCTGGGGCGGCAGGAATGGGCTCAGAGACTGACCTTTAGCTGCCCTCCGGGGCTACTGGAACTGACTCGGGAGTGGGTTCTTGACCGCCCTCAGGGGCTGCGGAGCTGCCCTCTGGGGCTACTGGAACTGACTCGGGAGTGGGTTCTTGACCGCCCTCAGGGGCTGCGGAGCTGCCCTCCGGGGCTACTGGAACTGACTCGGGAGTGGGTTCTTGACCGCCCTCAGGGGCTGCGGAGCTGCCCTCCGGGGCTACTGGAACTGACTCGGGAGTGGGTTCTTGACCGCCCTCAGGGGCTGTTGAATTGCCCGCTGGGGCCACCAAGATTGGAGTCCTCTGTGGGCTAGACACAGGGGCTGGAGCCGACACTGAAGTGAGCTCTGGAGCTGGCTGCTCACCACTAGACTCCATGGTCATGACTGAAGCAGCAGACCACTTGAGATCACCCAGGGAAACTGCAGGAGGGATCTCCAGACTAAGGTCTCTAGCTCTCCTGGCCCGGGCCCTCCTACCCCTTCGTCTCCCAGGCCTGTAAGCATTCACATCACCTACATCTTGACTTACATGAACTGACATTGACACAGAATTTTCAGGACTGGACTTGACTGGCTTTGAATGGACTAAAACAGGCTTGACTGGCACAGGAACAGGGGCTAACAGGGGAACCTCCCTCACAGCTTCCTTGAGCTTGACTGCTTCAGAGCACTTGGTTGACTCAGACGTGACTGTGAGGGATTCAGCCGATTCGGAGGCTGGAACCAGCACAGCACAGAGGCCTCCATAATATGCGGAATAACATGGAATCACAGGAATATTTACATTTTAAAATATATAAAAATGGAAAACAATTACTTAAAGTTCTAATATTTCACAATAATAGTTTTTACTGTATTTTTGATCAAACAAATGCAGCCATAGTTTAAAAATGTATGACTGTATTGTTGCAATTCCAATGCTGTTTTGGCTTCTTTTGTTTCTCTTGTTTTATTGTCATTTTGTTACTAATAACATGGCCTTGCTAATTGACATTAGCTGAAAGCAAAAACTCACTCTAAATCAAAACATTAACCAAGGTATTTTTTTTTTTTTTTTGCAGAAACCATAGTAACCATGGAAATTTTATTTCAGGGTCAAAGTCCTCACACATTATTGGTAAGCTGTATAAAAATGGGCAGTTATCCGCATATAGTCTTGTTTGTTAGCGTGACTCTCAAACTGCTCCATGGGGAATAAATCATCATGGCAGTCAAAGCCAATGTGATACAAACATGGGGGAATAATGCATGGAGGACTACACGACACTTATCTCAAGAGCTTATTGCAAGGCAATATAAGAGAAATGGAAGGAGCAAGAGATCAAAGTAAACAATAACAGCTTATGAAGGCAAAGGGAAAATTCAGAGTTTAAACTGAGAAAAAAAGAGGAAATACAATAAGATGCAGAATGTGCCAACATTTCATAGGATAATAAGCCTATAATGAGTCTGTTTGCCCTGGAATGAATCCCTTTCTGCATTTTTGTCAGCTGTTCATCTCTCATCTGCTCTTCCTCTGAGATCTGACAGAACTCAGCTTGGCATCCTAGGATGGTCAAAGGAATAATGCGACCACTGTAACAACAGTTGCTAGGCTAAAAGCTAAAATTAAATCACTTCCTCTCAGGCAAGACTAAATTTAAAATGGCAGCTTACTGACTGTGACCACTGAAACCTGTTGGGGATTTTCTGAAACTATTCTAAAATGCAGGTCCTGTCTCTTTGTGTCAGAGAACTACTGCATCACTGTAGCTTCAGATCTTTGCTTTGACCCTCAGAGATGCATGGCAAAAATAGTATTGCAGTGCATGTCCAGTTGATTTTTGGCCTTTATTGTCTGCATCGACCAACACCCTTCCATCATCTAATGTCTGGGGTTGTTTCATAATTGTGTTGTCTGGTATTGAGCCACTTACGACTGCACATGCACTCAAAAGGGCTGGCAGTGGCTGAGGAGCAATCAGGGTAATTCCAGCATGGCAGTGAGGCCGGCGGGACAGGGCTGCCGGAACCTGAGCTGAATGCTAAACAGCGCTCTGATTAGTCTGATTGAGCCTCTTGGTCCCTAAGTGGACCGCATAGACACAGACAGTGAGAAAGGGAGGGAGCGATAGAGAGGCATACAGTCTGGCTAATTAGCATCCCGAGAGGTGCACAGGAAGCTTGGCGAGGGAGGTGAAGAAGTGATCGTAAAGAGGAAGGGAGGGGGAAGGGACATAGAGACAGAGGTCCAGAACATTTTGACAAAGGGCTGACGAGACTCGCCTAGCTGCTTCATGGCAACACGTACAAACACAGAGAAAGCAGGTGGCACCACAGCTTACAATTAACCACAATTTCTTGCTATTAAATTCTATCCGACAACCTGATAATTACATTTACATTCATGCATTTGACAGCTTTAATCCAAAGCGCCCTGCATTGTATTAAATATACAATATATACATTTTATAAATTGGGAATCGATCCCATGACCTTAACCTTGTTAGCACTACATTCTACTGGTCGAGCAGCAGGACTGTCTACATAACATGATAACTAATTTTATGCTATGGTCACTAATAAAAATAACTAAATACAAAAAGCAAAAATGTGCTGCAATTTATAATTGCTTCTATTTTAATACATATTAAGATGTAACAATTCTAGTAATGGCAAAGCTGAATTTTCAGCAGCCATTACTCCAGGCTTCAGTGTTACTTGATCCTTCAGAAACAATTCTTATATGCTGATTTGGGGCTCAAGAAACACTTCTTATTATTAGCAGTGTTGAAAACAGTTGAGCTGCTTAATATTTTTGTGGAAAGTATGCAAAGCTATAAATATACATGACTTTCATTTTCACAGTCCGCCGATAGTGTTCCATTAACTTTAATATCATCTAACAGAATTTCATTTTTTGTGTGTGTGAGCTATCCCTTTAAAATACACGGATGTGAGTGCACTTGCATACATTTTATAATGCATGTGTGTACAGAATCCAGAAGCATCAGTTAGTTAGCCTCAGGTCTGACAGAAAGCCTCAACCAAAGTCAAATATGACTGAGATCTCATTGACCAAACCCTTTCTTTAACAAACACAGCAACAACTTGGTCAAAGTCTTGCAAAATATTTACCATCCACAGTCAATTCAACTCTCAGATGGACAATACAATAAAATGCTGTAACATGGGAGCTTTTAGCAAATGCAAATGGATGTTAGAACACAATATTTCCTCCAATCTGTGGCGGCTAGTTCCTCTACAGTCAAAGAAAGAGAGAGAGAGGGGGATAGGGCTTTGCCATGGCTCAGACACAAATGAAAATGCCGCCACACACACTCACTCTGCTGCCAAATCAGAGCAGAGGCGGCAGCATGGATGTAAATAGTATTAGTTGTGCGTAAGCAGGGATTTACGATATTGTGCTTGCATTACGTGCACTAGCATAATATTAAATAGACAAAGAAAATTGGCTTACAATTAGGGAAGCCATATGTTAAACATTGACAGAGGAACGGTACTCATTTTGAGTTTGCACAGCACAGGAAAGCAAAATCAAGAGACAAAGACAAGCACACATAGAGTACAGACACAAGATGTGTCTGCGTAGAAGGAACAAGAGAGATATATGAGAGAATGATGGGAGAGGAGGAATAAAGGGTTAAAAAAAGTGCCAAATGGAGAAAATATAAACTCCTCTTAGATTATTTAGCACTGCGTTCCCCAGGGGGACCATGTGTCACAACCCCGCTGCGGCCACAGTAACCACAATCCTGCTGACTACATAATTCAGCCATAGACCAGTGCATGAGCTCCAGAGGCACTCAGAAAGTCACTAGACACAGTAATGCTGGAACTTCTTAGACATTTTAAAGCATCAATGCTGCCAGCTGATCCAAATTGATTTCAGCAGTGAAAACTTTCAAAGCATATGCTTGTAATCCTAAAAGCATATACAGAGCCGAAAAATGCATAAGTGACTGTAATGCAAATAAAGCAAAGACAAACATTATATATAGTATAATGACAAAAATAAAATAATGAGATTTTTTTTCTTTACAAAAGGAAATATATATATAACTGGCTAATATATATAATAACTAACTGGGACAGCAGAGGAGAAGCTCTCAGACCCTGTGAGACTGAAACTCCTGTCAGAGGAAGATTGTAAAGCTGTAATGAGGTCTCTGGGCCAACGATGAGGCTAAATTAGTAGTATAAATGTAGTGCCCCCATGTCCTGCACCATTATTGCTTCACGCGCATCTTCCAAGGGAACAATTTGTTCAATCTCTTTAAAAACATCCAATTATCCACATATATTACAGAACATATATTATGTTCTGTAAGATGCCTAGTCTGATTTGGATGAAATGTTAAACAACATGAAGAATGCTTGGACGTTCTGATGCCACATACTGTCATTTATCTTGCCAATTCATTAAATTAAATGCTAACCAACACAAACTGATATAGTGCTTGTTACCATATATAAAACATTTTTATATACGGTCTATAATAATTCTGATTAAAGGTAATATTATTAAATGCCAAAAGATAGCAATTCAGACTCTATGCTGAGACATTTTATGCCATATACTGTTCAAAAATGAAGTTATGTTAATTAAATGTGTTGCATGCCATTTTCTTTTAAATTATTTGTGAAATTTACTAGTAAACCCTACACGAACTGTTTTTCATTGCACTAACAAATAAAAAACTTCTACTCACCCCCAGTTTCCTGCTCCGCATGCGGACATAGCCCTGCTTGACAATGTCATTGAAGTTGGAGGCCATCTCTGAGGAACCTGGGAACTTCTAGAATGAATAAAGGCTTGCATCCAGCCCTTCGGTATCCCCCTTCAGCCAGTCCAACCAACTCCCTGCTTCCTTCGTTCACTTCTTCGCTTGCCTTCCAGTCTTCTTTGATCTCATCAGCTCTGCAACTTTTGTGGAACTTCTCATCCAGAAGGTCATGTAGATCTTCAGACCAGGTTCACTGACAGGATTCTTGGCGTCTCCTCAATCCTGCATGATCACTGAGAGATGAGGAAAAAGGGCACATTTTTTATTCATTTACGGGAATGGAGATTACTTATAGGATGATAGATTATTCATTGATTCATTGAGCTTTACTTGGGTGAAATTTGCCCACCCTTTTATGGGAATGCACTTTTTACTATACTTTTTTTACTTAAGTTTTCACTGCTGAACTTGAGAAAGTGAGAGTTAAATAAACATTAAAGTTCTACATGACATATTTCTACCCAACGGCTGCTTCAAATGTCATAATGGTCTAAATTAAAATCCACTCTGACTGTAAACATTATTTCTGCACTAAATAGCTCAAACCTTGTTGTTTGGAGAATGAGAGAGATTAAACAATTCAAAGTAGCAGACTTTATACTGAGAGGAAAGAAAATCATACAGGTTTAGAACAACATTAGTGAGATTCAATTATGACAGGATTTGGATTTTTGGGTGAACCATCCCAAAATATCAGAGCGAGAAATCTTATCCACATAACCAATTTGGTAAGCTTTTACAAACCCTCAATTTAAAAGAAAAACAAAGAAGAACTGCTGACTTATAATAAGTAATAGAAGCATAATGTGTTAAACACACAGTTTCTTGGGTTTTAAGCATTCATTATAATCCTCTGAGCTCCGGCCCTCAGGCCAAAGAACTGGGACATGGTTGTAAGAGCAAAAGTAACAGCATCATCTGCATCCTCCGGAACAACACCCCAACGTGGTACACTTCCCCAGAAGAGAGCAGGAGCTTAAAATTCTTGACTGCAGTGGAACACTGACATTTAAGTTTAACAAGGAGCTCATTAGCCAGGACAGAGTCGGGCTGATCGTCGTCGGCGCTGTTGGTTTTAAAAAGTGGCTCGCTCAGGGAAGGAGGGGCCATTTGCTCAAGTAGAAGATCAGTGAATCATAATGCCATCATTATGTGCTCTCATGACCCAGCTTCAAAAGCCCTTGTCAGAAGAGTGAATGGAGAAATAAAAATAAAAGGGAGAACAAAAACAGTTGAAGGAGGATATGAACGATGAAAAAGCCGTTTTGAGAGGACCTCAATGGAACAGCATAATGAAAGCTCAAAACAAATCACAACAGCTTGAAAATCAAGACTTTAAGTGTCAGCCGAGCCTCTTTATATCCAAATCCTATAGACACAAAGAGAGTTTAAGAACAGAGGTAAAAATATAAGAAGTCCTTCATGATGCTGTTGTTTTATTGTTTTAATTTATTTAATTTTTTACCCAATTTACAGTGGTCAGTAAAAATCAGTCATTTTTAATTCCCCAGAATACATTGGAAAAACCACGATGCTTAAATTTGAATTCACATTCAAGTTTATTTTGATAGCACTGTGACTTGTATATGTGTGCATGTAGTGTATCATTATTATTCCTGTTCAGGAGGAAATCAAGCATAAACATGAAGCTATAAAGTAACAGTTTAATATAAGAGCTGCTAAGAGCCTTCTGCTGTATGATGAATGGGTATATTCAAGTTAGAGTGTAGAGCAATATGCTGAATACTAGCAATATGCAAGTATTAGGTTATGTGCAGTGAATAAGCATGACAAGTTTTTCAGTCTACTGGACCAAAAAAAAAAAAAGAAAAAAAAGAAAAAAAAGAAAGAAAGAAAGAAACACGATAGAAAAATGGCAAACAATTCTGAATTATTTTCTTTTAAATGTTTAAATATTACATTTACAAAATTACATATTAAATATATAAATATATTATATATGGATATATGGTCTAAATGTCAGACATAAAATATATTTACAATCTTACAAAAGATTCCTATTTCAGATAAATTATTATTTTTTTATTTATTTTTATTTATTTATTTAGTTTTTTTTTTGGGGGGGGGGGGTACTTTCTTTTAAGAATCTTTAAAAAAATCATCTTCTATCATGGTTTTAACAAAAATATTAAACACTAAATAGCACAACTATTTTCAACAATAATAATATTGTTTCTTGAGCACCAAATCAGCATATCACTGAAGACTGGAGTAATGATGCAGTAAATTTACCTTTGCTGTCAAAGGAATTAATCAAATTGAAAATGCATTCAAATTGAAAACAGTTATTTTAAATTGTAATAATATTTCAAAATATTATATTCTGAAACTTCTGAATGGTGGTGTGTTTTAAATACAAAAAATAATAATAAAGAAATAATATTTTTTTTTAAATAATAATATATACACATATAAGAACACACATAAACACAATCCTAGCCAGTGAGTAGGCAGCTGTAAGTATGTTTAGGGTGTTAATTCCAAGTAATCTCAGGCCTGGACGAACATAAGGTGTTGTTGGCAATCTTTAGCAAGCACTTCTATCTTGAGATTGCAAAGACTGAAATTAGCAGAGAAGCCCTGTCATTGCCTGAGCTGAGGCTTCGCTTCTCTTCTCTTGTTTGTCGCAGCTAGAAACAGTGGTGACTAAGGAATCCAGGTGTGAACAAGACTCAGAGGCAACTAATGAATACAGACACCAGAATATCCCACCCAGCCCCCTGCAGCTCTAGCGACAAACAGCTTGTTAAGATGCAGGTGACACTCAAAGAGGGAGGACGAATGGAAGAAGAACATCTGTTCTCACTGTTAAGAGCAGACAGCATGCAGCAGACAGACATGTCTCTGTTGAACGCCTGACTAATGATAGGCCAGTGATGCCTTGTTACCAAGTCTTTATAATCCCTGAGAATTGGCCAGTTACACCACATTGTTATGGGTTTAAGTCCCATTTGGAAATATGGAGTTAGGTTTCACAGGCTTTTTTTGAGGAAGTGGTGATAGAAATATGTGCTTTTATTAAATATAGTATTGTTTAGTTTTGACCAAGAGACAAATAATACAGTCAAACAAAATGTCTTCAATTATGAGGATGCAACTGTGCAATAAAAATTTAATTGGCACAATCTCCTTTTATTGTTACAAAAATAATAAGTTCATAAAAGCATTTGAAATAAGTGGGTGATTTCTAGTACACTTTTATTTCTTATTTACTTATCACGTATATTATAATTTATATCTTACTATATTGTATAAAATTCCACAAGTGTTTTGGAGGATGGAATACAATTATTTAGTGTTCTTTCATATCACTTGAACAAATCACAATCTTAGTACTGTCTCCTAACCATCCATGAAGCGATAAAGCCTCAAACAATACAAGTTATCTCTTCCATGTAAATCATATTTTTTGTCCTACCCAGCTGTGACAGGAAATTTTTAGTCAATTTTTTTTTGCAGCTTCACACTTCCAATTGGTCCAAATTTAATTCTCTTAAATTTTAAGGAGATTTATTTTTCAAAACTTCATGCATTAATGCTCTGGGTGCCGTAACATATGCCTCTGACTCGAAAAAGGCATTGTGGGTGGTTCATTTCATGGTTCTGGCCATAGTTGGCAAAACTTCACCAGAAGACTAGTGGTAGTAAATAAGAAAAGAAAGTGAATAGGAGGCGCAGAGGTGTGTTGATTGTCAGTTCTGATAAAGCCTCACAGCTGGAGTCCATCAGAGGAGAAAGTGAACTGAAAATTGAAAGAGTGCTGCAGTGACTCATACAGGCAAGGAGGCCAGTATAGAGTGGACAGTGAAATATTAAGTGTGCTTGAGGGAAAGACAGAGAGAGCAACAGAAAGAAAGGTCATTAGTTGCAATTGTGTGTATTTCAGAGGTCACCTGTATTGACCAGAGATTGAATGAAAGAGCAAAAACGGCACTCACACACATGATTTTCAGAGAACAAAGCCAACCGAACATGTTTGGTGCATTTTTGCTGAATTTTCTCAGGAGACATCTCTGAATACAAACTATCAGGTTTAATCGCATGAGGGTGAACGATTCCCTCATACAGTTTCCCCACAATTTCTCGTATTTGTTGCATTTACCAACATAAAGCTGATCTTTCTTTCTTTTTTTAAAGACTTCTGTGTGAGCTGTGATTCATACATTGCTACAAAAGACGATGGGCTTTTTTGTCAAAATTTTCATTAATGGTACTGCACCTTTAAGACAACAGACTCAACCGCAGATATTCCATCAGAGTTATTCCTGCCATACGTCAAAGTATTTGCTGTATCATATATTGAAAAAAAACTTGAGTATCACTCTCAAATATCTCATAACTTATAGCTTAATAAAAAATTTAAATGGTAGAAAGACTAATTAGAGAAAGAGGAATGAGAAAATGACACTTTCATTTTGTTTTATTATATTTATTCCATCATTAAATATTCAACAGTATAATAGCAGCAGCCCTTTTGGTTTTTAGTGGGTCTGGAAAAAAACAACATCATATAAATGATTTAGTGATGCAAAAATTGGCAAAATAAAACTAAGAACTGAGTCTACATTGCTTGCTAGCGTCAAAACCATTATAACCATGTTGCATCCCTTTCTCTGAAAACAAAGAGCATAATGAAATCAATTCAGCCCAGTACAAAAGGGTCAGACAGGACTTAATGACTGGACCAGCACTAACACAGCAAAGCAAAGACTGTTACTGACATTGACCCTCACTCTCTATTGCAAATTAGAATAATTGATCAGGAATTAATCGAAAACAACGTAGACTAGTGAATGCAAGCCAAGCACATCAACAATAATCAGTAATAAATAACTGTTCCTCTATTTTAATCTTTCCAAACTTGAATAATTTAAAAACAGTAGTTGTAATATTGTCCACTTATCTTTAATCATCAATTAAATGAAAATAATGATGGCCTGTATTGGTATAGACCACATTTTTAATATAAATACGTCCCAACAGAAGAGGAAATTTGGGTTTTACAACACTCCACTATCTAAAACCCCACCAGCAAATGAAAGATAAAGGAATTGGAAAGTGTCTCATTTCTCTAAAGTTAATATTGCTTCTGCGGTCACTTACCCACAGAATACTCACAGAATATAGAGTGCTTCTATTCATATCATGCTAAGAGAACGTTAGGAGCCAGAGAACAACACAGTAGGAAATACATTTCAACAAACTGAATTTAACAAGAGCAAAAATGAGGTTAGAAGAAAAACGGCTGAGCAAGATAGAGCTGAATTCAAGAATTCAAGTAAAGTAGTGAGTTTTCGCTCTTTTGTGGAGCTTGTCATTCATTTATCATTCAAGGACGATGGATTTCTCTTGAATAGACCTTTTTTTTTTGTTGGTTCGGCTCTTTTTCATCCACATTGTCAGCACAGTCAGAGTTCCCCAGTGCCTGTGACATGACCCTTACTACCAGGTAAAGGAAAAAGAGGTGAAAGAAAGCGGGGGTGGGAGGGATGGGGCTGAGGTGACGGCAGGACGCAGTGGGGGCTCAGCTGGCTTCATGATTGGCCGATTGAATTTCCTCTCTTGTGGTGCTGCAACTGTGCAAACCGCCTCCACATTGACCTCTCCTGACTGTCTGCATGTGTGTGGGTCAGCTTTTGTCTGCCAAATGTACCCACAAGGATAGTAAAACCTGAAATCCCCCCCCCCCCCCCCATACCTGGAGACCAGCCAACAGCTCCCATAAGGAAAATGGCTTAAGTATACTAAATAATCTCTCAATGAAAATGTAAATGAAAATGGATCAAGAACATCAACTCTTTTTAAGAACAACAAAAGTCAATGGCAAACCCCTACTATGATAGAAAATGTGTGTCCATTCTAATAAGGGACAATAAATCCACTGCATACATACACTCAAACCCAATTTCACACTGAATTAAAGGGTTTTGGTGTCATCTGACGGCTTTAGGAGCGTGCAAGAGCATGTCCCGGTACCCCTCCATGTCGGTCTTACCATCATTCTGTCCTTCTTAACCACTTAATCCAGCTGTCGTATCTCACATAAAACCTGCCATACAATTCACATATCACATCCAGTTATGGGCCCATGGTGTCCTTTCAGGCTCTGCCAAAATGACATGCAAAATGACCTATTAAGTTAAGGGGAGAATGAAATTGAGAAAAAATTATAAGTGATTCTTACTGCATTTTTATTCATTCACTATCATGGGACTTGTGAGATCAGTAAAGCTTTATAACCAATCTTCTGCAGGTTGAATCAATGCCTAAGGCTCAAGCAGCCCCGATGGGTCCAGATGAGGTCAAAGGGCAGCTTTAATTAATAGACTACACACTGCACTAGAGGCGATCTGACCCTTATCCAATAGGTTGTCTATTAGCAATGGTACGAACAGGGGTAATTATCACATGGCAGCTGAGAGAGAGCAAGGTCATCATCCATGGATACATCTTGTCATGCGTTAGCAAAAATGTAAATATAAAAACACTACACCCAATCTGTACATCCATCTATTTATTTTTTTCCCCATTTAGCTGTTTGTTCTTGTAATGTATTTTCTTGTTCATATTTAAGTGCTCAGAGCTCCTGTAAAGCAGAGTTTATGATCTCCCTTGGGCAATAAAGCTCTTTTTTTAAACTGAAAGAGTTTTTTCTTTTATATTCCACCTCTTGCTTAGTTTAACTCTTCTAGCCTAGTTTAGGAATGACAAAAAAAGAACAACAACAACAAAGAAAAAAAAGAACAAATTCATCAACAATTTCAGGACCAACAAATCTAATCACACCACCCACACACGTCTTAAAGGGGTCATATGATGCAATTTAAATGTTTCCTTTCTCTTTGGAGTGTTACAAGCTCTTGGTGCATGAAGAAGATCTGTAAAGTTGCAACAACAATAATTTTCCCATTAATGTTAACAACCCTCTGTGATTAGTAGCTTATGCAAATTCTTTGTTAAAATAATAATAAAAACCTTTTGCACAGTACTTTATATTTGCATTACATCTGCTCTCAAAATATTATTATACCACTAAAAAGGCATTGTTCGACCACTTGATTTTTTTTTTAACCATTAAGTAACCTCCTTCAACAAGCAATCATCAGAAACCACAGAGACATCACAGCACTCAGAGAACCATCTACAATGTACCACTATTCAGTGAAATGAGAACAGCCTTTCTGAAATCATACTGAGTAGAGCCACTATTCTTCAGAAGAAGCAAGAAAAGGCCAAACAATACAGTACACAAAATGGGCTGAATGACAAAAAAAGAACAACAACAACAAAGAAAAAAAAGAACAAATTCATCAACAATTTCAGGACCAACAAATCTAATCACACCACCCACACACGTCTTAAAGGGGTCATATGATGCAATTTAAATGTTTCCTTTCTCTTTGGAGTGTTACAAGCTCTTGGTGCATGAAGAAGATCTGTAAAGTTGCAAAGAATAAACTCAAATTTAGGATTTAGGAATCTTTAAGATTACTTATAACAGAACAGCATCGCATTTTATGGACAACAATTTCGTGAGCCTAGGAGAGGAGGTCATTCTGACTTTGCTACGACAATCTAGCGCTTCTGAGAGAGAGAGAGAGAGAGAGAGAGAGAGAGAGAGGGTCACACAGTGCAGTCAGCTGTCTCAACCATCTGTGGCTTGTGTACTGCAAACACATACGAGCTTCATCACTGTGTCTGTCACACCACTCTGTTCCCCTTTCATGCTTGAACTGATGGTAAAACTAAGGACATTAATAACGGTCTTCACATTTATTTTGAAAGATGAAGCTCGCGATTATGGAAAGGGGCATTACATTTATGACGAGTGCTTGTGGTGTTTGGTCAATCCCAATGCACTGGGTCAGTTGGTCAAACATAGCAGACTGTGATTGTCGGAAGGAGGGATGCGAGAGAGAGGCGGGGCATAGAGGACCTACAATAATGTACAGTTTTTAAAAAATAATGTGGTTTTTATTTTTTACGTTAAAGCATGTTAACATATTCTGTTATACCTAATACACAAAATAATGATCTTTAAAAAAGCATCATATGACTTCTTTAACACACTGCCACCACATACATAAGTGAAAGAGAGCATTTAAGGCTGACACTACCTTTCATTTACATGACAGTGGGTGGTCTTCTTGCCCCGGGTCCACAATGATAGTATAACATGATTATCAGCACTGAATAAAAACGGTCTGATTAAATTAAATAAAAAAAGAAATGCACAACATATGAGGAAAATATTGTTTTTTTGTGTGGCTTCAGCTGAAGTAGTTTCAGCTAAATATTTGATCATTAAGTTATCTGAGGATTTTAAGAATAATTTTCTTTATTTTATGTAGCACAAACAAGACTAAAACAGGTTTGAAATGCTGATTTCTTTAAGTGTACAGTCACTTGATAGCACTTTTCATTATTCTCAGCAATTGCAGTATTCATCTCAAAATCAACAGTTTCTCATATTCTTCCTGGACTGGAATACACACAGTCATGTCTAAATCCACTTAGCAATCATAACATTAATTTGACATTAACAAAATACTGATTGATGTATATATACATTCTTATCTTATAATTTAAAATTTCCAAAACAATAATTTTCCCATTAATGTTAACAACCCTCTGTGATTAGTAGCTTATGCAAATTCTTTGTTAAAAAAAATAATAAAAACCTTTTGCACAGTACTTTATATTTACATTACATCTGCTCTCAAAATATTATTATACCACTAAAAAGGCATTGTTCGACCACTTGATTTTTTTTTTAACCATTAAGTAACCTCCTTCAACAAGCAATCATCAGAAACCACAGAGACATCACAGCACTCAGAGAACCATCTACAATGTACCACTATTCAGTGAAATGAGAACAGCCTTTCTGAAATCATATTGAGTAGAGCCACTATTCTTCAGAAGAAGCAAGAAAAGGCCAAACAATACAGTACACAAAATGGGCTGAATGGGGATGAGTCAAAAAGTAAAAAAAAAAAAGATGAATAAGAAGAGGAAAAACGGAATATACAGCAGGAGGAACGGAAAGACACCTCACTCTAGTTTATATGCCCTGATTTTGACCTCTTGGAAAAATTTCAGGCTTTACTCTGCATAGTTCTAACAAAAGTCCTGCACACAAACACACAGATACACACACATATTATGAACACAAACCCCCAGAACTAGAAAGCACAGGCAGATGAGACATGATGTCTGCAAGCCTCTATCTATCAAAGATAACAGAGCAGCTAAAAACACAGACAACTGGTTTCAGCACCCCTCCTACAGCCTGACGCGACACTTTGTCTCCAGTCCTTTTACCAGATTGACAGAGATAAAACAAACAAAACACGCAAGAATGCAAATACACACTGCTAAAAGCCAAGATTTATTACATGCAGACACTTATTCTTGTTCGTGCACTTGTTTCTGACAAGATAATAATCAGAATTTTGTTGAAAGAAAATAATAGTTAAAAAAAAACTGCTTTGGTACATATATGTAATATATTTAAATACATTAAAAAAAGTTAATTGACAGTTAGGTGTTTTGAATATGATTTTCAGCTTTGGGTGGTTTCCAGGCATGCACACTGCCAAACTTTTGCATGATTGAGTTGTAGTATAATATTTGGAGGATCAGTCTCAGTCTCTCTGTCAGAGTTTTACTGCCTCCTCTCATTTCAATTAGCGCTGTCCATTTAATGCATTAATTTAGTGTGATTACTATTAAATAAAAAAATATGCCATAAAAATTCAATTATTTATGCCTCATTCGTAAGTTCTGTTATAAAGAATTTTATTACATTGGAGCCATTCAAACTTGACGCATACATCACCTTTATATACTTATGAGTCCAATCACCACACATTAAATAAGAGAAGTTCACCAAGGACACATTTGTTTCATTCAACTAGATGGCACAGAATGAATGGGTCTTGAGATAACGTGATTCAATATTGAACTACATTTAGCTTATTTATGTTGACTGTAGGCCAATGATTGGCTTCACAGATATAAAATAACATATATGGCGATTTATGCCAACTTTCATTATCTTTGGCCACAATAATGCTTTTAAACATTTTCTTAATTTTCTTCCATTGACATATTTTAGATAAACTGCAATAAA
Organism: Carassius gibelio; assembly: GCF_023724105.1. NCBI lineage: Eukaryota > Metazoa > Chordata > Actinopteri > Cypriniformes > Cyprinidae > Carassius > Carassius gibelio. Next base: position 27,009,609 of record NC_068377.1, read on the forward strand.
TTTTACTTGTATTCATTTGGCAGTTGCTTTTATCCAAAGCGTCTTAAATTGCGACCTATCAAAATAAAAGTTCAACTTAACTTGAAACTGTGACAAAAATATTATTATTGTAGTAGAATGTACACTGAAAAAATATATAAACACAACACTTAACAACTCAAATAGCTAAGACTTTTTCTATGTACACAAAAGGCCTATTTCTCTCAAATATTGTTCACAAATCTGTCTAAATCTGTGTTAGTGAGCACTTCTCTTTTGCCGAGATAATCCATCCAACCTCACAGCTGTGATAGCACAGCATATCAAGATACTGATTAGACAGTAAGATTATTGCACAGGTGTGCCTTAGGCTGCCCACAATAAAAGGCCACTCTAAAATGTGCAGTTTTAATCGCACCACACAATGCACAACGTTTTGAGATAGTATTACTTCTCAGGAGGACGCGCTCAGAGTTCGAACAGTTTGCACATTGTGTGAATCGAGGTAAAAAACGATATAAATACTGTTCAGTTTCTTGCACGGACCGATCCTTTTGATTCTTTACACATCAATGTATCATCACGAGCCACATGGTTTAATTTGTTTTTGGTTTTATTGTATGTTTTAGCCGTGATTCCCATCCACTTACATTATGAGACTGACAGATTGCAACCGTTTGAGTTAAAAACCTCAGTTTGTGTTCTACTGAAGAAACAAAATCACCTACATCATGGATGTCCTGGGGGTAAACATCAAATTTTCATTTTTTGGGTGAACTATCCCTTTATAACAGATTTCATGGTTGCCCCTAAAGATTGTATTTCTTTTTTACTTTTTATAAATTGTTGAAAAGTTTAATGATTTCATACAATTACACATGGGGCCCTATTTTAACGATCTGAAACGCAAGTGTCAAAGCGCGAAGCGCAAGTAACTTTGTGGGCGGGTCTCGGCGCTGTTGCTATTTTCCCGGCGGGATAAATGGCTCTTGCGCCCGGCGCAAATCTAAAATGGGTTGGTCTGAAGTAGCTTCATTATTCATAGGTGTGGTTTGGGCGTAACGTGAAATAAACCAATCAGAACTTCATCCAACATTCCCTTTAAAAGCAGGTGCGCAAGTTCCATTATGGATTGCTATTATTATGGCGTATTTACCAGGCGCACGCCAGGAGCGGTTCACAGCCGAGGAGACTGATGTTCTTGTAAGAGCAATGAAAGACAGAGAAGTTGTGTTGTATGGGGATGGGAGAAACCCACCCAAAATAGCGTCGGTTAAACAGGCGTGGGAGGAAATAGCCACAATTGTTTCATCGATTTTTTTTTCCTGGTTCTTGACGGACAAACCAATTTGTCAGATGTCCTTATATACATATATGACCTCAAACAGGTCTGATCCTTAATTACTACAATTAGCCTGAATAATTTGTAAGCTAGATTTATGCTTATTTTTTCACATCTTCGTGGCACACAACAATGATTTCCGTCATCTCATGTGTTAATATTTTTTTTAAGTGTAACAATTTATGATTTGCAAAAATAACTGTTGCATCTGTGTAGATTACGTGAGCAAAGTGTATGCGCGTTGTGCACGCTATACATTATGGTCAAGCATGCGCCCTTAAAATAGCATAATGAACAACGCGCAACGCGCCACTGACTTTAGACTAGGTTTTTTCTGGTCAGTGGCGCAATTGTTTAATGGAACAGCAAAATAGCACCAGGGATTGTTTGCGCCGGAACACGCCTCCTTTTTTGCGCTGAACCGCCCAGGGAGCGCAAGTTCATTCACTAGTTTAGCGACGTGCTTCTGTGGAGGGAAAAGCGCGCTTTGCGCAGGTGCAAAATAGGAATGACACATGCGTCGGTGTACAAAGTCAATTGCGCTGGGTGCAAGATAGGGCCCATGATGTTTTATTACTAAAATTTAAAATGTAACAATTATGGAATTTCCCATATGAGCACCATACTTTTACTGTTTGAGCTACAGGAATGCTGTATTTGAATACTAATTTGATTAATTAAATGCTAATTTCATTTAAAAAAAAAATGAATTTGACTGCTCATTTAATGAATTAATCAGCATATCATGTAGTAATTACAATGTCTAGTATTTTTAAGTTGGACAAGTATAGTACATTTTAGTTTCACGAGAGGCAAGAAAAAAAGAAGAAGAAAAAACAGAGAGACCTTCAGTGTTTGTGTGTGTGTGTGTGTGTGTGTGTGTGTGTGTAAGAAAGTGAACTTTTAGAATCTCATTGAGTTGAATTCCCCTTATAGAATAAGAATGAAAAGTCTCATACAGCAGCGTCTATTTGAGTGGCTGTCTGGTTTCTGACATGGTGCAGAGCCACTCTGTGAGTCCAAAGCCCATCTGACTTCAAGTGTCTCTCTTGTCCTAGAGAGCCCCCAATACGGGACAAACACACACACCCTTACATATACACACCTCCAAATCTCAATCCCAATGCTGCTGCAGAACAACAACAAATAAAAACATTTATGATTCATAAAATTCTCACAGGCATGAAAGGAGAAGAAAAGATGTAGTTTGCTATCATCTGAGAGACATTTATTGGTTTTTAACTTTATGGGTCCTTTTTATGCCTAGGAACCATTAACCACATTTGAGCCTTTTTAATTCTGCAGAGCAGAGAGACATTTCAATAAAGGTGTGGGCCGGTCCCTGTCTTCCTGCCCTCCTTAACAACACTCTAGTGTTTACACATTAGAGATAAAAAGTGAGAGAAGAGAAAGCGTGAAAGCAGCTGCTGTGTTTTGTAATAAAGAAACATTATGACAGATCGTGTTTGGAAATCTAACCTGACTTCAATCTTTTCCGATTTAAGCTAACTTCCAAATTTTGTTGTACAAATTGCTACCAAACCGCAGTAAATGTAATCCTGGTGCCACAGTAAAACAAACATGGAGGTGTATACAGGTTTACACATCAGTATTTTGAGGCTTCTGAAATGTTGGAAGAGTTGATTATACAGAGGCATTAATATCAGAACCTGTAATAAGATAGAAATACTTAAACACATTATTGCCACTGAATTAAGCTCAAATTTACCTACTACATGTAACGAAAATCATTATAGACAAAGAAAGAGAAAGAACACCACCACACAATGCTTAAAGCACTTCACAGTGTTCTCATTTGCTGTTAATAAATCTTTTGTTTTTGCCCATTTTTAATCACACTGTCATGACTGTATTTCTGACATAAAGTAATACGTTTTGACATAACTTCACTTCTTCAGTTCCTTCTGTTTAGACAATTCCTTTTGGAAAGAACTAATGAAGGGGCAAATGAAGGGGTTAACTTATGACAGCCTAGAATTGATCACGTCATCTCACAAACAGCATGAGATGAATTAACAAAGAGGTGACAGCGAAAAGAGAGACCTGGGCTTGCAGAGAAACGCAGAGAGAGAAAGCATATTTCAGACGGATCCAATTTCCAAAATCCCCAGCATTGTTGTCACACAAAGCATGCGTTTGGCTAGGCCATCGGCTTCGTCTAGCTCCTGTGGAGCTGAGGTAGTCTGTCTGAAGTCTCTCTGTCGCTTCCTTTTCTCATCTCTGGCAAGCATTTCCTTTGACAGTTGAGACACAACTAAGTCTAGATTTATTCTCAGTAAGTCCTTTCATTTAAATTGCATTATACACAAATCTGCCTCCACTAGTTATGTATTTATGATCGAGCTACGACTAAGTCAGGAAAACTAAGCAGACCAGCTAAGATAGCAAATTCCAAGGGATGTTTTAGTTAACAAGACCTAAAGGAAGAGTTACTGTATCCTAATCTGTTGGCTCTACAGGGAGGATGGGTGAATGCAGAGGTTTCCCTTGGTGCAGCTCAACAGTCAAATTTTCTAACTCTGCCCATTCTTGGCACCACAGCATCCTGTTTAACCACTGCCAAACAAGAAACTGCAAAAGAATGTCAACTTGTTTTTTTTTCTTTTATGAATGAAGAGTTTGTATAGGTCGAACACAACATTATATGATTATACAACAAAAACATTAAGAGGTTACTTGTACATGCACACACTGAGACATGTGATAATGAAATAATAATATTATTATATGTATTTTAATGGTCCAAATGTTTACGTCCAAAAACATGGAATTTTCATCTCCAGAAAACCAACTGGTACTTTTTTGTAAATGGTTTAATGGCTGTGACAATCTGCTCCTCTTTTTCAGGTAGATCTGATGTGTTTGGAAACAAATTAGTCATGTCTTCCATGAATCTGTATCTTACTCAAAAAGTGTTTCTTTCTCTGGTTCTTTTTCACTCTGTCTCACACAGATCTGCCATGACAGCCTCACATGACTGAGGGTGAACAGAGAAAGAGATGGAGAAGATGAAGATGAAGATGAAGGAAGCAGAAATGAGACACGGATAGATCGAGAGATACTCAAACAGGGGCTGAGAGAGGATGTCGGAACTCAGCAGATTGGTCACGTCAGCATTCTGGAGCTTTTGGCCTTTAAAGTTTCTCTCTTATGGCAAGCTGAAGTGACAGACACACCTCTTACAGGAAAACGTTCAAGCCACAACGATGTGCTACTTTATTATAAATCAATGTGTCTCAAAATCAGAGAAAGATGAGAGAATGAGAGTGAGAGTAATGATTTCCTTTTATTACACTGATTATACACTTTTATATTTGTACACATAAATGAAAAAAGGTTTAATTTAATCTATATAATCTATAATCTTTAGTAAACAATTTGAAAGAATGCCTAACTTACATTACATAGTTATATTAAATTTACATTAAATACTTAATAATAGCCAACTGATATAATGAAAAAGACATACTGAAACATACAATCTTTTTAAAATAAAAACTTTTTTATATAAAATAAAAATTAAATAAATACAAAAATGTAAATATAAATAAAAAATAATGATATTATACCAGGTGAAATTAAATTAAATTAAACTTATGCTCTATAGTAAAGCATATTTTAGGACTATTTTACTGTGCTCAAATAAAATTCAACAAAGTAGACCTTTTGACTGAAAGCTTTTATAAGCAAACTCTGACAGCTTTTTGTCAAGCTTGCTTTTATTTGTACAGCACTTTTCAAAATATATAATGTTTAAAATAAGTTTTAACAGAAAATGAGAGAGAATTGCACTCTGGTAACAAAAAAAAAGATGATGTTTAACTAGATGAAGAAACAGAATCACTGAAGACAGATCAAGATGACAAAAAAAAAAAAAAAAAAAAAAAAAAACTAAACCGAGGTAGCATGGTGAAACCGGGCAAAACCATAAACAAATCCCCAATATGTCGCTGGAGTTCTACTTTAACCCATAATTGCTTGACTTACATAAAGTTCAACTCTCTGAAAAGATGGCCTAATGTCAAATTCTTGTCTCATAACTTCCCAGTTTATTTAGAAGTACCAGCAAAACACGGAGCATGATAAGAAAGAGAGAAAAAGATAGAGTAAAAGACATCAGGAGGAAATGAGTTCACTATTCATTTGTTACAGAGGGCACAACTTAAGACATAAAAACAAGCCTCAAGCCGCATCTCTATTTCTGTCATAAATTATGGATGTTGTCTGATATCTCCTAACTGCTGTGGGGCTCTCAGGGGCCCTTCTCAGCAGCAGGCCTGGCAGAAGAGCTGAACTTATAATGTAGAGCATTCCTCTCTCAATGTCAGCTCCAGCACTGGGAGCGCTTCACAAAAGCATGGGTCATGGACATGTGCCCCAGTGGTAAAACACATTATTTTAAGATTGACTCACTTTAGTCACTTTTAAGCTTTTTCCATGCTTAAAATTATAATAAGTCATCCTTGCCATGGTAAACTTCACTATAACAATTAGCAAAAACAAAAAAAAAAAAAAACAAAAAAAAAACTTTAGTGAGTGCACTTACATTTAAACCAAACCTAACTTGTAATTTCCAAAACAAAAAAATCTCACACACCAAAGTTGAGGTCACATTTAGTAATTTAAAGAAGAATCCATGCGATCTGGAAAACAGACTTTGATGACATCTTCAGACATCACTGTCAATCATTAGCTGGCCATTTATACATTAACTAACCAAACAGCAAAGGAAGAACTGACATAAACCGAAAACTGACCATAGACAAATAGCATTGTGAAAGCTTTCTAGCAGCACTATAATCAGATGGAACATATAGACATGCACCATAGAAGTACAATATTCAACCTGGATTTATAGACATACAATATAGAAACATTATAATAAGATGGACGTTTTATAGTGTAGAGTAAAGCTGGATGTATAGAATACACACTTTGTTACCTTGAGTGTGTCAGCTGCATAGTAAGACTTTTTTTTTCGGGATAAAATGATTCACTAAATTTATTTTCTAAATGCATGTTATTTATAATGTGCTTCTTTTTTGACCGTGTAATTTCTTCATCAAAATGTCTAATCAATATTCCAGTGAAATGGCAGACTGTTTGGTGACTTCAATTATTAAGTCTGATTAAACCCTGACCCTTTCCTACAATCAGTTGCGAGCTCACATTCGGATCTGCTTCCATCCAGTCAACATAGTCCAAGCTGTTCATTTTTTTCTTTTTGATAATCTCTTTCACTTAGATTTGTGTCATATGGAAGAAAAGATCTGTTATACTTCTGTTTCATCATGACATTAAACTAGTACTATTAATCTACCGAGACCTAGTCAGTATATGGAATAAGACAGAAGGAGAGGGTAGGGGACGTCACTTGTCTTATATGGTGTACGGTACTCAGACAGGCACAAAAACACAAACCTACACTTATATATATGCTATGTCACAAAGCTCATTTGGTCCCTCAGCTGGGTCCTCTGTCTGGGTCACAACCATTCATTCTGTCCCATCCATCAGCACAGACACACTGCACATGAACGTTACCTACACGCCCAACCTCACAAACACATACACAGCTCTCAGCCTCAGATATTTTTCACATACAACAAAAACTGAAGTCTTTACTTAAAAATAAATTCACATCTTAACCCAAGTCTATAACTATATGTCTTGAATACTGGAAGGTGTTTAACTAATTTTGTTTTTAATAATAATAATAATTGTTATTTTATTTAAAAATATGCACACATTCACTCTTAATTGTATGCCTAATATGCAAAAAAAAAAAAACTCCTTGTTATGGTATTTAATTATGAATAACATTCAATGAGAAATTTTAAAGGGGTCATGTGATGTGGCTAAAAAGAACATTATTTTGTGTATTTTGTGTATTGCACTGTGTTTATGTGGTTAAAGTAAACAAAAACAACAACAACAACAAAACACATTTTAAACATACAACAGGGTTCCTCATTTAGTTTTCGCAGAGGGAAGAATCTGCCAACAATACCAAGCCAAGGGCCACTGACCTATATGATAATAATAATAATAATAATAATAATAATAATAAACAATAACAACAACAAATACACACACACACACACACACACACACATATATATATATATATATTATTAAGATACAGAAAAACTTTACCTGTTGAATATTAAAAACAAATGAACTAACAAAAAATCTGGATCTCCATGTCTGCCATGCAAATCAACTGTTCCTGCTCATCTCCAGAATGGATCTCTTCTCTCCACTTTCCCTAATTGCAGATAAAATTTTTAGATCTGTCAGCATTAATATTTTTGTACTTAGATTTTTTGGGGGGATCAAACTACAACTGTGTATCCCAACCAGACATGACGCACAGCGATAAAAAGTATATTTTCCATGAAGTTTTTGTTATAACCACCCATGACAGTGACACGTAACAATATGCGGCACAGAATTTTATTTTAGAAATGGGTTTTATTTTCTGCGACGTAGTGGTAGGAACAACATACAAAATATGACAGTGATAATCTCAGGTAATGATTTGTGCTTTATTCAATATTAAGTGTCTAATGTGAGTTTGAATATTATTTTGCATGATCTTTAAAACCATAGTGAAAGCAACAATAGATATTTCACCTCGGATCTTGAAAATAATTGCTTAAGCAAACTAGTGTTAAAACTGTGACCTCACTGTGAACAAACATCCATAACAAAGATGGCATTGCTAACTCAAAACTGTTCAGTCCATTCACATCTGAATCATTAATTTTTAGTGTCCACTTTTCTTTACTTCACACTTGCCATGTTTCTGCTGTCACATCGTATATCTATACTGGACGAGACGAAGCATTGCAAATCACTTTGAACTTTGTGTCAACCCGTCATAAATAGAATGAGTCAACAGTTTTCTGTCGGGGATTTGTCGCATTGCGCAGCATCCAGTGTAGACAGCATCAGTGATTATAATAAGTTCTATTGTATTTTGTTGTGCCGCTCGCGTCCGGTATAGACAGAATGTAAGTTAATGTTGCGTTCTGATGCTGTGTTTGAATTTTCATGCCACATTATTTGAATAATAATTACGAACTAGAAACGAGCCAATTTTTACAATGATCATTAATCTGAAAAGCGTGGGTGTGCTCTGATTGGCCAGCTATCCAGTGCGTTGTGATTGGCCGAATACCTCAAGCATGTTACGTCCCTTAATAATAATAATAATAATAATTCTTTACATTTATATAGCGCTTTTCTAGACACTCAAAGCGCTTTACATAGACAGGGGGTATCTCCTCATCCACCACCAGTGTGTAGCATCCACCTGGATGATGCGACGGCAGCCATATTGCGCCAGAACGCCCACCACACACCAGCTTACTGGTGGAGAGGAGACAGAGTGATGAAGCCAATCAGTAGACATGGGGATTGTTAGAAAGCCATGATGGTCAGAGGCCAATGGGCGAATTTAGCCAGGATGCCGAGGTCACACCTCTACTCTTTCCGAAAGACATCCTGGGATTTTTAATGACCACTGAGAGTCAGGAACTCGGTTTAACGTCTCATCCGAAGGACGGTGCTTGTCGACAGTATAGTGTCCCCATCACTACACTGGGGCGCTAGGACCCACACAGACCACAGGGTGAGCACCCCCTGCTGGCCTCACTAGCACCTCTTCCAGCAGCAACCTAGTTTTCTCAGGAGGTCTCCCATCCAGGTACTGACCAGGCTCAGCCCTGCTTAGGTTCGGTGGGCAACCAGTCTTGGGCTCCAGGATGATATGGCTGCCCCCTTACTGTGATGTCCACTTCACAGGGCACTTACGTTCGAACAGAACAAATGTCTGAAGAGATAAGAGAAACATACAAAATGTGGGTGTGGGTGCAGTGGGTGCAAGGACTGGAATTGAGAACAATTGATTTATACAGTCTTTTAAATATAAAATCATGTCTGCATTTGTAATCGGAAAATCTGTTTTTTTCCCCCCTTTATAATATACTTAAAACCACTTATGGTTAAAATATATAAAAAATCTAGACGATTACTAGCCTGGTAATACCAGACTCTGCTACTTCACTTTGCTTCGTAGACAGAGTCTGGAATGGCATAATAGAGAAGTGTTTTCTCTCTCGCTAGGGGGCGCTTGTCTGAAGTTTAAATTCATTGGTTACCCGTAAGCCAATCAGATACGTTTAGTTATGACGTATGTTATGCGCCTGTACAGCCGCATCGAAGCACAGACATCATGCATCGAGCTCAAATCTATGATTGAATTTCCACTGTAAACCTGTGGTTAAACACTCTTCTTGTTCTGGCTTCAGTTTGAAAAAGAGTTGAATGTTCTGCATAACAGAACGAATTGCATTCCTTGTCTCGTTTCCCATTTCTGCGGTCGTTTCGGTTTTCGATTTCTCTAATCTACAATTTAAAACTCGGTGCTTAGCATCTACGTCACGGCTCTCAGCCCACCGTCTGCTCGTTGATTGGCCCGGCTGTTTTCAGACCGGTGGCAAACAGAAAGCTCTGACGCTGTATCAGACTGAGTACAGAAGCGAAATGAAATTGAGCGGAAGTAGGAAGTCTGACGTAGTCAGGCTAGACGATTACATGAAATACTAGGGACAACATCCTCAACTTATGTGTTGGCTGCAGGCTCGACTAAACCTCATAAGCTCTGAGCAAAGACCTCTTTGCAGTCTCAAAGCTCTGTAAACACACAATCCCTGTTAAAACCCTCAAAACAAAGCATACGGTCAAATCCCAATGCATTAATTCTTCTTTAAAAAAAACCCTGCGTTATGGAAATGCTGTGCATTTCAGTGTATGTCAATGAACACCAGACTCTTTAAATATGTCGCTCAGACATGATAGACAGCAGTGTTGGGAGTCTTTGACGCGTAGGTACGCCAAAGCTCTGGGGAGGGAAGCAGAAATCCAAACAAATCAATGCAGGCTGAGCCCCGGAGAGACAGAGTATCCACCACCGGCAATTACTGCAGCGCAGAAACAAACACAGTGGAAGTGAACTGAAGAGAAGGCAAAGTCTGCTGCTAGCAGGTAAAGCCATAGTTTTATGTGTGCATGAGGCCGAGGGAGGGGAAGAGGGGGGTCTGGATACACTCACACAGGCAGGTTTGCTGGGTCTGGCAGTGCAGGCGGGCCACTCTGTAATTTACAGAGGTGGAATGCAGCATGCAGCCACGGGTGCTAATTACAGAGCGTTCATCTCTCTCTCTCTCTCTTTCAGACTGTGAGCCAGCTGACCAAAATCAGCCAACTCCCACACTGCTCCGCTGTCATCTGCAACCTTCAGACAAAATGCAGAAGTGCACACACACACAGCAGGACAGCTGTTTGGATAACATCTATGACTCAGGTGACTTTACATGCTACAAAACCCACAAGAAGGTTTGCCAGTATGTAAAGACTATTGTAATTGACCCCATTACAAAACCACTGGAAATTGACTGCCATCTAAGGCTATTTATCTTTCTTGACTGGAATCTTTTACTGTTATGTCTTTTTAAGCAGCTTCTGGTCAGATCATATAGCACGTACTCTTGGATGGCGCTGATCTGTCCAGTGATGGTATGTGTATTGATGCCTTTATTGTGTATTGTGTGTGCATAGACTGAACTCTTTGAAAGCCATTAATGAACTGCAAGTGGTAATGCACTTACACATACACACATATTCAACACTCACACTTCCAAATAAGCATCCCACACAAAAGTTTTAAATTCCACTACATATACAGTGTGTGCACCTCCACAGCAACAGGGTCCGTTCTGCTCACTAATCATATTGTGTTTAATTACATGAGTTGGATTATACTGGAGAAAGCCTAGGTCAGCAGGACAAGAGCCCACACTTACTCAGTAAAACAATGTGAACGAGGCACAAATGAAGTAGGTAGGGAGAAAAGGATGGAAGACAAACTGTTTTAGCTAAAAAGAGTGCTTGACGGCTGAACGTCCAACTCATCATGTCAGATTTGTTATGAGGTTCTGCCAGACTTCATATACTGAGAAGAAGTGCTAATTCTGATACTTAGGCAGACATGGTTTGACTACTTAGCAATGTCATTTCGCAATAGGATTATAGAATTGGCATATTAATACTTCTGTTGCAAAAGAAAAAAACACTGCTAAAAAAGGTTAAAAAGAAGGGTAACCTCTTAAATTGACTCAAGTGACAAGACTGACATTTATCTAATGGGCTTCATTCAATCTCTATCAAGCATTAAATCAGCAGAGTCAGGTTCAGCTTAAAGGGGTTATATATTAATATGTGTTTATCCATCTCAATCTTTATTGTGCTCGAAAACAGTTTACCTACATCATGATAATGATCTCACTGACCGATAAGATGTTTTTTGTTTTTTTTACTTTCTATATTCTCTACAGCCATGGAGGATTCACGAGCTAATTTATTATGAGCTTTAGTGAGGGTGTTTATGTTCAGAGAGATAAGGCTCAGATTAAATGCTGTCCTTTATCTGCATGCAGCACATTCAAAAGACACGGTTTCAATTTAATTAACTGCCCAAAAGACAAGGTGCAAGGCAATTATTTTTCATACTTAGACATTTGTGTGAAAATATGGACAACAAGGACAGTAATTGGGAACATATCCAGGAACAGAGGTCTTTGTTTTGTCTCTAGTTATGTCTCAATAAATCTACTGATCTGTCTACTTAGACAGCATTTCTTTTAAGTATCAGATGAGTCAGCGGAGCCAACCTAGAAGACGCCTCTGAAATCCAACATGCAACTCTCTTAGGTTGAGTGACATAAGCTGTTCTGTGACATAATCCCTAGTGTATGGTGGTTGAGTGCACCATATCAGCAAAAAGTGAATAGAATTAAGAGAGTGAATCCGGACACTGATTTAGCCATTGATCAAGGGTGAGTCGAGTTCAGTTACTTTATTATGCAAGAAGACCAACACTATTATTATGAATATATCATTAATCTTCTGTTGAAGTTACTTCTCATACAGACTGGTTATCTTACAAATTACAGGTTTTCTCTCTTCTAATCCTAACCAAAATTATATTGTTTTCATTTTCATTAGGACTTCTGAGCTTATTCATCTCTCAAACATTTTATGTGCAGCTTATACAGAAATATTTTAACAATGTAATTTCAAGCCATTTTAATTATAGGGTGCAGTTCTAGTTAATGTTTGTGCAATAAAATAATTACTAAAACTTTTTTGATATTGTGAAATGAAACTACAGTATTTTGCCATAAGTAACGGTGAAGTATTCAGCTCATTATTTAATTAGTTAGTTAGTTGGTTAGATTTATTGTCAAGGAAATTATTCTTACTATTCAATACAATACAATAAAAAATCAGTAGCCTACAGTGGAAAATGACCACAATAATTATTCAACATTATTACAAATCTAAGTTGATTATATTAATTGATTCTGATATCTATGTGTGTGTGCGCGCGCGTTATTAATAAGATTCATAATAAAATAAATGCATAACATAAACCCTTAATTTTTTGTTTAAAGACTTGAATAATATCACATGTAAACGTCCAGAGCTAGTCATAGGAGCAGCTGAATGAATCATTACAGCACACAATACCAGCATAATTAGCTATACTGAGTCTGAAGATGGATTTCTCAATTGAACTACATCCTTCACTTAAACACACTCACTCACATCAGACAACGGAGGTGTTTAAATAACCTTAACGCGTGGGATGCTGCTGCGCAAGAAGTTGACCAAGGGAGTAAATGACGTACATTATTCAATGACAATTTGAGGATAATAATAATAAAAAAAAATCTCACATTTAAACAACACCATTCTGACAGTATTTTGTTGTGGTGACTGGAGCAATGGTCGTGGCCTCGATACAGCATATAAACTTTCAGAAACCTACCTGGATGATGTTCAGCCGAAGGTGCAGCCCCTTCCGAGAAGACTGCTGCTTTTAAACGGTGAAAATGCGAGATTTTTTGCCTTTGCCCCAACAGAGAGAGAGAGAGAAAAAAAACAGCAAGCTTTCCTGGAATAAATGTGTTCGGGCTTAAGATCTGCGGACAGTAATCCAAGTGACTGTTCTTGGTTGTCGTCTTGGGTTTCAGGACGAGACGCCGCGCAGCGCGTGAGAATTTCAAGCACCAAACACACACGAGCGGCTGTTTCTCTCTCAGCTGTCTGTCTCCAGCTCCAGCAGACAACACAAGTCCACCCTTTACCGTAGTGCGTCAAAGAAGAACGCACTAAAATAACGTGTATGCGTGTATTTTGTTTAGCGGACACTGACGTCAGAAATGTGTCGTCACTGCAAACATTTAATATTATATTTTATAATTTATGCGTTTTTAAATGATAGAGCCTTAAATCTAAAATTTCTTGTTTGGTCAAATGTATTAGCCCTAGGTCATTAAATTCATTGATACATAAAATGTCGAAGGAGTAGATTGTGATATCTTTAATAGAGTAAAAGGCAATTTCAGCGTGTTATTTTCGTGGCACTGAGATGCAGTTATAGTTTTTATTACTATTTTAAAAATATTTTCAGTTTAAATTTAAACTTAAGTTAAAGTTTTAGTAATTCTGTTGTTTTTGTAATTTTTGTTTTTAACTGTTTATACATTTGTTTTATTTTTAATTTCTGTTTAGTTAAATATAATAATCCTGGGAGATACAATACATCTATGGAAAAATAATTGTAATTAACTTTAATATTTGATGTCAGGCAAATCCAGTCACTATTATTTTATCAAAAGCATGTACCGTATCAACCAGATACCAACTATAAACAATTGATTACAAAAACCTGTGTGCTTTTATTCTTTGAAATTGCCTAAAGTCAGCCTATATCAGAATGGTCAGACTGAGGCCGAGACTACCACCAATGTGCCCTTGAGCAAGGCACATAAACCTGAGTTACACTTGAGAGGGATGCATGGACTGATGTGTCAACAAAAATCTCAACTAAAGTAATCAATTTGCTAGTAAAAGCAATTAATATGAATCATTGAATTACATTATACTGCTTTTATTAGCATGAAAATTATCAGTGGAATCATTCTAGGTAACAAAATATTATGTGGATGTGAATTTGAAATATGGATGTGTTGTCTGTGTGCCTTCTCACACGTCGCAATAGAGCTGTTGGGGTGGTGCATGAGGCCCAAGAGAGCCACTCACTTGCAGTGTAAATGATGGATTTTTGGTGGGAGCGTTCGAGTGAGTCTGCTATTGCTGATGTTGGAGTCTCTGCTCTAGTTATGTCATCATCACTCAAAACAAATGCTGATCAGTGTTTTTAGAAATAAGTTATGAACATTTGAGAAAACAGTGTCTGAACACCAAGGATTTTTGGTGATGTTGAAACTCACAGTTCTTAGTCATCAAGAAGACGCATGAAACATTTAGTCTCTAATCGCATGTCACATTAAGTTTTGATGTCAAAATGGATTGCCCCCAGCTGGTTTGAAATGGGACATGCATATGGACCACTTGGGGTGATCTCCGAATGGTGACAGCAAAACATTTCAGCTGTGTCTTTGGTTCTCATGGTAACAGAGGCAGGAAAAGTGATGCACAGCAAAGAAGAATGACACCAGTATGTAGCATAAACCACTATTATAGCAATGAGCAAAAGAGTCAGGTTGTCAACTTACATTTATTGGCTTGTCACCCTGGCAAATATTCATTACCAAGAAAAAAATTCAACAAACACTTTTATAATGTTAATTACATATAAGACTTAATTTGTAGTTAACAATATAGTAAATAATTTAAATATTAACTATTTATTCGTTATCAGCTTTAAAGCAACATGAAAAAAATTATTGGCTTATCATACTGGCCAACTGCATTAGAATATATTTCAGAGGAAAAGTAAATGAGGATCATGAATGGGGGAGGAGCAAGAGGGACGGAATTTGTTCAGAAAAGTGGTGCCGCCAAACTGATAAGAGTGTGTGATAACGTTGACAGGGGGAGACAGCAGGGGACAAGAGGCAGACATGAGGGCAAGTGATGACAAGCAGCGGCTCATACCCGTATGCGCTTGCATTTATTCACATACACAGAGACAAAGTGGAGATACCATTTGTGCAACTATATTTAAAGCCTGACGACATGTAGTTTATATTCTTCAGTTCACTGGATCATAAATACACACATAAAGCTCATGTTCAAAGGTTTAGAGTTTTATACTCTCACAACTGACTTATTTATGAAGTGATGACTGAGTAGTGTAAATTGTGTAAATATACAGTAATAATGGTCTATGTTTCTTATTTTGGCAGGGTCACAACCAGAGGAGTCGCTAGGGATTCTGGTCCCATTGCACAGAATTTGCTACGGGGCCCCCTCAAAATCACGTTCCCCCTGGCTGTAACGCCCCTGGTCACAGCAGTGGTAATGCTTCATGCTTCGTGCTTTTACTTGTAGCATTTATGCAAAGTCTTATATTGGTGATGAAACAGAGGTAGTGGCGGATATTTTCTTACATCTGAATGAAAATGCTGGGAAGTAATAGTTCAGTTCATCGGTTGTTGAGTGGATAGAGAGAGAACTGAATGTGAGCATCCAATCAAGCAAGGTTACAGCAGACTAAATGATAGGAGAAGTCCTATAGGTCACTAGAAAGAAGTCTGTCATTTCACCGGAAGACTTATGACAGGAGTTATGACAAATTATAATACATGAAATATATATATATATATGCATTGTTGTACTGTTCAATAACATGTAGTGTTTAGATATTAGGGTGAATTTGCATGACATTTGACAGATATTTCCTCACTAAATTCTAAGTTTGTTGAAAATTAATGGATATTAAGACAATTAACTGTGTTGTCTAACTAAAGAAGTCAATACAGTAAATGTCATCAAACTCTGTTAACAGTAAATTTGTATTTTCAGAGACTTTAGCTGTAAATATACAGTTTTTTTTTAACATAATAAATTTTTACAACCTCTCTCTGTATTGCACAAACTCACATACACAGCCCTCTCTAGTTTAATTGAGTGCAGAGGACAAACACTTAGGAGACACAGCAGCAGTCTAAAAGCATCCAGTGTGAGACGTTTCATAAATGAGTGTAATCGTGGCCATATGGCAGCTTCTGAGAGCCTGAACGACATGTCTGGAAAAAATATCACTGACTCCTCATTTCACACAGCTCTGCCAGCCTAGCGCTCCTGAATCCACTTAAAACCAGTTTTTCTGCAAATCACAGTTTGCCTGATGTGTATGTGAATTCAGACACACATGTATTTCTACATGAATTTTTAACGAAGACCGATCACATAAAAAAAACACCTTATGTACAAAACAGGACAAAGGAAGTTTTGTATTCTGTACATTGCTAGCACTTCACAGCAGACTGAAGTGGGGATGCAGATGCGATTGTGGTATGGTGAGCACTGTTTCAAAAAGAATCCCACCTACATTTTCTATAACCATTGAACAAATAGGTTTTGATTGATGAACCAGCACTCTTTTGATATGGCTGACTAAAGCTAGAGGGGTTTAAGAAGTAAAATCAATGCCCTGATCTCTGGAGATCTTCATACAATCATATCTTGTTCGCATCATATCTTGAAGCTTCTGTAACCAATTCCACATAATCATTATCACAGCCTTTCTTCCAGCTCTGTATTCAACTCAAAATAGCCTTTTTACTACAACAAATTTCTCTTTTCATGCCTTTAGCATGTCATAATTGTTTACAACCTTTTGCTATAGATGCAGTCAGTCATAATTTTTTTTATGTCACTGCTAATTATAACATCAGTCACAGCAGTCCTAATGTCCTGTTTACTGGTCCAAGCCCAATGTTTTCGCAAGCCTCGCAACTTGCAGCCTTCTATTTCAGTGTTATCAAGTAGAAAATAAAATCTGAACGCAGGAGTACAAAATTGAAATTATAATAACCATAAAGCAAGAGCGCCTTGCAATTTATGACCTCATTAAAAAACAGAGGCACATCAGGGGAGAGATTTTTTATAAGGAATTTTATTTAATCCATAGTTGTAAACAAAAGATGCTGTTCAGCTCAGAGAACTGCAAGAAAAGCAGGATATCTTCATTTAAGATTTTTTCTGTCTTCACCGTGTAACTGTAGAGGGAGAACAGAGGCAAAAAAAAAAAAATGTACAAAAAAAGAAAGGTTTGATAAAAAAAAAAAAACACAATAAAAGATAAAAAAAGAAAAAAATATAAAAAATTCACTTGTGTTTAAACATTTGTGGAAGTTTTATTTAAAAAAGTTATTTACAATTTTTTTTGGTCCTCAGTGCTGAGCAAAAATTTGAAACTGAGAACTAGCTCAATTCATCATTGTGAATTTGAATGGAATTGGTCACACCCACAGGAAGTAGAATTGGAATGACAGGAAGATGCATTCTATCTATCTACTCTTCTCTATTTCATTCTATCTACCTGTAAATTGTTTTTTTTTTCAAAAGCTTCAACATTTTGACAACAAACTTTTCTCTTCGAGTTAAAATTACAATCATATGAATCTTTTGTAATTTCACTTCATTTTACTTCTGCTTCCTTACATTCAAATCCTGCATCCTGCATCCTGTTTGCTTCCTCAAATTCAAGTACTTAACTTATTTTAAAGCCATTCTCAATTCAAGAACTCAACAAAACTGTTTCAAACAGATATCCTTTGACTCATTCTGCCGCACTTGAAACACTTTGACATGTTTTTCTCTTCCATCAAGTTTCACAAACTCTATACTACATCCTGAGTCTCCAGCTGTCACGGTTTTACGCTGCCTGAAGGAATACGGAGTCGAGGATAAACGGAATAAGGTTTTTAATATAAACAACACAGGGGATATCCAACATGGAGCACAGAGGTAGACACACGTAAGTAGCAAGTGATGAATGAAGACCCGACAAAACAGAACTGAAAGGACAAGGCTTAAGTACAAAGGATAATTGGGGAAACACAGGTGGATGGAATCATTAAATTAACAGGGACATGGAACACATGAGGAAGATAATAGACACACCTGGGAACTAATCACGGAAGACAGAAACTGGGTCACTGGGGCAAAAACATTAAATGAGTCCAGGTGTGTGACAGTACTCCCCCCTCCCGGTAGGTGCGTCCTCGCACCGTAGAAACAACAGAGGGAGGCGTGGGTGGGAACTTGGGAGGAGGTTCCGGTGGAGGACGGACTTCCAGGAGGGGGCCAGCAGACAGGGACCACAGAAGGAGGAGCCAGGGAGGAGACGACGGAGGGAGGAGCCAGGGAGGAGACAGGAGCAGGAGGAGCCAGATGGTCCACCAGAGACCAGCCAGGACGGAGATCCAAGGTGGAGTCGACGGCGGGAGGAGCCATGGTGAAGGAAGGGTCGACGACACCAGGGGGCCGACAGGCGGAGACTGCACCGGTGGGTGGGGAGCCCAAGATGGAGCAGCACAGCCGCAGAGCCAGGGGGACGTCGAGGTTCCGGAGGGCCTAGGTGGAGCAGAAGGCTCAGGCGACCAAGGCGGAGGCAGGGTCCTGGCAGACCGATGTGGAGCCGGAGCGACCGAGGATGGAGGTGGAACCGGAGGGAAGGAGGAGCCTGACAGAGCCGGAGGGATGGAGTGACGAGGTGGAACCAGAGGAGTGGAGTCCCGAGGCGGCGGATGGTCGACGACTGACCAAGGTGGAGCCGGAGGGACGAGGGAGCCCGGTGGAGCAGGTGGGATGACAGGCCACGGTGGAGACGAGGGAGCTAAGAGCCAAGGCGGAGCCGCTGGGTCGAAGGACCGAGGAGGAGTCCAGGGCTCGGAGGCTGGAGGCGGAGACAGGGCCTTAACACGCCAAGGCGGAGCTGGAGACTGGCAGTCCAGCGGCGAACCACCGCGCCCCGATGGCGCGGACTGAGGGTGAGCTGCGGGACTGACTGGCACCAGCAGGGATGGCGAGGAACTGGCTGGTCTAGGAGGAGGAGAGAGGAGAAGGATGGGAGGAAGGACAGGAGGATCAGGACTGGACGGAACCAGCGAAAGAGGAGTAGAGGGACCAGCAGGTTTGAGAGGAGGCGGGAGAGGGAGGCTGGGAGGGAATACAGGAGACACAGAAGATTCAGAGCTGGGCGGAACCAGCGGAGACACAGAAGATTCAGAGCTGGGCGGAACCAGCGGAGACACAGAAGATTCAGAGCTGGGTGGAACCAGCGGAGACACAGAAGATTCAGAGCTGGGCGGAACCAGCGGAGACACAGAAGATTCAGAGCTGGGCGGAACCAGCGGAGACACAGAAGATTCAGAGCTGGGCGGAACCAGCGGAGATACAGGAAACTCAGGGCTGGGCGTAACCAGCGGAGAAACAGAAAATTCAGGGCTGGGCGTAACCAGCGGAGAAACAGAAAACTCAGGGCTGGGCGTAACCAGCGGAGAAACAGAAAACTCAGGGCTGGGCGTAACCAGCGGAGAAACAGAAGATTCAGGGCTGGGCGTAACCAGCGGAGAAACAGAAAACTCAGGGCTGGGCGGAACCAGCGGAGAAACAGAAAACTCAGGGCTGGGCGGAACCAGCGGAAATGGAGCAGAGGAAATGACTGGAGGAGGTAGGAGTGGGAGACTGAGAGGGTATACAGGGGAATCAGGGCTGGACGGAACCAGCGGGGAAACAGGAATATTAGGGATTACCTCCGTAGACCAGTCCATCAGATCCAGAACTTGCTCCATATGACTTTCAGAGACTGTATACAGCTCACCCTCAGTCGCAGGAGTGTGGGCAGGGCTTTCCTCCACGCCCTCGATCTCCACGAGGACTCCCACGATGCACGGTGTTGCCGGCTCACACACCTGGTCAGTCGTGCTCTCGAGATCCTGTTCCCTGACAGTGGATGGCTCGGGCTCTGCGGCTGCGGTGGGCTCTGGCTCCGTGCGGCGTGATGGTGGCTGGCTGGTCTCTGGGTCGGGAGTGGGGCTGGCGAGGTCCTCTATGGGGCAGACGGTGAGAGGTGACCCATTTCTCGCCAGAGTCCACTCCACGTATGCGGCGAAATCCTCTCGAGGACCATCTTCGGACGACAACGCTCTGCATTTGGAGTTCAGGCTGGTGTTGTAGAAGGTGCAGAGCGCGTCGTCCGGGTAGCTGGTGGCATTAGCTAATAAGGAAAACTGTCTGGTATGGTCCTCGAGAGAACGTCCTTCCTGCTTCAGCAGGAGGATGAGGAATTCGGGACGATAGAGGGGATCCATAGACACTAAGAAACGAAAAGACTGAGAAAAAACAAAAGCAAAACGGAGGGAAGAACACGCAGTTTTCTATTTTCTCCTTTAGGTCGGGTCTTCTGTCACGGTTTTACGCTGCCTGAAGGAATACGGAGTCGAGGATAAACGGAATAAGGTTTTTAATATAAACAACACAGGGGATATCCAACATGGAGCACAGAGGTAGACACACGTAAGTAGCAAGTGATGAATGAAGACCCGACAAAACAGAACTGAAAGGACAAGGCTTAAGTACAAAGGATAATTGGGGAAACACAGGTGGATGGAATCATTAAATTAACAGGGACATGGAACACATGAGGAAGATAATAGACACACCTGGGAACTAATCACGGAAGACAGAAACTGGGTCACTGGGGCAAAAACATTAAATGAGTCCAGGTGTGTGACACCAGCAACCTGCCATAAGCTTCCTCCTTACTATCCGTCCCCAGATACTTCACAGAACATTCTAGGTTTTAATATTTCCCTGATGTCACTGCAGATAACACTTCCACAGAGAGCAGTGCTGTTTGGAGCTGATGCTGTCTAAGTGGAAATTAAATTAAAATGATTTCATAAGTGTGATAAAAAAGCTGCAAGTTGCATGGAATGCAAATGTGTTGATTGCATTCTAAACATGTTTTATTGCTGTTGTGTTGTGTTGTGGAATGAAGATTTTATAATGTTAGAGGAACTGAAAATAGTGTGAATGAATTATAAAGAAGAAACGGATAAACAAACGCCAAACCAATATCTAAAACCAAAGCAACAATAAATACACATGCCAATTTTTTTCCAGCATTCATTCTCCATAAACCTTTCCCATAGAATAATCAAACATGAAGTCAGAAAAAGAGGTGCACATTGGCAAAATTTGAGTATTTATGCATGGAGATAGGATGTTTTGGATATATATTAATGTTAATTCAAAGGAATTGTGAATGTTTTTCGCACACATTAATTGCTGGAATAATTCTCCTAAATTACCGTTCAGAGTTAAGGGAGAAAACATTGCAAGCAGCTCCAATGCAAATGAAAGAAGAATAGAAGTGGATCAATGGGGAGAAAAACACACCACTGCTTGATAAATTATATGAGATTTCTGTCCTCATTTATCGCCAGATGGTTAATGTTGCCATATCAGTTGGTGTGCTGTTCAGAAATTATGGGATGAGGTGCAGCTAAAGCCAGCCAAGCGATATGCAAACTGTCCCAAGAACGGAGCTCAAACTGGATATTTATGATGTATTTATTGTATCTTGGCATTCTTTCTGTGGGGTAATCTTGTAGTGAGATAGCACATTTTACAGTGATAAGAGCATCTATTATCTGTGTGCATGATGGATTGAAGTAGTAGTAAAAAAGAAACAACTCCTGTAGCTGAATGAATTAGAGTAAAGCCCTCTTAGCTGCCATGCAAGAGCCTTGCACTGAATCTTCCTCTTCCTTTCTCACCCTTCTCTTTCTTATTAAAAGCAAACTGCTGTTTTCCACAAAGAGACAAACATTCACCTACAGATTCAAATTCACACTTTCGCATGCATGCAGAGAATAGCACATTATTATTTTACAAGCAGAACATCAGGTTCTGGCCACGGTTTGTTTTCTTAACACCTCTCACCACAGGCTGCCCTGTCTGGAGAAAACTGCACATGGCAAGAGGTGTCCAGAAGTCCCCAGCTTTATATAATTGGTGCCTCTTCAGTAGACTTTTATTATTATTATTATTATTATTATTTACTTTTTCTAACTGAAAAACATTCAAAAGGGCGGATTTGCAGTATCTAATCTGACTTTTAAAAAACACTTTAATATTTAACTCCAGTTAAAAATAAATTAAAACCAGTTAATTTATATATATTATATAGTTTTTATAGTTCTTTAATCTTGGGGATTGTAAGAGCAAAATGGTAAATTTGTTTTCTGCAGAAATGTTTTGGAAATAATGTAATTGCCTCTCTACATGTGTTCTGTCACCACTGTGCCATTCCCTTAGCTCCATCTCCCCTGTCCAAAATAATCATTCCACAGCAGATCATTATTACTAGCCCCCAGCTGTCTCTGTCCCCTTCTGCATGGACACAGTCCAACAGCACATCCACCAATCATCAGCTGTCCCCTTTCTCTACCTTTGGATACAAGATGCCTTGTCATGTTGATCCTGAACCATTTATTCCATACCAAAACCCCTTTCAAAACCTGCAAAACCAAACTGAGATCATCTTTACACCCAAATGGCTGAACCAATGCTGATGAATGTCCTACACCGATGGCATCTCTCATTCATCTCCCTGTACCCCCCTATCAGCATGCCGACACTCTTACTTCTTCTGCTGATTTCTATTATTATTCGAAACATACAGCATTCATATCTCTGCTACATGAGCCAAGGGAGTGCATCAGCCTGTCATCTACTCGTTCTCACTCCTTCTCTCTCCCTCTTTCGCTCTCTCTCAATCTCTGTCAGTGATTGGCAACTTGCTGTGGGGTTGTGTCAGGCTGGGTAGAGCACAGCGCCTGGTGCTGTTGTGTGGATAGAATAACTGCACCCCAGGCACAGAAGGTGATTAATATGAAACAAAGCCTGTGTGCTGTAGCTCCGAACATCAGCCTTTACGCAGTTCGGGCCTGGTTAACAGGTCCCCTGTGATACAGAAAGAGAGAGAGAGAGAAAGACTGAGGGAGAAGACAGAATAGCTGTCATGAGGAAGGTCAGCAGAATAACAGGGGAATCAGTCATAGTGGCACACACACAAAAAAAAGTACTGAAACTGAAATAGAACTGCAATAGGAAACTTTTATGCAAATTTTAGCAACTTAATAGATGGCACTTGATTCTGATAAAGTGCAGAATTAGTTTTAAGGTCATTTGTCAAATTCTGTCATGGTACACGACCAATTGCAGGAGTGAGTGGATCTAAGCGAGCATTTTCAATTCATCCTGAGTGACATTCTCAGGCGGTGGACTGTGTGATTCACGACAGATTTTGGTTAAGAACATATAGGTTGAGAAATACTCAACTACACTGTATGTGCTAACATCATGGTGGGAAACATAAAGCAGCAGCCAATTACTGTTTCAATATCTGCCGAAGACTGGTGAAGGGATGACATATTTTGAAGCCCAACCTGGAATTTCCTTGATATAAAAAAATACATAAAAATAAATAAATAAATAAAAATTTGCTGGATTATTGTAGAAAATAATCTCTGTGACCAACAACAGTTTGTGAATCTTCATAAACGAATGGCTTACAAAAATATACCATCCCTGCAGGACTCTTTTTTTTGTTGGAATTTCTGCTGGATTTAATGTGTATATTATATAAATTAGAGTGTATGCAACATTGTGACTAAACCGAATAGGTCAATAAAAGTGTATTAAATTCTTGACACTATATCTTTACTTTGGGCATTTGAAAATAAAACTGCAGAAGTTCAATATTTGCTTGTTGAAAAAAAAGAGACTGCATTTCATTAGCGGCAAGGTACATTAATACCTGCCACAATAAGAGGGAAAAGTGGACCAGTCGACAGTACTGTGCCCATGTACTCACACACACATGGCATGTTGTACATACTGCTGTAGCTACTATTGTTTTTCTACACATGTTCATCAAACAATAAATTCTTATCTGAAAATGTTTTATTTCCCTATTCTGTTTTTCTTGCTCATATAAATCCTTTGGCAATACAATGTACAATTTGACATGCCAATAAAGCTGAGTGAGAGAGAAAAAAGAGAGAGAGAGAGACCAGAAGGACATTTTGCAGAAAATCAAACAGTTGTGGGAGCCTCACAACAGCTCCAAACACACACGTGTGACAGACACAAGACGTTACTAAACATTAATAAACCCACTATAACTGGAATGAAAAGAGCAATTTAGATAGCAAACTCACAGGGGCCAGTATAAACTTTCACTATGTCATTTTACTCTTTAGCCTTGCTGCCTCTCTGCCATCATCCTCTCGTCATCCTTCATTGTATATATTTTGACATTTGACATCAGCACTGGGGGAAAAGTGCTCTCCAATACAATTATGATCAAATGGACAACATATATGTGTGCTATGTGTGAGGGTGTGCAAAAATCATTATATGGCATTTTCAGATTGTTTGAGGACATTAAGCCCCGGTCTTCCTAACCCTCTCATCTCATGTACTTTTCTAGAATTTGTGTTTTTCTCTGGAAAATCAAAAGCATGTGCTGAGGGCAGAATTCAACAGCTACAGCTCGAGAGAAATACTCAGGCTGTATCAGTTTCCATAACAAGATGAAACCAAATATCAATAATGTCACTGACCTCACCTACCATAATTGGATTTTCTGAATCACCCAAGAAGGTTTTCCTGTGTATAACTATATCCCTATATGGAAAGGACAGGACAGGAATCAGTATCAGTGAATTCAAAACCGGAACAATGGATGCAAAATGCAGATGAGGATATTCATATTTCTATATAGTCTAGTTTAGCTTTGTAACTCTGCCATGTCCATTAAGTATTTTTTATTTACTTTTAAATTCAATGTTCATTTAGTGGATTTCACTCAACTTTCCTCTCTGCCATTCAGGGTAGTGCCAGACATTTATGGGCCCTCTAAGCACAGTTTAAATGTGCTTTTATCTGAGATGCAGAGCTGCACTTCCATTTTTATTTGAGGTTCAAATGGTTCTCTTGACGTGGCCTTCTGCCATCTGTCAGCGTGGTCAGTGTGCAGGAGAATAGTATGCATCATTTCATAATTTTGTCCTTTCAAACACCCCATGCAAAGCAAAGTTTTCCATTTCTATCAGTTCATCCATCTTTTCATCTTACTCTGTCCTTCTCTGCATTTCCATTCATTATATTTCCATTTAATTTCCTGATTGTTCTTTTCAATCACAAAAAGCAGAGGGGAAAAATGTCCTTGCAGTAATTTCTCAGTATGTATGCTGGTCTTTTTGGCTTCAAAAAAGACACAAAAGAGTCATATTTAATTTTGCATCGATTTCAACTTACTCTATTACTACTATAGGGACTAGTTCTGGCAGCTGACCAACATGAGCAACTCTGTGCTTTAATGACTTCTCTTTTCTCTGTAGTCGTGTGTTCCAGTTGTTTGTTTACAATACTTTTTGAAGTCTTGAATATGCAGTGCTCTAAGAAATCATAATCTTACAATTACCCCTAAAGAAAATAACTACTTAAATGGCTCATGAGAGATTTGTCTCTTTGAAATTCATAATAGGCCCCTTTTTTTACATCCCTATACACACGTGACTAGTATTAACTGGTGACCTCCAGTAATTTGTAATAATCGTGGAGGTTGTCTGTGATCTTAATCACATTCGAATCAGCCATGTCTGTAATTTGCAAAGTAAAAATTCCCCCACAATTGGCATACCATAATTCGCCAAACAACGAAGTCCTGTGATAATATTAGTCCTGTGCAAATTGGCATCTCTTGTTATTTGGACAGGATTTGTTGGAGTTGTATATAATTTTTTCAAGTTTTTTTTTTTTTCCTGTGTGCCCTTTTCCATCTTTTGCAAAACATTTTGGGTGCTGTGTCATATTGCTATACAGGGGGCGGTTCTAAGAGTTCATCCACAGGAGGTCCTGTTTTGTCCTCCAGTACCTTTTAAATTATGCATTAATTATCAAGGTTCAAAAATATTCAAACAATTTAAATGTAGCTTTGCATCTTTAAATATACAGTAGGATTTTGTGGTATACATCACAAATTGTATTTTATTGTGTATTTGTGCACTCCCTGTGCTTCGGTGTATGCATGTATATAAAATAAAAATAAATAAATGCTTTTCAGCGTCTGTCAAGATTTTGTATATGCAGTTATGGCCAACAAAAAAGATAATAATTCATGTAGTCCCAACACTTGTTGTGTTGTGTTGGCAGTGTGTGTACACAACCACCATAAACGATAAAAATCCACCCAGTGTTTTTTTTTTTTATCTTGTAAAATAATTTCCCCTTTCTCAAACCGAGCCGATCTCAGATGCCTGTCTATGTGATGTCATAAAAAGACAGGCCCCTCCCACGACTGTTTGATTGACAGAAGCGTTTCAGCACAGACTGGACTGGGGTCTTACCTTGACCTGCCATGAGTGAGCCGTCATCAGTCCGCCATTATTTCACCGCCAGACAGTGGTGGCTTGTGGGTTTTAAAATAGAGGAGGCACACTAATTAACCACTTTAAAATGGCTTTTTGGTGGATTTGAGTCTGAAAACGTAAAGAAAACGACACACATACAGAAAGATAATATAAATTCACTTACCTGTCCTATCACTTGAAACAAGCATCCATCCCTTCTTAAAAGTCTGTTCTAAAGGGGGGCTGCCTGTTGTGATATTTAATTAGGCCTTCTAGGACTTCGGTAGCATATAGTTGTAGTTCCTTTTATTTTTTATTTGTATATACCATTTGAATGACAGCTGTTGGCGATCAAATATTCAATATCGCTACTCATCATAAATACTTATATTATTAGCCCAGCCGCTACGGGAGACGTTCAAACTAATAGCATACAATTTAAGTCTCTATCATGATTGATTGATATACCAGAAGGGAAGCTTGCCTGCTCTATGATGTTCCTTTTCCCAACACTCCTCAGCGCTGAAAGTGAACATTTGATGATAATTGATTGGCACATTTTTTAACAACGGAGGCACGAGAAGTTCATCTCTTCCCCGGCCTCCCTCTCCCCTTCTCTTTCACTTAGCAGTTGTAATTACATCAGCAGATTCGGCACATTCATGATAGAAAAGCGGGGCTTTCACGTAATTGTATTACAAATGTGAAATTACAAACAAAAATATATACATTCCGTGACATGAACTGAAATGAACTGTGAATTTTATTAACATTAAATCGACCTCTTTTTCACCCTTAAAATTTTAGGCCGCCACTTCTGCCAGAGCAGATGTAGACAAGAATGTCTCCTAAGCGATTGATGTGTTCTGTTGTTGGATGTAAAAATAAACAAAGCATTTACTCCTGA
This sequence comes from Carassius gibelio, assembly GCF_023724105.1. Classification (NCBI taxonomy): domain Eukaryota; kingdom Metazoa; phylum Chordata; class Actinopteri; order Cypriniformes; family Cyprinidae; genus Carassius; species Carassius gibelio. Next base: position 27,037,171 of record NC_068377.1, read on the forward strand.
CATCTGAGTCGCTGAAGATGCAGAGGATTACCTTTGTTTTTGAAGGGAATGCGCCCCCAATCAACCTAAATTTGTCTATATTCGTGGAGATCATTCGTGGTCCAGCTTCACCGACCGGGTAAAAAGGGTGTTTTTTTACAATAGATACCTGCACTCCCACAGGACCAAACGCAACAAAAAAAAAACGTGTGGGGTGCGGGACAACTCTTGATGGGCAAGAAGAGACGAGAATCTATAATGTTTTGTTACAGGTGGGGACTGGACAAGATGAGATATATTTCTGCGGGAGTGGACAGAATATTGCGGGTGGGCGGGGGCAAAAATTTTTTAAACTACCATTGAGAAATTTTAACCAAACTATGTTACTGACTTTTCATTAAGACCCTAGAGAATTATATCAACTTGTGGAAGATGGGCATCCGATGACCCCTTTAAGTAAATTTCCATTTAACAAATATTTGTTAATGGCACACTCTAATTTAAGCTGTAAAATTGTTCAAGAAATGTTACATTTGCTCATTTTAATTAACTGAGCATGCAGTAAAAATACATTTTTGAGTGTAATGAATATTGATCCTTTGCTTTCAAAGCTCAAAGTAGAAAAGCGATGATTCTTAGTCTCACAAAATAAAGAAAAGCCTGTAATCCACTGCAGACTGGCCTGTCATAACCCATTAAAACACAGGGAGCAGGCCTCACTACAGCCTACTCAGAGCTAGAACAAAGAAATGTGGTTTAGAAGTGCTCTAAAATCCCTGTAATACAGAGCCTGTATTTTTTTATAATCCAACCAGATTCTCATGAGACCTGCTTTAGTTAAACAACATGACAGAGACACAGTGGATGAAATCAGACTCTTTGCTGATTTCTGCCAGCACAGTTACATGTCTAGATACTCACAGTATAGAATTTAGATGCAATAGTCAAAGCCGACACAGTAATTTGGAACAGAATTGTCACTATCCTTGCCTGTATTTCCTGTGTCTGTGGTTATGGGCTCTTCAGTGTTGCTTTGTTCAGCTCATGTATCCCTGCTGCTCTATTCCCTTGTTTGTTGACATGGACACTCACTGGAGCACACCCATCTCCTTGTCAGTTAACATGGTTACTCATTAGTTCATTGGTTCTACTCTGTTTATATAGCCCTAGTGCTTTGTCAGTTGTTTGATGTTATGCTATTGTTCCTCGTGCACCCAGTGTCTGTGTTTGCAGTTTTGTTTCTGTCAATAAATTCCTGCATGTAGATTCTCATCCCTGTCTGCATCATTTCAAGAATTTCTAATGGTTAATTAGGATGCAAGCTGTTCACAAAATACATTTACTTTGTTACTTTGTGGCTTTCGACACTTTTATTTACTGGCTCAAAGCCAGTCTACATCTCAGACTAAACCCATTTATTTTTTTGTGAGATCGCAAGAATAGAACAAAACATCATGTTTATGTACTAGAGCAGAACTCTTAATTGTTTTAAAGTTTTTTGATTATCATAGTCTTTTGATATTTCAAGCTTGATAACATAAGACAATTCTGTTGTATCACACTGCTGTTACCAAATACTTTAAATAAAGGAAACATTGCTGTTTATTTTATCACTTTATTTGTCCGTGTCACTGTGAATGAGGCACAGAAAACATTAGCATATTGTATACAAACACAATTATCACTCAGTTACATTACTACTAAATCCCACAGTAACAAATAGACAATATTAGTCAGAGCTTAGAAACAGTCTTACAGTTTCATTAGCATTTCCTCACATTTGCTTGCATATTTAATGTGCAAATTAAACGTAAACACAGAGACAGATGCATTATTTTCCTTCATTTTCTTTGGGCCACACATGCCTAAGCCAACAATAAGAAACTATTTGAATTGGTTTTAATTTAATCTAATATTTCATTCATTTTCATATAACAGATGGTGAGGCAGCAACAACCAGGAAGTGCCGAATAGATTCTCCAATTAGCTTCTGATATAGTTTAATTATATGTTAAACAGAATATGACATGAATCTCAGATCACAAATCTGAAATAGATTTTAAAAATGACCAAACTGAAGTTAAAGTTCTCTTAGTAGTGATGGAAAGGGTCCTTTATAACCACTGATGGATCATATCTACAGCTAGCATTAACCTTTCTTTTGAACTTTTTTATAGGCCTTCTGCATTCAAAGCTAAATGTTAAGATTGAGAATTTTTGTTCCCCTAAATGTGCTGGGAAGTTATGAAATGAAATGCATGGCTTCTCCTTGGTGGAAAAAAAAACTTAACAGTTTCTTAAAGGCTGCAGTGCATTTCTCAGACACAGTCTCTAAATGGACAATCAAAGCCACTCCACAACCAATCACTCTCCAGCAGCTCCACTTGTCCTTTTCACTCTGTCCTCAGGAGTGGCTGATCTCAGTGGAGAGAATGAAAGGATGACAAAGTGAAATGATTAAGCGAAGGCAAAAAGGCAAGAAAAAAGCTTACAAGGGGTCCTATTATGCTCTTTTATAAAGTCTTGATTTCATTTTGGGGGTATCAAATGAAGGCCCGCCTTCTGAAATACGAAATGTGCTGTGATTGGTTAGCTGGGCCAGTGTGTGTTGTGATTGACAGCACACTGCACCAGGTCGGGAAATGTCATGCCCCTTACCAAAGATGCCTGTGGGCTTGAGTGTAAATATTGGGTCATAATCAAATCAATTTGAGTGTGTTTTAAACCCGGATGATTGTAACCAAGTTCGTCTGTCTTGGGAAAGCTAGCGTGTCAACATAGTGATGATAACACTCGTTGCCTTCTCTTGTGCAGCTCAACCAGGTCTCGTCCCATTCGTCTGTATTTGTGATATCAAAAATCCTGGAAAATATGCTTTGTAGTCCAAACGAGTCGTTCCTTGTAGTTTTTGAAAAGTGATTTCTGTTAAATAAAATGTCTCCTTTTGAAGTGGCTTTGAGCTTTGTAACTTTGCAGATTTTTTTAAAATTCAAACAGCAACATTACAGACTAACTAAAGTTGAAAAAGTGAAAACGCATAATAGGACCCCTTTAATTCACTTTTCAAGTACTTCTTTCATACACTGTCAAAAGTAACTACTGTACTGTACATATTTCCCAGTATATGGAACATTTTGAGCCACAAATACTAAGAAATATGAATTATTTCAAAGTACATTAAAACCAATGTCAGACCTGAAGAATTAAACCAACTAGTCAAATTTATTTGTCTGAACAATTTCAAATGAAACAATATTGCTTAAATGATTTGTGAGTTCTCAGCACAAAGTGCAGCATGAATTAATAATGTGGTTACAGTTATCTGATTATTGTTCCCTCAAATGGTATTATTGCTCAACAAGTAGAGCATGCTACTAGCAGTACCAAGGTCATGGGTTTGATTTTCTTTGAAAGCAAAAACAGACAAAATGTGAACCTTGAGTACAATGTACTATAGATTGTTTTGGATAAAAGTGATTCCCAAGTGCATAACTGTAATATGTTTTGCTGTTTGCTGACTTTTTAGAAAAGTTTTGTCAGTTATTTGATGTGTTTTGATGTTAAGATCTATTTACATTTGTTGACTGTTTGTGTGCCAAATCTTCTAAAACTAGAACTACCAGAAATCTTTGCTTTGTAAATGTAAATATTGTAAATATGTCACTTCATATATTAAAGGGATGTCCACCCATAAATGAAAATTCTGTCATCATTTATATACCCTCATGTCATTCCATAAGATTTTGGTTAATATTTGATAGATACATTAAGATATATTTAATGAAATGAAAATGTGATGAAATATGAAATATTTAATGAAAAGATAGTGACAATTTTTAATACAAGTTAGTTAAGAGAAACTAAAAATCTAAAAGCATCAGGAAAACGGTCTCTCATGTTGCGTGAAATACCATGGGGAAATTCCTGTTTACTCTTAAAACTGATGAGTAAACTTTTTCACATTCAAGTAGCTGCACAAACAAATGGCATTTCAGCCCGCCAATATGGGTGGAGCCGGCTCCCTATATAAGTTGGCACTGAATGCCTTTTCACCAGAATTTTCTCTTTCAGCTTGAAGATATTCTCCTTGCTGGATTCCGAAGAAGAAGTACAAAGAAAGAAGGCTGCTTTCGCCGTAGAAGAGCCCCGGCAGCATCAGGAGCCCCGCTCCTCTATAGCGCTTCTCCCTGCACCTATATGGCAATCACAAAGGACATTTCCTAGAGCAAATTTCCTAGGAAATTTTTTTTCAGTGACATTGTTGATCCACCAGTGTCTCATCCAGGGCACCCTTGCAGTCTTCAGATGGAAACAGTGAGTCCGTTGCTTGCCTGGGCTCTGCTCATGCTATAGCTGCACTCAGACTGCTCTCACTGGGAGAGCGTGAGTCTCACCTGCTTCGCTTGTGAATTGCTTTCTTCAATTCCATTTTGCGGTGTACTTTACATGTGAGGATCAAAGACCCACATCTGCAGCGAACAGTTTGATCTTTTAGCGGTTGCTGGTTTTGTCTGGCCAGAGGAGAACACGCCTAGTAGCATGCATTTCTGTCACCGATGGAGTTTTGGTTCCTTGTCACTGTCACCTTTGGCTTGCTTAGTTGGGGACACAACTTCTGGCAGCTTGACTGCACAGACACTATTGGAAGAGAACTCAACTGGATGATGACATCACTGAATCAACAATGAACTGACTTTAACTGATAAACTGATTGTTTTTTACTGTCCTCTTGCATTATCAGCACGTATTTTTCCTGTTTAACACTGTAAAATTGCTTTGATACAATCTGTATTGTATTCCCCATAGAGTTTCACACAACGTTCGTTCTCTGAGCATTTCCTTTAACAATTCATTTATTTACTATGTACATATGCTTCATTTTATTTACAATTCTTGTCTGTGTTTCCATCTGTATCAGATGGTTTCAATTAAAATATCAAGGTCACAATGCATCTTCATGCACCAAGAGGTTAGATTTCATTTCATTAGCTGTGATCGTATTCCATTAGACTGCATTACCTTGCACAGGTTACAGAATTCCTAATGAACCAATAATGCTGTCATTAATGCTGTGAAGGTGGGGAGCAGGAGAGGTAACACTCATCTTCTGTCGCTTCAATATTGAATGCAATACTGTGCCAAGCTCCACACGGGCTGTAATGAGCAGGTGTCAGGTGACATGCCCTGCAATTATCACCATAGAGATCAGACAATTGGTTCTGTAGACAAGGAAAATTTACAAACACACCAAATACTGTAGCTGTCTTCATTTATATGTCATTCTGAAATAATCTCTGCAGCGTGGTTGCCATGGTTAACTCATTAGTGGCCCTGGTGAGTGAATGAGGTCCATTGAAGGGAACTGTGTTCTTAAAGTTGTTTACAATTCCCTTTGGTCTGATTAGTATCTCCACATGATATGGTTCTAAAAGCATGCCTGATCATTACTGGTAGGAAGTGTTTCTGTCATCATGGAGACAGAAACATATTGGACTCTGCTTGTATGTGTGATGAAAATGTCAGCTATATTTATGAAAGCGCACGCTGAACACCATGAGGGTTTCAGAACCCCAGAGATCTAAGAGACAGAACCCATCATTTCAAACATCCTCGTCATGGGTTATGCCAGGCTCAAAATATCAAGAATCCTGCACTTTATACAAATGCCTGAGGACTTGTAGAGAGCTTAAGGACTCAGAGGCACAGATGATGGCTTCAGGTCCTCTCAGCCAAAACAGCGTTTCAACTCCTGCTGTTGACAAAATGGCATTTGACATGAAACAAGAACTCTCTATATCCCCAAGCTGGGATGAGAATAGTTAGGAGTGAGGAGTTAATGTGGAGAAGGGATGCCAAAAAACTGTTGTGGGACAGAGGTATGTTGGCTGTACAGTACTGTATATCTATGTACTATAATGCTAATTAAGTTGATTATCTGTACATGCTCCACGTGTGCCAATTAAGTTTATTATCTGAACGTGCTCCTCCCAAACATTGTTAATAAAATAGCATTACATGAAGCAAGCAAAACAAGTGATAGATACACTCTGTCCACACCAACCTGCTGCAGAGACATGCATTCGGAAATGACAGCTGACCATGAGATGAATATCAAGACTTTCTGCTCTACAAGCAAGTGATATTTGAGAATTTGTTATCTAATTCGCTCTTTCTCCGACAGACGTGGTACCGTGCTATCTCTTAACTCTCACAGTGTGCTGGGAAGAGATATGGAGGAAATAGCGTCTGCACCGGTGGAACCTTACAAAGTGTCTCTCTCTTGTCAGATGTCTTCGCTTGGATAGACAGCCCTGCGATAGTTGACAGAGAGAAGGGAATTTAAATAAGAAATGGAGGACGAAATTCCTGTTGTTTGTGAAACACTTGTTTATTTTCTATTTCTCCTATCTGTCAAGGTTGGCATCAGGTGTGTCATTTGAAGTTGACAGCACAGTGAAGGGTTTGCACACTCACTGTTGGAGTCATACAGTAATGGAGATTCCAGCTGATGAGCCTGTCATGTTCACTTATTCATTCAGCTTGACTCTCTCAGTTTAGGGACAGACATGAAGGAAGAAATATTCTTCATTCATTGAAAAAGGAACAGACTATCTTTCCAAAAATAAAATGAGTGATGGAACGATAATACGATAATAATCTTGAAGGACTCCACAAAACCGTTTAAAGCTGTTTGGACTAAACTGCCTAATATGGAGGACAATAGTTTAATTACTAGCTCTAATCTTCTTGGCTTGTAAGCAATTCAGCAATCTGAATTAGCTTTTTCTCATTAGCATCCAAGAACAATAGCAGCACTCTGAGCTTGTGTTTAACAAGCATCAGTAAATAAGAGTGGTTCCTTTTAATTGGAACAATTGATAGATTTTTTTTAATCAAAGTGATGGAATCGCAGCTTTTTGTGCCCATGTCAAATTGGTTAATTTTGTCAATCTTTTTTCCACATCCTGAATTAGTTCTTAGATTAAAAACAGACAAGCACTTTTTTTCTCCCTAAAAATAAGTGCTTAAAGCGTAAAGACCACACAGTCAAACCAGAATGAATTGTGAATTTTTAGGATTGTGTAGAGTGTAGAGAAATTAGCCCATCAAAAAAAAAGAAAAAAAAAAAGAACAAAAGTTTATTTCTGATTCAGAACGTATTGCACATTTACCATGATATGGGTGGTTAGAAGCTTAAATAATCATTAATTCTCCTGAACATGTATTGTTTTTAGCTGCTCTCTGATGCTCTTTGGCTTAACATTTTCTAATTGGTATGGATGAAATGAGAGCAAATGTTACTGTAAATAGTGTTTTCAACATCTGGAATTCCAGTATTCACTTTCAAAGGGACAGTTCAACATTTTCTCTCCTTTTATCACTCCAAAATGGCTTTCTTCTGCATAACACAAAATATATTTTGTATAATGTTGATAACCAAACAGTTTTGATTATCATTGACTTACTTCCTTAACTGTATGGACACTGAGACATTTCTCAAAAAGTCATACAGGGTTTGTAACAACATGAGGTTATATAAATGATGAAAAAATATCTTCCACATTGTGTTAGTCTGTATTATGTTTCATCTTTCTAGAAATTGTACTAGTCATGAATTATACCTCAAAAAGTAGTTGTTAAGGAGAGGTGTGGTATTAAGTTTCAGACTTGCAGTTTTCACCTGATAAATGATAAAACAAACAGACAACATTTTCATAGACTTGTATTGTAGATGAATATTGTAGAGACCAGGGGTGGGACTTGTGCCAATAAGAACCAGCTAGCCCATAATAAACACTCAAGAGTACCTTAGAAACCACCTCAGCACTTACATCATCTTCAGAAAAGTTGCATTAACATCTAGTATCTCTGTATTTATAACATATATAGAAACAGTGAAGTTTTTTTTTTTATTCTGGTAATTATATATAAGCAGTATGACCTAATATTATATGGAGGAGGGCAGAGACATGCAAAGCAAGCTTAAATACAGGCTATATTTTTATCACATTCCACACAGTTCCTTCTGAAAGACTATACTCAGGGTCAATGTGGTAAGGCATTACAATAAATGTGTTCTAGACACTCCGTGGGGAAATCTTGTTCATCTCTATAGATATTACCATACTGTTCTCGTTGCATGCGCACCTTTGAGCCTTCATACTTGAGGTCTCCAGATGTCAGTGTTGAATTTCGCTTCCACAGAAGCACTTATTCCTCGACAAGTTTGAGATGTGGATAATTGGAGGCCATTAAAGGGGTCAGAAAGGAGTAAGGATGTTATTTTAGTCTTTGCCTGCTTCAGATGATCACTTGCTACATTAACTATAAGTGCAGGTAGAACGGAGGACACACTACATTAGGTAGCAAAGAAGTTAACACCTCGTCTCTTCTCCTTCAGTGGTACAGGAAGACTCTGTCAGCATCTGTCATACATGGGTGGAGGAGACAGGGATACTGGAGATGAGCTAAAGTGAAGATTTTAGAAGTTCAACAAGGTAAAAAAAGGGGGAAATAGAGAATAAAATATATTAAGAGGTACATGTTGGCCATTGGATGCTAAAGCTGTTCGGTCTCTGCACTATCATCATTATAATGGAACAGGACGTACTCAAAAACTCATAGCCAAAATATCCATTGAAGCAGAACACAACCTGATGCAGTTTAAACATATATTTAAACACACAAAATAATAGGTCTCTAGGGACTTTAGTTCCTGGCACCTTGTGCTTTGGTGCACCAGCACCTTTCAACTGCATCTGCAAGTGCAGGGTGTAAATGTCTTCTGCAAAGTAAAAATGATTTAGTTTGGAGTCTGCTCAGCTAATATAATCAAGCTCTCCTGAATAAACCACTTTAAAAAAGAATTTGTAAAAAAAAAAAGTGCACAAATAAATAATTTAATAAATGGCAATATTTAATAAAAATATTGCAGTCGAAAACACGGCAATATTGGTGAATATAAGAGCTTTAAAGGGATAGTTCACCTAAAACTGACTCAATGTTGTTCCAAAACATGTATGCATTTCCTTCACACACAAACTCATAGATTTTGAGAAAAGGAATAGATTAAAATCACACCGTTCTGACACAAAATAACCGTCACACAGCCAGTATTTACTGTATATACACTAAACATTTATAGAGGTAACATACAAACACAGAAAAATACCAAAAAACTGTTATACAGTCCACTTAAGTAAAAAACAAACATCTGATAAATACTTTAATAAGACCAGTACAAATTTCCCAGTTGAAGATGAGTCAGTATTGGTCCCTATTGCAGATGCAGACAGTATAATATTGCTTAAAAGTCTGTTTAAAATCAACAGAACATTAGTTAAACGCACTGGTCCCTTTCAACAGGTTGAAATGCAAAAGGAGAACGCAATTATTCTTGTATATATTTACCAACCGACTCTTTCACAAACTACCCACAATCCCCTCCCCCCTTCCTATATAAAACAAGACTAGTTCTCCACTGCAAAGACAGAAACACATTTATATGGTCACCAAGAAAAACTCTGGGACAATTAAAACAGGACTACTTGCAAAATCCGAATCATTTGCCTGCCTCTTCGGTAACAACACAGCATAAATTAAATGTTCCCCAGACACAGGAAATATAATCGTGTTCTGAATGGGTGGTTTTGAATATTGATGCAAGAGTTGGTGTTAAGGCACGGAGATGTGTGGGAGGGCTGACAAAAGATTAAATAAGAAATCAAAATGAATGGGAAGAGCAAAAGGGAACAACTGGAAGGAAAGGGTGGCAAGAAAAATAATGATAATGCAGGTGATTGGAAAAAATGAAGAGGGGAGGCAGGGGAAAGCAATGGGTGCTTTTTTTGTAGGTCAGATAATAGATAGTAATGTGATGTGTCTAGACCTTGTCAATTTATTTCCAGGGAATCACTGTTTAAAAGTGTGAACAAGTAACAATTGGCTTTTCCTTGCTTTGAACTGTGTGCTCTTATAACTTTACCATGTGCATTCTAGGAGTCACTAGGCATCAAAGAGCTTTTTAGTGCTCATATGACCCTCAAAAGTCATAGGGTTTCAACAATTGAGTCTAACACCTGTACAAAGAACGTGTACAATGTTCTGTGTATCTTTAGATCAATCATCTATGTGCCATCTTGGACTATAACCAGGAATATTCTGGTTGAGACAGAGAAGCAGATTTTTAGATGAGATTTCAGTCACACTTTAAGCTGTTGAAAAGGGGCTACTGAAACTGTTTGTGTTTATCTGTCTGCTGAGGATTGCGAAGTCTGTGTCCTCTTCTGGACTCAGCTGGGAGATGAAATGAAGGGGAAAGTGAAATGCTTGGGTGTGAGCTGCGAGTCTTTCGTACATTCCCAGGTTTGGAGGGAACAGTTTAGGGGATCTGGAGCTGCAGTTCCTCTTCCTCGTCTTCATCTGGGTCGCTACGGGGGGCGTCTGCATCTTCAGGCACAAAACGAGAGGAAGCTGATGTCCTCATCTTGCCAAAGAGGCCAGGATTCTGCTGACGCCTCAGCCTTTCCCAAAAAATAAAAATAAATCAATGAATAAATCTAAAATAATGAAAGAAAGAAAGAAGTTCTTGGTACATTCTTGGTTACATCCATTAGAATAGGTACAACGAATCAGAAAAAAACACCAATAAAAACAGGAGTTCTGGGAATCAAAGTAACAGTACATGCTCCATTATTGCTGGCATGACAACCACTGGCAAACAACATTAATACGTGCTAATAGATCGATTCAGTTGGCTGAGGTCAACAGTGCATCAGAAAATAAACGCTGGCAACATTTCTAAATGTAATGTTGAAATAGAGTTGCTTTCTCTATCTGTCCAAATGCAAAATAGCTCAGAATAAGCAACCAGTGTGAAGTACAATAGATTAAATCTTTGTTTTTACAATGATTTATAAGATATCTGAATATTAGAGAGTATTATAACAGCAAACACAAACAGCTGGTCACCAGTACCCATAAGACCCTTCCATTCCATCACTTTTTTCATGCCCATCCTTTTTCTTTCAGTCTCTCTCACTCTGTCTTGCATCTTTATTCTTTTCAAGTACTGTACTTGTACATTTGTGATGTAATTGTAAGGAAATAATGGCCTTTTGGCATATCAGTAAAATATTTCCTGGCTATTAAAGTGCTGGCAGTGTAAACAGGTAATGTAAAACAATCATAACAACAAAAACAAAAAGAACAAGAGGTTGATGTTAGAAAAGAGGGGAGAGGAAAAAGCCCTCCTCTTGTCTTTGAACAGCTGATGACTCACTATATTGTTAGTGTTTGTATAACTGAACAGATGAAAAGCTTCTTGCCTCTCAGGGGCAAATAAGGGCCCAGGATCCTCCACGGAAGAGGGACCTACTGTCAGGAAGCACTAAACACTGCTAAATTACACATTGCACTGTTTTGACCACAGTGCCTCGCTCACAGAGGCTAAAAGCTTTTTGAGTCCAAAGCTTAACAAGGCTGCAATTTACACTAGAGATCATAAATACAGAGACACACACAAACAATGAAACAAAAAAGATTCTTGTTGAGCCCACACAGTGACTCATGCCATCAGGCTTTATCTGAAAGACTATGAATATTTTAGCATGCGGATGACACAAATAACATGGAGATTATTTAAAATGTAGAATTTAAATACATATTTTTCTGTCATTTTTGATTATTGTGTTTTTTAAGTCCTTTACTAGAAATGAAAAATCCATGTGACCAATCACTCCGGATTATTAGAATTATTAGCATACATACATACACACACACACACACACACACACACACACACACACACACACACACACACACACACACACACACACACACACACACACACACACACACACACACTTATTATTTTCAAATAAGTCTCTTATGCTCACCCATACTGCATTTACCACAGAAAATGCCTTTAATATTGTGAAATATTTTTACTATTTAAATTAACTGATATATTTTAAATGTAATTTATATATATATTTTTATTCATGTGGTAGCCATGCTGAATTTTCATGCTGAAATATTGTAAAATAGTTTAAGCTGATAGACTGCTGTCACTGCTTGACAATTCATGTCAACTACCCATTTATAGTTCCTGAGCACGTGATCAGCAACTCTGCCAGCCTTTTATTCTACAATTTTATTATGGGGCAAAGAATCAATTGAGACCCTTAGGAATGTTATTATATTTTTTCTATTTTCATGTAAAAATGCTGCATTAATAGAGTATGGAATTGACTTCTGTGCTACCAAACCAATGGCAACCCAATGTGACCAATTGTTCTATTGTTCTATATATGATAGTCCCATTCTACTGCAAAGACATTTCCATTATCCTTTGTTTGAAATATTAATATATCCCCCTTTTCTACTTCCCCACATGCTAGTACAAAATAATAATGAAAAAAAAAACCTGTGCCGTTCCCCAGTACTGTTTCTAGGCATAGGCAAACTAGGCGGTCGCCTAGGGCACCACCAGCAGGAGGGGGAGCCAATATGTGCACGTACTGACACTACATTTTACTGGACTGAAATAATAACGAAAAAACTGACACTTTAAATCAACATTTCAAACAACAACAAAAAAAATTAAACACACAAAAAATTCTGGATTTTGCCTAGTGGGTCAAAATGGCTAGAAATGGCCCTTCCGTTCACTCTGCCACACAAAGCTGATGAGTTGCCTGTCTTTCAGTGAAGGTTAATGTCTGGAAACTCAGATAAGAACACAACTGGGGAGCCACATTCACATCTCATGCAAAGCCCCGTCATCATGCCTATGTCTTTGGGAAGCTCATTCCTTCACAGAGAACCATATCTGGCACATTCCTCAGAGCATTCAAGCTATCAGGTCTACAAAGTGCTTTGCAGAGAATTAACACTGTCACACACACACACACACACACACACACACGTCAGTAAAGCTGGTTCCGTGATTGGATTTAAATCGCCATCATCTGGTTCCAGATGGAGCAGTATTTACTACACAGAGCCATATTCATTGACAAGCTAGGCAATATTGCGTTCATAATCGAATGTGATTTATCTGCAGTTATGAATGTGATATTGCCTAACTGTCACTGAACTACTGCTCTGTGTAGTAAATGCCACACCATCTGAAAGCAGATGATGGTGATTTACTACCAATCATGGAACCGGCTTTACTGACGCATGGACAGCCCTACTGTACATATTATAAATAATGATAGTTATTTATATATTTTAAATACTTTTAAATTCAAGAGAATTTGAGGAATTAAATTTGACCCCATTTATTTTCTTGAAACGTTATCGATCTAACTGCAAACTGCAATTAATTCTGCCACTGAAATAACTTTCCTTTTTAGCAGATTTCACCAATCCCATTTGTATTTCAACAGATTTGATCTAACTGCCTAATAGAGACAATTGTAATACGTTTAAGCCCCACTTTTTTTCATTTCATGTCCCATTTCACAAAAAAAAACTTTACTTTATGGAGGTAAAATGGATTGTAATAGCCATTTCATGTTGAATTTAATATGCTCCTGTGACCTTAACAAAGCCAAGTGTGCATATATTATTGGAGCTTTTTACTGTATCAAAGTGGACATGCTGAAAATGTGATTTTGATCCAGAAAAATGGCATTCTCTATTTTAGTAAATTTTACACCAGCAAAAACACATTTTAGAAAAATACAACAAACCAAAACATACATCACTGCATGTATGTTTTTGTACATAAATGAATAGATATGATGTAATATAGTTAGATTTACTATAGATCATAAAGCCATAGGAGATCAACTTCACACCTGTATTACTTTTTAATCTGTGGAACATAAAAGAAGATATTTTGAAAAATATCTCAGCATTTTTTCCCCCCAATACAATGGTCAAGACATTGGTCATCAAAACAGTTTGCCTACTGACATATTTCTTAATTTCTTTTTTTACGTTCTGCAGAAGAAAAAATAGGTTTAGAATGACACAAGGGTGAGTAAATAGTGAAATAATTTGAAGTAATGTATGTTGTTTGAGCAACTTGAAGGGCTTTGTGGTGTTTTTACATTCCAAATAGACCATGAGTGTCTCAGTCAACATATATGGACAACAAAGAGTCGTACGCATGTGGTATATGTGACACGCAGACCTGGCAGGCTGCTCTACTTCCTGCAGGGCTTAGGAACATTGTCTGCCCTCATATATCGATTTACACACCAAGTTTGATTATGTGATTATAGACTGAAGCACATACAGTCAATTACCATCTACTCTCTGTAGAGACTGAGTGAGAGAGGAAGAGAGAGGAAGAGACAGAGAGGCACAAATAAAAAAGAGAATTAGAACAGGGATGACAACAACGAGAGAACAACAATAAGCCACTAAGGGTGAACCAGAGATGAGAGCCTGTGAGTTCACAGCTTTCCAATGAAGAAAGAAGCAAATAGGCACGGCGGGGGTGCCAAATGGTGCTGCCGTCTCATGCTGCGAGACTAACAGGCAAACACAGCCGCTGCGAGTGGGACACCGGGCCAGTTCACCCTGTTAGAGGAGCCAACCTCAATCATGAGATCTGATCTTCTGTGTCCACCGCGGATTTTGTTGTTCATGGTATTCTGGCTCCAGGGCTTGAATTGGGCAGAGTCAGAGCCAGCTGGGAAAAGATGCGACTCTGAACTTCCTGTGGCATCAGATATGGGTATGGACTCTAAGTCACCTCAATGACTAAAGTGCTATGAGATCCTTAATACTGTCATTTCCAGCCTTCTCCTGTCACCTTGACAACACTTACTCCAAATCAGCCCCTAGACCATCCTCTGTCTCCATGACAACTTGGACAAGCGCTCAGCTCCATCTGTCGCCCTCTCCACCCATGGCCTGCTCCTCTCTTCCTCAATCACTGCTATAGTGCTGAACCCTGGCCCACCTCTCAGAGGGGCGGTCTGATTGTTCTCACATCCTTTCTTCAACTCTTCCCTTTCACTGTGATGCATGGCACTTGCTGACAGTCTAGTAAGCAACCTTTTCTCCCAACAGAGTGGTTAAAGTTTTTGAGCAAACATAATCTGAATAGAATTGTTATTGCTTATACTTGGGGCTAGGGGTTTGTTCAAATCTCTAAGCTTAATTATTAAACTTAATATAGTAACACCCCACAGCGTTAGAGCCATGGACATGAATATAGAAATTTTTGAGAAAAGAATTTGAAGAATATCCTAAACAATGGCAATAATGCAGAGAGTGCTTCTTATTTATAATGCCCATATCTCTTGGTGTTCTTTGGATAAATTATTGAAAAAAAACAAAACAAAAAAAGAATGTTTGGCTCTTATTTTTACTTGTTGTTAATATTTTAGCCATGATATAATAAAGGCTTTAAAGAAATGTTTGGACTTAAACTTGAATGCTTTTTGAATTTGGTTTCATTAACTATATATATATATATATATATATATATATATATATATATATATATATATATATATATATATATATATATATATAAAATAATTTTTTTTTATTCTTATTTTTTTACATATTTTGTATTCCATTATTTAGCAATGAAAGTGCAACAGTTTTTTTATACTTATTCCTTAAAAGTACAAAATTGTTAATTGAACCATTTAGGAACAGGATTCCCTGGCAGATGATAAAATAAACAATACATTAAAGATTAAGATTTAGGAAAAGAACTTCACAGAGACATGGGGGTGAACTCTTTTAACACGGACCAGTAAGCAACCACATATAACTACCTAGCAAACGCTTAGCAATACTCTAATAACCACCTCTAACACATTATATCATGCACAGGCAAGCACCTCTCCTCTCCTTTACATTATGATTATATTTTATGTCACAAAGTCAGCCATTTTGTTTCTCAACAGTCTGGACTGAATCCAACTGACATCTCTTCCTAAAGGAAATATAACTTTGCACAAATCCAGTGTTAAGAACAAAAAAATCTGTAAGGTTGCATATTTTAGATAAATGACTTATGTCTTCATGACAATCTCATAATTTAATCATATGTATCTGCACAGGTGTGAAGTGGAGGAATTGTGCCATGTGAATGTCTTAATCATTAGAAGCTTTCCATCAAAGTCCCTCTAAACACCGTCATGCCGCCATGCCTGTCACTGTTCTCTCTACACTGCTGCAAGTCTCCCTGTTACTACGGTAACCCACATCCTGGCAGCCTGGGATTGGCTGCGTGTAGGTGCAAGCTTGAATGCAAGCAGAATAATGAGAGAGTGAGACTGAAAGAGAGAATGAGCCGAGGATATCATTGACAGTTTACACTATAAACCTGCCATCTTATTCATGATGTTGGGTAACAGAGAAGCTTATCCTGTATTCAATACTGCTCAGAAGACATCTGAACTGAACACAATATTCTCAAATGTATCACACTGTTTATAGAGACACTGCTGAGTTAGTGTGTGTGTATATTAGGGCTACCCCCTAATAGTTGACTAACTGTTAGTCTAAGAGAAGACGCTTGGTCGACCAAAATTTTATTGCTTAGTCGCAGAAAAATAAATTCCACACAAAATGGCAAAATCACATAGCCGTGATGGACAAATCGTTAACGGCTGGTCTATGTCGTAATATAGTGCATTGGAAAGGATATCCATACGCTCACCTAACTTTCATTGACCTCAAATATGGCTTATCATCTAAATTATGTATGTAGTAGCAACTTTATATTGCAGCTCAATTTAATGTTAGCCTAGTAAAAGTGCGCTGTTCGCGTGTTTGTGTGGAGTGTGGAAGCTTGGGTTACTGCAGGACAGATGGAGGTGCCGGTTTGATCATTTGCTCTTAAAATACTTTGTCATTTTTGGTCATCATACAGATAAGAGTAATGCATGTTTCTTATTTGTAAAGACCCTGTTTATTGATGTGCACTCAGAATAACAATGCAATGTTGTGCTTTTGTAAAATAAAGCAAACAGCATGCACTTTCTTTCGTCTCGGTCTCTCTGAATTTGAGCTAGTCACTTCAAAACTCAAAACTGTGTATTCTTGCTTTATTACAGACATGAAAAATATACCTATAGAGAGCGAAAATTTGGAATAAACCTATTCAAATAGAATATACATATTCTCAGATTATGTAATCCGTATGAAACAAAGGCGTATCCACTACGGTGGAGAGGAAGAGTGTTGTCGACTTCATCTCTTAAACCGAAAACAGAGAGCACTAGTGTATCAATAAATTATTAGAATGTTAATGCAGTGTACTTGCTGTTTTTCACTAACACATTCATAATTATTATATTTGCCGATGCGCTTGGGCAAGCCTTTTTGTGTGTGCGCTTGAGCACTTATTAGGCTATGTAGGCAATTAAGGCTCATTATTTTGATTTCTATGGTTTATAATAAAAGTGTTACTAATAATCGAGTAATGCTTAAAATAAACGACTACTCGTCAACCAGAAAATTCTTTAGTCGAGGGCAGCCCTAGTGCATATATTTATCTGGTTACCTGGATTGTAGGTGCTCCAGCTGAACTTGTAGGTTCTCTGTCTGCTCCACCTGCTCATCCAAGGACCTCTGTAGCTTTCTGGTCTGGTTATGAGCCTCATCCAACTAAAACAAATGCATAATACATACTATAGTTTACATGAATTAATCGTGTGTACTGTATATGCCTAGAAAACTTAAAGATTTGGTTTTCTGTGATTTACTGAGAATTGTTGCTGAGAATTCTACTCATTTAAATAAGTCACTAATGCAATGTCACCTAGCTGATGATCAAAAAAAAAAACTTCTGACAGTAAAAACGGACAGGAAGAATGAGTGGAAAATTATCTAATAATATATATATATATATATTTTTTTTTACATATATAATTCATTATTTATTTTGTATAATATAATATAATATAATATAATATAATATAATATAATATAATATAATATAATATAATATAATATAATATAATATAATATAATATAATATAATATAATATAATAATGGTGATGGGGCCAATGCAAAATTACTAAAGTGAATAAAAAAAACTATGGCCAAAACAAAGAAAACCACAGAACACATTTGAAGCAATAATGAATATAATTTAGAGTGAATGCTTTGGTTCACCTCATCTTCAGCCTGGCCCAGCTCTTTCTTTAGTTCCTCCACCCTCAGTCGGAGCTTCTTAACTTCTGTCTCATGCTGCTCCACACGCCGGTTAGCATGTGCCAGCTCGGCCATCTTTTCCTGGTACTGTTTTTTAACCTTGGAGTGGACATGCCGCAAATCTGCCAGCTCCTGCAAGAGAGCAGACGTACTGACACCAAGCTCCAAATACAAAAGCCCAATACTGCTAAGTGTCATTAACTTTTCATATAGTTTGACACAGATTCAATATAAAAAGTGTGTACTTTGGGAGGGTCTTACAGTATTTACCTTATTGGCCTAACTCATGAATATTAATTACGGCTCTAACTATTAGATTGTACTGTACATTCACTAGGTTGTAGAAGCTTCTGGTCTGTATTTTTTCTTTGCGCTGCAGCCAAGCAAAAAGCTCTTGAATATAAAGGCAATTTCTTAAGGTCCTATAATGGTTACTTCTGTATACTCCTGCTTAAAACAAAAGGTGCTGGCTACATTATGGAGTATAAAGAAAACACATTCTGAGCTATCTTCAATAGGCCTAGATCAAAGTAAAGATTTACACATGCTATGTTTTTTAGAGATGAAACACATATCATATAGAGCTGGTAACTTATCAGAAATAAAAATACAGCCTAGTACCTACCTAGACATTAATACAATGGGACACAGTGCTTCAGTTCTCATCACAAAAAAGGACTGTGATGGGGAGCCCAAGTCATATCTAATCACCAAATAAAATGCCCCATGTCCGAAAAAGAACATTATGTTGCTAACAGAAGGTGAATTACCCTCCCATAGTGTTTGTTTTCTCCTAGTATTGTTATTTTGCTGTCATTAGAGTCTATTGCAGTCCACAGAACAGAAGTGTAAAAAGTTTTAACACCATCATGTTTCTAGAGTATAAAGTTCTGAAAAATGTACCACTATGGCACAAGAGGACAGTGTGTTATATCTATTTTCCATTACACCTGAATATTTTTGCTCTGCCTAACTTTTTTTTTAATAAAGTTTTTGGGAATAGTGTAAATAAAAAAGCAAGGCAGAAACATTAAACTATGATTTTTTAAATATATTATGAAAGCCATGGAAGTATTTCTTTACATTTACCATCTTGAAAACCTCTCAGAACAGCCACTAGAAGCTGTGCCCTGATTAGGAACCGGAAACCGCAGCCTCAAGTATTTAAATCAGACAAGACAAACTAACACATAATGTACATAATGTCTGCTGTATTCAGTTGATCTTGCGGTCAGACAAGGTATGATGAGGCATCTGAACAGAGACATGCACTGTACCACAGCCCATATACTGTTCCAATCAACGAAGGAAAACAAAGACAAAAAAAATTAAGTGAAATAAAGGGGGCCCGTGGAACACACTCGGGATGATATCGCACTAGAAAACCCCGGCTCATTTATTGACTTTTTTTTATCTGATTAAAACAAACAATGAAAAGATATCTTTACATTTTTACATTAAAGCGGTCATATGATGCTTTTTAAATATCATTATGTTGTATATTTGATTTAACAAAATATGCTGACATGCTTTAATGTTAAAAAAAAAACATTATTTTTCAAATACTGTACATTATTGTAGGTCCTCTATGCCCGCCTCTCTCAAGCGCTTAGTTTTCTACAAAGTCCCTCCTTCCGACAATCACAGTCTGCTCTGATTGGTCAACTGACCCAGTGCATTGTGATTGGACAAACAGCACAAGCACTCATAGTAAATGTAACACCCCTTTCCATAATTGTGAGCTTCTAATGTCCTTCGTTTTACCATCAGTTCAAGCCCGAAAGGATTCCTTGAGTGTGAGTAGAAGACAAATTTTCATTCTCGGATGAACTAAACCTTTAAAATGATTAAAGGTGACATGTTTCTATTTCAAATAAATGCTGTTCTTCTGAATGTTCTATTTATCAAAGAACCCTGAAAAAAAATGAATAATTAAAAGCAAAAACAATAATTAATAAAAATATATAATTGACCAAGAAATTCTAGATCCGTGTATAATGCAATGGTTTTTCCATTACATTGGCAACATATAGTATATGACACAACCACTTCAACAGTTCAGTCACTCACAATTTCTTGTGCATATCTCTAGGAGAGAACTAACTGGGTATGATCTATTTAGTGTTCTCATTACCTTCTCCTGTTTCTGTACACACACAGAGAGACCATACAAACTCTCTGTGGCCATAACAGTGAGGGTACAAAGAGAAAAAGAGAAAGAGTGGGGATGGGGTGGAAGCCAAAGGGAAGCACCAGAAACCATTCATAATTGAAGAGGATAATCAAGTGGCTAGACAAGTCTCATTCATAATGTACCTGCATCACATGAGCAACCAAAAAGTATATTTGTTTTAGAGCGGGAGCATCTATGCACACATACATACTTTTTTAGTATCAATGGTTCAACCTTTTCATACTGATATGAAAGATTAGACCTTAAAAGATAGCAACAGCATAAGAGGACACAGAAGAATGAAAAGCACACACACACACTTATACTCTCGAAGCCACCTGGCAGAATGAGAATCCCAAGCTGCTATGTTCTATTGATTTCTGGATCACTGGAAAGGAGGACAAGCTCTACTGGTGTTTTTACAGAGAGAGCAGTTACACAGCATAGTTAACCCCAGAGCAAATCACACTGCTCTGTTTGTGGAGCACATTGCTTAATATGGCCTTCTTAAGTCCTGTACGTGCAAGTGTATGTGTGTGTGGGGTGATCAAAGATTATACAAGTGGTTTTGCCAAATCAAAATGTATTTAAAAGCAGGTAAATGGGATCATGTCATCTGAAATTTCTTTGATATTTTGCTACAAGAGGTCCAGTTTCCTAATCTAAATGTAAAATGTTTGATTAATTACTTTATTTTATGTTCATTGTTATTATATTACTTTTGAAATGATTTTAGTTAATTTGTCCTGGGTTGGTTGTAAAGAGATTGAAAATTAAATATGTAAAAAGTATCTGTAAAAATAACTTCTATAAACTGATGAACCAAACACTCTGTGTGGGGTATCATATGCAGCACTGCTTATAGGGAAGAGTGACTGACCCCTGATTATTTTGTGAATGTATTACAGGCTTTGCAAGAAGCTGTTTTGAAAGATGGTGCTGCATAAACTAGATTTGACCTGAAAGAAAACTGGCCACCCCTGAGTAGACATAGTTCTGTGAGCAAAAAACAGCCCGTTTAATTTGAAAGGGTTAAAACAATATTTATTTTAAAAAAGTAAATCAAATACGAAATAAGTTTACTATCAACAAAATTACTAAAAATTTAAACCAAAATAAAACTATTAATATAACTATTTAGAAAGGTTAAAAAACAAACAAGATTACTAAAATTTCAAATTATATATATATATATATATATATATATATATATATATATATATATATATATATATATATATATATATATATATATATATATATATATATGTATATGTATATGTATATATATATATATATGTATATGTATATATATATATATATGTATATGTATATATATATAGTACAGACCAAAAGTACAGTACAATTTTCATAGTCATTAAAAAATTAAGAAATCTCTTTGAATGAGAAGGTGTGTCCAAACTTTTGGTCTGTACTATATATATATATATATATATATATATATATATATATATATATATATATATATATATATATATATATATATATATATAAAATGATTAATCATGCCCCAGCTGCTACACTATTGGCAATGAGCCTTGCCAAATCAGGTTCAATGATATGGAGGAAAAATAAATAAATAAATAAATAAATAAATAAATATAGTCTTGTAAATTTAGTTTGTGAAACGATAGACAGTCAGGTAAAAAAAAGTTCACTGGTCATGCAAGGCAGTGGTGAAACATTGTCTGTGAAAGTAGTAAACTTCAAAGAAAATATAGAAATTAGCGGGAGGTAAAAATACAAATGACATCATATCGAGAAAAAGAAAAAGAAAACAAGGAGCCTGTGATTTAACAGCCTTCTCCACTTAAAAGTTACATTTTTCATTTGGGGTAATTTGGGCCTAGCCATCTTTGGTGAGTGTTTTGATAGTGAAAGAAAGCGGAAAGAAAGAGGGGCCCGGATGAATAAAAAATGCCACGTCTTGATGAATGATCTATGATGCTACTGAAATTAACTGCAGCCGAAGGAAATAGAAACCTGGGATACGGGAACAGACACCTGATCATCACATACAGATTCACACATACTGTTCTACACACATGGGAATACAACGAGAGAATGTGAAGACAAAAAAAATTATATAAAGATAAATGCAAACAGACAGATTCGCCCGGAGTAAATGAATAAAGATAAGCGAAGACAAGTTGAAGCTGTAGAGCCACGTGGGGGAAGGCTGTTAAATGTTTCCCCCTCAAGGCTTTCAGATCCTGAATTCTGCTCAAACATCTGGCCCACTGTGCTCAGAACACACAGCTAGTGACGCTAGACACAATCACATCTCTCTGTCTCCCACTCTCGCTATAAAAGATCAGAATTACATGCACGGTCCTAGAATATTCTATATCCTTTTCAATTTGCTTTTCATGCAGCAGCAACGAGAGCAGGGAGCAGAGAGCCAAGATCTTTTTGACATGCGTGCATCGAGACAGCTGAAAGCAGACAAGGCTTTAGGAGGTTGAAATATATAATATTATTTAGTGAATTATACGGGAGAAAATGGCTTTAGCTAAATAAATATGTTAAACTATTTCTGCCCCCTTTGTAGTTCTCTGAATAGCGTAGGTTTTATTTATTTCTGGAGCTCAAATCTAACCCGTGCTTTCTCACTTGAATCTAACTTAAAGAAAAAAGCAAACTCCATTCCTGGTGTTGGTATATATATATTTCCTCACACCCACATAACTAGTTATACAAGCCAGCCATGATAGCAGCCAGAGACTGCTGAAGCAGAGGATGCAGTGTGTAACACTCAGGAGAAATCATGATGCTGAATACTGTATGTACTGTAGGCTTTAGTCTTGCTCTGCAGTTAAAACGGTCAATCGACTGTTAATTTACTCTAGAACATTCATTAGCTTGACCATCCTGAAGAGAGACAGAGAGAGAAAAACCCCCAGAAATGTTGTAAATCCTCATTTAAGTGTTTTTCAACATAAACATCCAACAATACGACAGTATAAAGTCCATTTAAAATGCACTTCGATATAACTTTATCATGACTACAAGAAATTTACTAAATTATATTTAATACTTTTGAGCAGGAATGCATTAAAATGATTAAAAGTGACATTATTAAAGTTACAAAAGGTCTTTATTTCAAATAATAATTAATAATTATATTTATCAAAGCCTCCTGAAAAAGTATCATGGTTTCCACAAAAAATAAATAAAATAAAACTTTTTAAAAGCACAAAAATTAAATAAACAGCCCTATAAAATAAATTTTAATATAAACAATAACATAAATAATTAATATTATTATTATGCAACATTTAAATGCAATTCAAGTCTTTCTCTATTCAAGTAGATAGGAGCTGTTTTTGCATGGCTGGAAACAGCTGCTCAGGGGCGTTACGAATATGGCTGCCAAAGGACTTTGTGGTAGCTTAGTGACTAAAGATCTGCACTAGTAAAATAAGGTTGTAACTCCAAATTCACTAAGTGGAGATCCATGATCTAGAGAGTCTCTCTTACTAAGGAGTCCTTGAGCGCTGCTCTGGGAGAAATGCCTACTTTAGGTTGCTTTACATAAGAAAACATCTTTTAAATGAACACAAACTTCAACATGTGCAACTAAAATCCAGCACAACCCCCTGATCCTGCCTAACAGTTATCATTACAGCTTAGGATTAGATCAAGTCCAATAAGACCGTGAAAAGAGAGCGTGGTCTGGGGGCGGGATGCCTCAGTCGATGGGAAAATGGGGGGGATGTAGGAGTCGCTGAAGCCATAATGGTTTCTCTGCCAGTTAGTGCCTTCCTAACACTATTTCTCTTGACAGACTGAGAGGATGATTCACTCTCTCCAGCTTCACAGTGGGCAAGAACAGAGGACAAGGAGCTATGATAAAATAGTGTCTGTGGCTTTCAGTGGCCCTGACCTGGGAAGAGGGAACATGCAGTTCAACCGGCCAGGAAAATGGATGTGCCGTCTACAAAAATAGAATTTGCTGTGCCTTTCAAATGAATGGTGCTTTGTGAGCAATCTACACTGCCTGAATCTAAATTGGAGTTCACCTTAAGAGTCTTCAGGCAGATTGGTGGCTTTAACAAGCAACCTTACAGAAAGGGTCCAAAATCAACACATGCTAAATCAAGTAACAACCAAATGCAAGGTACCCACCACCACTTGGCTAATCACTTCATTAGGAGCTGACACATAATGCTGCGAGTAACACACTGACCTGTTCTGTTTTTCACAATTATGGAAAGTTATTATTTTAAAAATGAATAAAATGTGACCTTAGATCACAAAACCAGTCATAGGTAGCATGGGCATATTTGTAGCAATAGAAAAAAAAATACATTGTATGGGTCAAAATTATCCAGTTTTCTTTTATGCCAAAAATCATTAGAATACTAAGTAAAGATCATGTTCCATGAATATATTTTGTAAATTTCCTTGTGTTAATATATGAAAACTTAATTTTTGATTAGTAATATGCATTGCTAAGAAGAAAAAAAGAGAAGTCCGGGCTGAGAACGCTTGCAACCGTGCTGCGCCATACCTGGCTCACGTGAAAATACAACTGTAAACATAACTGACTGTCCTTAAAACTGGTCGCCCCGACAATACAAAAAACAGCTATATTCAAGCGCGAATGAAGACCATTTCACGGGGGATGCTAGGTGTAAAAAAACAACAACAAAAAAAAAAGGATTATTAGAATCTCAAAATTGAAAATCAAATGTCAATCCACTGAACAAATATTTGAATAACAGTCCAGCCCTAAAGTTTATCTGAGAGAGAGAGAGAGAGAGAGAGAGTACCATTACAGAATTTAGAATACTATTTATGCACAGTATTTGAAATAGGGGTGTCGTGATATACCGTTATTGAAGATAACCGTGATATTTAAACAACAGTTATTGATATAGTGTTAATTTAGTGTGACGATACACCAGTATTAGCGATAACCACGATATTTAAAATGAACAGTTCTCTTATGATAACACCACATGTAAAAACTCCAGGGCCAGCACCTGGTTGAGCTCCCAGGTGGCGGTATTGTGCCTTAATTAACGCTGACACTGTCACACAAGAAGAAGACGCAGAACTCAAAGATACTCTGAGGAGAGCCGTGTTCATCAAAGTTGTCATTATTTTTCTAGTCATAGAAGGGGAAATGTTATATTAACCTGTTAAGAGCGGTTTTCTGTGTCCATATATTTAAGTAAAGGTGATTATTTTAATAAGTACCGCGTTTTCTTTACTCGTCTTATTTTTGTATTTGCAATAAACACGGCCTGTGCATAACACTTTATTTCTTTGTTCACATCTATTAACAGTTACACGATTAAAACTTATCTTGAAAAGCTGAGCGACCACATTTCTACATTAAAGGTGCCATATGCAAAAATTGAGGTAAAAATATCCATAACATGACCTACACGCATCAAAAGTATGAGAAGAAATAAGGGCGATGATGTCATAAAAAAAATGTCAAGTTATAGTGCTGCAGAGATATCAACCTTAATTAGCATTAGCATTACTAGCCCCGGCCCGACAGGTGTCGTAATACCAGTTTCGGCCATGGGAGGCGGTATGCGGGCAACATAACCACCAGCCAACCTGCAATACACGAATAACTCGCACGGCTTGTGGGCGTGTACTTGAACCTGATGTCAATCGTGTGGAAAGTACAGCCCACTACGTTACTTCATTTCAGTTCAGGGAAGAGAGAGAAATGATGTCTCAAGCCCTTGGCAAGAG
Source organism: Carassius gibelio (assembly GCF_023724105.1). Taxonomy (NCBI): domain Eukaryota; kingdom Metazoa; phylum Chordata; class Actinopteri; order Cypriniformes; family Cyprinidae; genus Carassius; species Carassius gibelio. The sequence continues at coordinate 27,063,204 of NC_068377.1, forward strand.
ACCCCTACCACCAACACCCGCTACAGGGAAACAACCGTGCTCGAAATCACAAATCAAATCCGATAAGGAGCCGAACTAGAGTAAACATTGGCACTGCTTTTTATCGCTGGAGACAACTGATGGACCATAAAGAAATGAGACTCGACTCCGAACTTGCAACATTTCTAACAGTAAGTTAGATGCTGTTAGTATTTCGCTAGAAGTTTGTTTTATATGTTTGTGTATTTGTTTTCGGGAAGTTAAAACATAGCAATGTATCGAAGGCTGTTCGATAAATGTGCTAATGTTAGGGATGGCTAACCGTAGCTGCATTTGATAATTAGCTAGCTATAACTTAACGTTACCCATTTTATTATATCATAACTAACCTGCTCTGTCTAGTATGTTGGTCTCCGTGTCCTCTTTGCTTCGTGGTTTTTCTGTGCGTAAAAAAATTGATGTGTGGCGTGAAAGCGTGTGAAAAGAGTCAATTGCGTGTGTCTCATTGTGAATGCTTGAGAGTTGGCACATTAGTTCTCAAGCAGAATAAAGGACAGGTTGATTATTGCTGTTTAGTGTTTGTATTAAATCTATGATGTGTCCCTGTTTGCATACAGGGACATAAAAAATAAATTAAAAGTGATACGTGGACCAAGGTGTCTGAGATTGTTCATTTTAAGTAAAGGATCCTAATATTTCGTCCACAACAATATTTAATGAGGTTAACTTATAACTCCTTGTGGTTAGTCTGCACGAGATCAACAAGCTTGTTTGCTTTGTGGCCGCTTTAAATACAAAATAAGCATTCGATCTACGTTAGAGTGTCTGAGTGCTCACAAATCTTTCTGCAGCGTTGTGAGCAGAGCAGCAAGAGCGATTTTTGACGCTCTAGACGCCGACGGTGTGAACGCACAGTTAGGCTTCGGCTATGGCTGTAGTGTTGTTGTGAAAGTAGGGCCGGAGCATTGAGACTATGCCGTTTCTCGTTTGTTACTCTAGAGTAGACCAATTCACTTTATTAAGGCATACTGCCCCCATCTGTTATGGAATGTGGAGTATGACTTGATTTTTTTTGCCAAACATTAAAGATGGCACCTTTAAACTTGTAAAATGGTCACAGTGCTATGCACTTAATGCCTCATCTGCGGTCATTCTTCAATAATGTTCATTAGTTAAAATCAGTTAATTACATTAGTTAACATATAGAAATAACATAAATAATGATGATAGATATTTCCACAGCATTTATTAATCTTTGTTCATGTTAATTTCAGCATTTACTTATGCCTTATTAAAATCACAAGTTGTGTTTGTAAAGATTAATGCATTGTGGACTAAAACATGAACGACACTATATTTATTATCATTAACAAAGATTAATAAATTGTGTAATAAATGTATTGTTCGTTGTTCATTCATGTTAGTTAATACATTAATGTTAACAAATTACATCTTCTTGTAAAGTGTTACCATTAATATTTATTCATCATACTGTTGAACTTGACCGTATTTTCTCGCTTATTTCATAGGCGCTTCAAAGAAGACGGAGAAATGCAGAGTCTTGTGTCCTGCGTTTATCAGTATCCTTATGTTTGTTGGGTGTAAAAGAAAAACTCAATAAACAAATTAAAAAACAATTTGTCTGATATCTTTTCGCCCCAAGGTTTAAATAGATATCATGATATATCGATATCATGAATTCTTATGGCCACAATAACGTGATATGAAAAACCAAATATTGTGACAGCCCTAATTTGAAATAAGTTAAACAAAGCTTCATTAAAATGCCAGAAGACAGATGCACAGACAAAAACAACCATGACCCTCTGCTGGCCTTGTGCTGGAGAGCTGAGCTGGTAATGTTGGTGTACCGCTGTAAGGATTCTTGAAGCAATAAATTGCAGCATGCAAGAAGGCCTCATTCAGACTACATAGGACCCCTCGAAACATCACATGACCTTTAACCCCAACATCAGATTTAAAGTGAGACTATTTCATCTGATCTAGCCCCTCTTACTTTCCTCATTCAATTCTGAGGTTCCAATTACTTTTTCCTTTGCTCCCCTTCTCTGTTTCTCACTCTCCTGTCACCTCTTCCATTCAGCTTCTATGTCTCACCTTCATTACCTCCATGCAATTTCACAGTGCGGATCCATTGTCCACTGTGATTGCACTGTCCATCCGTCCATACCCCCCCCCCACCCCACCACAATCTTTCTATTGTAAGTGAGATGAACACTGCACTCTCTTTCGGCACATTATCCTCATAACGTCATCCTCATCAATCCTCTCCCTCTTTTTTGCAGACTGCCTTCAGTTTAACCTTCATTTCACCTCCCCTACTTTTCTTTCCTATCGGTCCTGAGAGAAGGCTTTTTTGCTGACCGAGAGCAATCCCTGGACCCAGACATTTGTATCAGAGCTGCTCAACCCTTACATATCAATGTCTAGGCTTATGCATCAGAATTTAAAATGTTCTGAATCTAAAAATATGCAAATCTGGAAGAGGTTTTCCCGATCCCCAACTGATTTGTCAATGAGAAATACAGTGGGGAAAAACTTGGATCATTTAGTTAATGCATTCCATACCTTTTCTACATTACATTCCACACATACATACATCCACCTTGTCGTTTGTCCCTTTGGGTTCGACAGTGTGCTGTAGATCACCATTAATGGCATGTTGTCAGTGCTGGCTAACTGGGACATCAGTCTCAGTGGCTCATAGCTGCTAATGGGTTAATTTAAACTCAGACCTGCAGTAACAGGCCTCTACTGACTGGTGTGGGATCGTGGGACAGCTGACTAATGTGTGGACATGGTCCCCACACATAGGAACTTTACTTTGAAAAGCAAAACATTAAAGAGAAAAGGAGTTCAACCAAAAGTGAAAATGGTCATTATTTTCAGATCCTCATGTTTGTCATCCACTGAGGTGGTGATGGGCAGTTCTAAATATATGTCAAATTTTAAGTTTATGCTGAAGTACTAAAATTACTAAAACAAATAAATAAAAACTATAAAATATAAATAATAAATTCTAGTACAAATATTTTAAATAAAAACAAATAAAAATGACAAAACCACCTAATTAATCAAATTAAAATGTAAAAATAAAAGTTAATAAAAGCTTAAAATATAAATAATAATAATGGTATAACAATATATAAATGATAGATAAGACACCAGGGTGTGTGTAGATATTCATTGTCAATATCTAATCTGCTGCTGATGGATGCAGTTTAAAGGTTTAAAGTATTTTTCTCTGCTGTGCTATCAAAACATTTTTTTTTTGTTCAGTTAAGCAGTCTGACATATCATTTTCTGCCTCAACCAACGGCAAGAGTTTGGGGGAGGAAACTTTTCTGGAAAAAGTAATTTTTCCAAATCCATTTTGTTGTTGCTAGTGGTGCAGAAATTATAAACCTCACCTTTCAGCTCTTGCACTGCATAAAAAGCAAATAATCGTCGACAATTTAGGAGACAAAGTTAAAGGAATGAGAGCAGGAAAATACTGATGGATGAAAAAAAAGAGGAGAGAAAATGTGAGACACCTCAATCAGTAAAGAGCCGACCCCTGTGAGAAAAACACAGCAGGTCCAAATGGAAAACCTCTGGAGAAGCAGCCCAGAACCTGAGAGGCAAGACAATTCATTTCACACTGGCTTATTCCAGATGTAACACACGAGAGGAGCTGATTTACACACACACACACACACACTGTATCATATGCTGCTTTCAAATCCAGAGAGGCAAAACAGAGCACATGGGCTCCCACATTGGCTGTCAATACTGTTTACTGCATTTCCATCAGAAACTGGGAGCAACAGCAGCAGATGAGCAGCCAATATAGACTCATTAATCACTGTGACTGGTGAATGAACCCTGTCTCTACACCGTCAGAGCAGGAGGGATAAACACCTGTGCAGAGATGCAAGTGGTTGGCCAGATGTTGAAGGATTTTAAGGACAGACATTGAACAGAACGTGAAGAGCACAGCTGTATATGGAGAAAGAATGAGATACAGATGACAGTACGCACAGACGACAAGACTTGTTTTTCCCTGAACTTCAAAACCTTTTGATCTAAATAATTTGGCAAAATGCTTAAAATAAATTTAGCAGACAATTGTAAATTTGTCATTTGTTTTATAAATATATATTACTGCACAAAACTTTAATTAACTTACTATTTAATCAGCCATTATTTATTGTTTCAGCACTACACAATTTCTCTGCTTCCATTTTTGTTATTTAAAATAATAATACAAATGATGATAAATAAAAATAAAAGATCATTATAAATATTAACATTTTAATAGCACTTTTCACGCATGCAATACAACTCAAATGGCTTCACAGATCAGAATAAAACATTTGAAGAAAATAAATAAGAGTATAATAAAAATAAATATACAAATGTAAATAGACACATTATTTTTTATAATAAAAGTAATGTCACCTTTTTATGATAAGCTTTTTTTTATTACTTAACTACACAATTCCAATACTTCCATTTGTGTTATTCCTTAGTTATAATAATAATAACAACATTAATATTAAACAATAAAATTATTTGGATAGCTCTTTTCTTGCACAATGCAGTTAAAAGAGCTTCACAGATTAGAATATAGAAACACTAACAAATTATAGATTGAGTCTATGACTTATGTTGACTTTATTACTATATTCTTCATTTGATAATATATCATAAATATGGTTAGTCAAACATTTGACTAGTACTGTGAATGATCTGTTGAGAGAGTAATGGGAAAATGAAGAAAGGAGTAAGACCGAGAGAGATTTTTTAAAAAGTGTGGTATTAAACTGACCTTCAGAAAGACAAACTTCTCTTTGATCTGGGAGCAGGAGACAGACTTTAACTCCAGTTCAAAGCTTGCTGACTCTATAGACTCAACAAACCCTTGAGGAATAATAAAAAAAAAATGACAGCCTGGTTTGCTCATGTTCTTCCATCTGGATGGAGGCCTACTCATTTTATTGAAACACAATCGTCATCATGAATTAGCCCCACACAAACACGCTTTGAAGTTTGTAAGAGGTCATGCACACAAACAAAACCACGAGTCCCGGATCAACACACATAGAGAGAAAACAACAGAACCAATAGCAGAACTTCCACCTGCACGATTCACCTGGAGCCTTTTTGATGTGTGTGTGTGTGTGTGTGTGTGTGTGTGTGTGTGTGTGTGCGTGTGTGTGTGTGTGTGTGTGTGATGTGCCGATCTGCAGCTGTGTTTGTGCACAAAGCATTGTCACAGTCAGACTGAGAGGTCTGATTGAGCCTCAGCCAACCTGATGAATCTCTTTCTAATCAACATGTAGCCTTCCAGATGAGCACCTGTCTCTATGTTAAAACAGACTGTGATACAGGCCTTACAGTATGGATATGCAATTAAACTTCCAAGTTCCTTCTCAAGTCCCAAAAAACTCTTTTGTATGCTAATTGCTATAAGTGAGCATAAGAAACTTCTTACAAAAAATATAAAAAAGTTAATGATTAAAATCTTTTGACTATGGGGTGAAAATGTATATATATAAAAAATAATGTGATGGCAAAATCATTGCTCCAGTCTACAGTTTAACATGATCCTTCATAAATCATTTCAATATGCTGATTTAGTTCCGTAAGAAACATTCCTTATTATTACAAATGTTGAAAACAGTTGTGCTGCTTAATATATTTGTACAAACCATGATACATTTTTTCTCTGGATTCTTTGAAGAGAACGTTCAAAAGAACAGCATTTATATGTCTTTAGTCACTTTTGATTAACATAATTAATCATGTGTGTATATACATACAGTATATACAGGATTTATTAATTTCCCCAGACCTAAAAATCTCATCTAATTTTAAAATTGCCTGACATTTCAAAGTTTTCTACGACTTTACGTTTCTTGAGCACAAAGACACTACTAATGAGTGACGAGGTTTATCCAGTAGCCATTGAAGCCCATTCCCAATCTTCTGGACATGCTGGCTTTAACAGCAAATGTGACAGTACACATCAATCTACGAGTGGGAGTCGAAGGAAACGTGGTAGAAAGTGAGAAAGCGGCTGGAGCGAGATATGTTTTCAGTATCAATCACACTTTGTTCTTTTTGTCAGTGATGGTGCATCGTCCTCAGTGCACCGTGGCCTGTTTCTCCGCTCCTGTCCTCATCGATCCATTTGCTTCAACAGCTCCTGAGCAAGCTCATCAATCTCTCCTTGTTTCTCTCCCAGACTGCAGGCTGCCGGCCACTATCAGGACATCACTTGTGTGGGAATGTGCAACAGCATGCGGACACACACTAACACACAAAAAATGCAACACCCTTCTCAGATGGCCATATGTCATGCATTTACCAAATAAGCCAACACATTGAGCCTCACACGCAGGGATAACATGTCCGTTTCCTGGCACGATATCCTTTTTCCCTTGTTACTGGTTTAATTGACATGCTAAGCTCACTCTTACCCTTTTTCTCTCCATTCCTTTCCCTTCAGCATACCTCTCACCTCTAAAACAACCCTCTCTGCTCATATTCATCTCTCCCTCTTCACTACATTCTTTAAATCTTTCTTACTTTCAAGGCAGAAGTGAGAGAGCAGGTGAGCCAGTGATTTACAGCGTCTATACGAAGGGAGCTTTGGATCACTTCATAAATCTCTGGCTGCACTAATGGCTGTTCATAAGGGCTATGGCCATAAGTGTCTGGATTTCCCGACGCACTACTTTAATATAGTCTAAATAGCATCTTACAAACACACACACAAAAAGAACAACTTTTACAGCACAGCCAATATCTTATATGTTATAAACACACATAGAGAGAAAACAGCAGAACCAATAGCAGAACTTCCACCTGCACGATTCATCTAAAGGCTTTTTGATGTGTGTGTGTGTGTGTGTGTGTGCGTGTGTGTGTGTGTGTGTGTGTGTGTGATGTGCCGATCTGCAGCTGTGTTTGTGCACAAAGCATTGTCGCAGTCAGACTGAGAGGTCTGATTGAGCCTCAGCCAACCTGATGAATCTCTTTCTAATCAACATGTAGCCTTCCAGATGAGCACCTGTCACTATGTTAAAACAGACTGTGATTCAGGCCTTAAAGTATGGATATGCAATTAAACTTCCAAGTTCCTTCTCAAGTCCAAGCACAGCGAATATACAACATAAGATAAAACAATTAAAACTGTGTGGCAACTATTGCACAATTCAATGGTCATGCAGCAAAGATCTGATGGCCGCTTTACCATCAAACTGCTTGGATTTATTGTAGAAAGAGGCTCAGATACTTTGCAAACTGCTGCCACACTTCATCCGTCTCTCCAATGCTATTCAGTAGAATCTGAGCTGATGCTGACATAATGTGTGGACGGTTCTCTCTTCCTCTCACCTTGTTCCTCTCAAACAGTTCACACTGGATGGTCTTGAGGTCGGTGTCGAGGGCGCTGGCTGCCTGCCTGCGTTTGCGTGCCAGCTGCTCCTCCAGGTCTTCCGTCTGGGCACGCAGCTTTTTGTTTTCCCTCTCCAGAGCCAGCTTTTCCGTCTCCAGACGCTCCCGACGACCCCACTCTGCTGCGTTCTCCACCTGCAGACGTTCCATCTGCACACATACACACAAATATTAAGTAAGATAGTGAGAGAAATGGGAGAGACATGACAACAAATTACAAAACAAACATTTAATGAGGACAATATATTCATTTCGACTATAAAGGCTTATTACCAACATCTCCAAATTTTAACACAAAAATGTTTAGTTTAATTGTTAGTATAAAACAGGTGATCTGATCAGGTCTTTGTGAAGGGTCAATTAACTAAAAAACTAAATATGCATCACTCAAAAAAGCATTTAAACTGAATCTAAATGGTCACAATGGTCTAATTGTTTGTTTTTTTATCATAGAGCGAAGGTGAATTGTATTTAATTTATTCCATGTCTGTACAGCATAATCAGTGGTCGGTAACAGTATTAACCTTAAAAAATATATTTCATATAGTCTTACTGTTCACTTTGGAATTTCCCAACACTTTTTTCGTACAAAATGCTATTACTTTAGTTTTATTTTTTTTTATTTGTCAAATTCAGTAAATAAATAATTTGAAAAGAAAAACTGTTTTGCAGAAATGTCAATTACATTTTTGTCATGTTGATTATTTTGTACCGACTTTGAAAAACATCCACACATGCACGCACGCACACGCATACACACACACACACACACACACACACACACAAATAGGTTTCTTATGTAAGTTTAGGTTCCCAAAACAGCTTGTTAAGCTGCTTTGGAACAATTTGTTTTGTAAAAAGCATTATGCAAATAATTTTGACTGAATTAACCACAATACATTTTTTTTGTTGCACTTGGTTTAACTAAAACATACTAAACATGTTAATGCAAATACTATGTGCAAACCTCATAAAATAAATAAATATATAAAATAATGAAGAGACAGCATATCCCTTGCGTATACCCACGATCAAGAAAAACTAATGTTGCATTATCACACAGCTCCCTCTATTAGCCCTGAATGATGCTGAGCTAAGTAAAGGGCTATCCATGATTTCCCAGTTCTCACCTGCTGCTAAAAGCAGTTTAATGGGAAATCATCATCTCTAGATTCACCTTAAGTGCTAGCTGACTTTTCTGGCATACCCCAAACTCTCTCCACACCAACTGGTCATTAATATTTCTATAATATCATCTGACTGCTGATATGAGGCAGTGCCTTTGAAACGCCTTGACTCCTGAGGGCAGAGATGAAGGGAGGTCACAGTGGGCTTTTGGAGATGAGGCGATGCAGCGGATCTGAGCAGACACATGAGAGTGTCCGTGCTCTTTAAGGAGCGCATTAAAGTGTATAATGTCACTCTCTCCTGCCAGGTTCATCTCAGCAACACCCTGCTGCTAACACTGCATGCTGGGAATGTGTTAAAGCAGCGTTCTGTCATTATGCCAGCTTGACTAACAGAGGGACGCGGTGGCTGGTGTCGTGCTAGTCGAAACACAGGAAGACAAAGGATGGATGTTTAAAGCCCTAAGGATGTTTAGCTTTGATGTAGATCACAGTGTGTCCTGGGGTGACACCAAACCGGCTGTGCCATACAAAAGAGTGCAGTATGGGTAGTAGGATACAGAAAATGTACATGCATTTCACCTCTGTACGGAGCTCCGCCAGTTTTTTGTCCATGCTAGTACGAGCCCCCAACTCGTCCTCTAGATCTTCAGACATGCGGCCCAGCTCATCCTGATGCACCTCTTTCAAGAAGTTCAGCTGCGTGAGAGATCCAAAAAGACACAGAGAGTCATCCTTTTATCTCTGAACTTCGGATCTTGAGTAAAACTATCTTCCCTTTGCTTTTTTTGGAGGTTATCTAGGGTATTCAAATAAAATCCTCGGCCCGACTATGCAATACTCAGAAGATGCCACTGATATTCAAACGGATTTAACATTCGGATTATGAATGAGTCTGCTTTTTAAACTAATTACACAGTTGATGAAACTCGGTGAAACTGCGCTCATTTAATACCACTTGTACAGACATTCTGCGGCAATACGGTCTGGCACATTTGCCATTAAGGGAGAGGGACACTACGGTCAAAGTCTGATCTCTCTACAGCGTCTCACACTCGGCGTACTGTGACTCAGACACAGTGATTAACATTCGCTGCAGGTCGTGAGCTCACACAGCTGGGCTGGCGACAGGCAGCTCATCTGTTAAACTACTCAATATGGCACACACTCTCTTCTTACTCATCATCTCATGGTATTCATGCACATCCTTAGGGGTTGAGGTTATTAAAAAGAGAAGCACATCTCTTCCTACTCATCATCCCTCTACTATATTCCTATGACAATGTGTAGGTGTATGATGGGGAATGAGTCCCTTATTCTCTCTATGGAAGGCTTGTATTGCGAGTGAAAGTTTCTCTGGGCCCAATCAGTGCGGCTCTATTCCATAAAATTGCCTGACTGAAAGAAATGCTGAGCAGCAAACTCTAATAATTCACAAACAATGTCAGACTGTCTCGTTCATAGGTAACAACTGCCCCCTAGTGGTGCTCTACTAGAGATGCATCCTTTGCAGCACCCTATACAATTTTTACATTCATTTTTCTTTAGTTCGGATAAATTTGATTGAATTAACACTATTCATAATCTTAAATATTTGTGGTTAAATGCTTGAATTTTACTTAAAAAATAATAATAAAAAAACAACAACTCAAAAACATATATAATATGGTGTTATGTATTTTATCAGTCGGGAGGTTTGACACCAATGACAGAATTTATGCTTATACACAATTATACAAAATATACATATTCCTAGTCAAAAAACAAACAAAACAAAAACAACTACCATTCAACAGTCTATGTTAAGAAAGATTTTTTACAAAATTAATACTTTTATTCAGCAGGGATGCATTTTATTGATCAACAGTCAAAGTAAAATTTACAAAATTCTATTTCAAATAAATACCTGTTCTCATCTGGAGGGTTGTAACCCAAAAATATCCACAAAAACATTAAGCAGCACAACCATTTCCAACATTTCGTTTTTTTTTTTAGTTCAAATCAACATATTAGAAAGATTTCTGAAGAATGACATGACACTGAGGACTAATGACTGCTCAAAATATAGCTTTACCATAGCATTTGCAAAAATATTAAAACAGAAAAAAGTTATTTTAAATTATATAAATTATTGTTTTTATTTTATTTTTGGTAAAATAAATGCAGCCTTGGTGAGCATAAGAGACCCCGCGATTTTAAACATTAGTGTATATGGTTTAGGAAAACAGCCAATTATGAATACTGATTAAATAGCAAATGAATACATCATGAAGTTGGAAGAAAGTGTGCAGAACTACACTACTGGAAAAGGGACAACTAAAATATAGAACGATTTTAGTCTTAAGACTATTTGGTCAAAACATAACTCAGTTTATTTTACAGTTTGGATGATTATTATTTTAGAAAAGTAGCAAAGGAAGAGTAGGTGTGTTCAATATTCTGCCTTTTAATATGTCTTTGAGGCAGGTATGACTGTATTTGGAGGATCTTTTAAGTCAAGAATATGACATCTGGAAGTGAAGTGAAGTGAAGTGAAGTAGTGGGTTTTGATGAACAGACCACCAGAGCATTCAACCCAGTGCACTCACCATGCATTCTTCCTTCTGATTAAAGCTCAGACTACAAATTGCTCAGGGGAAATCGGACAAAAGGCCACGGATTCCTTTCTCTTTTAACATGAAAGTGCTGGAGACCAGTTCCTCGTGAGAATATCATGTGTTAGTGTTCCTGGCTTCAGCAATTTATCGGTTATTTGTAATTCAAACACGATCCACAAACAACAAATTCAGCGTTGAAGCCAGAATAATAATGTTGTCAATTAAGGCTCAGCAAATGGTGTCTTGACTTGATGCCCAAAAGCAAAAACAAATTGCTTATAATACCATAATTCAATAAATGAAGCCAGTAAGCTAAACGTTCCACAGCTGCTACAAAGCTATTTGGCCTTGAGTAAGATCTATTGCAGGTTCCTGAAGAATTACTGTCAAAATACACTATATGCATCAATACATTTTTTTATTGTTTTTCCAATCTTTTGACCATATTTAATATATCTCAGTATTTATAACTTTATATCTTTATGACTGTGCTGAAATGAACCAAAGGGATGAACTGTAATTTCAATCTCACAGTCGTAGTTGCTCAGTAGTTTCACAAAATTTAATGCATAATTATAAACCTAGTTAAAAGTAATTGAGGCATGTTTTCTGTCACTAAATGAACACAAGGTTGCTTGATTTAATCACCAGCAAAATCACTACAAATATATGAGGAGTATTCTATATATCATTCATCCCTAAAGGCACAACAATAAGGTGAGTAATTAATGACATTTCAGGGTGAACTGTCCCTTTAAGACAGAGTCTCCCAGGAAAATAAAAATGGGGTGTTGCTCTGATTTGAGTTGTTTGTTCATTGCATTGTTGCTTCATGATTTTGTTGTTGTAAAAGTCTACAGAATAAGCTTCCTCACCTGTTTTAAGGCCTCTTGCTTGCTCTTGTTCAGTTCCTCATATTTGAGTTTCCATTGACTCAGCTCTGCTTCCAGCTTCTCGATGTTCTTAATGAGCGCATGCTTATCTCTGACACACACAAGACATGTTGGACATGCACAACATAGATCATAATCATCAAGTCCAAACAGATAGTTCTAAAAAGATCTGCTCTACCGAGATGCCTCCAGTCAAGTCAACAAAGATGTCTCCTTCCCTGTATATCATAGGTGGAGAAGAATGCATCTATGCTGACTCTATCATTTTTACGAGAAGCTCCAAAAAGCCTTTGATGTCATTTGTTGAGTTCTGGTCTATTTCCTGCATGTATTGTTTGCACCTGGACATTGATCTCTTACTCTCGTTCTTTCAGCAGCACTTTCTGAGACTCGTCCAGACGTAGCTGGAGAGCGTTGAGCTTGCCAGAGTCCTCCTCCAGGGCAGCCAGATCCTCCCACAGCAGTCTGCTCCGGTCCTGCCGACTGAGAACGGAGCGCAAGCTACTGGCACTGCGAATGTCCCAAGAGTCTGGAGCCTCTGACTTTGCCCTGAGAAGAGCCTCCAATAACTCGAACTCCTGACAAAAGACAAAAGAAAGCATCACAATTAAAATCCTTCTAAACACTAGTGGTTCTAAACTGGAGAACCGTAGCACAACAATGAGTCTATTCGGACAAGGTTTACAAAAAAAAAAAATGTTTTATGCACGTTAAAAGTAAAAAATACAATGGAAAATTAATTATAGATTGAAATTAGAAATCTGAAATAATAGTTGTTGTTTTTGACACTTTTATAGTTTTCTAAATAAACTAATGGTAAATACAATGATTTTCTATTCTTAAACTGTAGTTGAAGCTTAACAAATCAAATCAATCTTGACATAACTTGAAATTAAATCTAAGTAAATTTGCTACTTGGCAGCAGCTGGTCAAAATATGGCAATATGGAAAGGTTGCGTGACATGCCTTTATCCTTAAAAACCATGAACAAAATTACAAAAGAAACTGAACCCAGAAAACAAATAGGAGTTCCCTTACAAAAAAGGAGTAAACAAGGACAGCCTAATATTTTAACTTAAAATGATATTAAGATTTTTGTACGATAAACAATTCTCCTACTGTGTTGACTTGCCAGTCGACTTCCAAAGTAAAACCGAGCTTGTGAAGCGAAACCATCTGAGAACTGCTGCCACAGTCAATGTTCCACGTCCACGACAAAGAAAATAAACGAATAAATAAGACTTTAATGTTTTTTTTTCCTCATTAAACCAAAGCACAGAAGAGGCATTTTCTCTGTCATTCACATATTTCCTGTGTGTATAAATACAATTCATAAAAATGTCTCTACAGTTCAATGCACCATCCTTCTTCTTTCCTTCCTACACACATTATGAAAGACATGGGCCTCAGGAGACAGACATGAGACACTAAACATGCAGCAAACCTGCTACAATCCCAGAATGGCCACAGCGGAGTAAGATAAAAGCGCAATGACACCTCCCTACCGCCAGGGGGAACCAAACGCATTCTATTACAGCTAGTGATCCACTTGTGTGTGGAAACAGATAAAGGAATGGATTAGTATCAAACAATCCAGTGAGAGTCAGACTACTTTAACTATTATTTGCTTATTTAGCTAAGATTAAATGAGGACTCCTGATACTACTGATGCAAAAGATGGAGATTTCTGTGCTGAATAATAATAATAAAAAAAAGCCAAACCAAAAGGGGTTTCTGGGTAGTGGGAACTGCTGCAGTACCCCTGGCTGTGGCCCCATAGGTAAAACACATGAGGGGAAATGTTCTGGAAGAAGGGTGATTCTAATAATAGGACAGAAAATGAAACCAGCACAAGCAAATAATGCAAAGTCAGATAATCACAGGGAGATGCACTAAACCAGGGGCCTGTACCATGATGTTAGCTGAACAAATTCAGAGTTACAGGATTAGTTTTGAGTTGAAAAAACCAAACCTATCCAATCCGGCTTTGTTGGTACCATGATGCTGTTCATCAACTTTCTCTGTCAATTCAGGCTTTGATCCTGAGTTTGTGGAGCGAGTGCACATGAATGTGTGACATCACTGGTGAACAGCCAATCACGAGCCTTGCAACACAAAGCAAGTTTGATTTACTTCTCGCGAGAGACCCAGCGAGAATCAAAACTAAAGGTTAAAGGTTTTGCTAAAGGTTAAGAGATTGAAGAATCTGACAAATTTAAATGTCATATTAAAAATGAAGGAGGACTAATAAAATAAATGATCTTGCTCCATCAGTGTAGTCACAAGTGGAACTTGTTAACTTCGTTTATACATTTGAAAATATATAGTGATAGAGACTTGAACATGTAAGTTCAGACTTGTAATTTTTAAAATAGTTCAGTCTTTTGATACTACAGCTTATTTATATTACATGATCTGTATACATTAATATTTATGTATAACGAACACCGATTAAAGCCGAGCTACTTTCATAGTACCTAAAACCCATGGTTGGCGGAAACTAAGCTGAAACATAGCTGGCTAGCCACCTAATCCAGCTTCATGGTACAGGCCCCAGGTCTGTGGCTGACCTATTTACAACTGTCTACCTGTGTCCAGAGTGAACAGCATTGGTGATTTTGTAGGTTTGTTGTGTGGTTTGATCCTCTAGCTTTTTAATTTTTTTTAAATGCATAATTAAAAAATGGTTTACAAACAATTTGCCTAACCGTGTTTGACAAATTTTCACATCATATCATAATATACAGTGTTTTCTCCCTTGACTAGCACTTTTAATATGCACACACGTTCAATAAACATCAGGCTTCGGTTCGTTTAGATTATGCGAATGCCATTTTCATGTGTGCACCCACAAAACATAAAAAAGTGGCCTGCGCTACCCTAGAACTTCAGTACACTTTAGTACTGCTGCAATGTTCGCAATCATACTCACTTCAATGAAACGCTAAGTATGATTTAATGAAATGGTTTATTTATGTGTGTGCTCACTTAGGCTACATTCACACTGTTTGGGATTGACAACAGGTGTGAGTCTCTAACTTTCAAATTCACATTAGTAGTGCAAGTTAATCTGCCAAATCTTGGAAGCGGACCATTTGAGCATCATATGACACACAGCTCATATCTGCACCTCTGTAAGTTTACAAAACCACACAGAAAAACCCATAACACACGACATGCGCGTTAGAAGTCAAACTCTGTTTTGGACCAGTCATTCAAACCAAGTGTGAAAACTTTTATGTCAACAATGAGAACATAACAGTACTTGAGGCAACATATTTGATGCTGAAAATACAATCATAGACTGCAGACCAATGAGATATGGTTAGGACTAGCCAACATGATGCCTCAAAAACAAAAACCAAGGGTCTGACAAAACGCCCTGATATGATGTTGAGAGATGTGGCTCCTTAGGTCAGCTCAGATTTCTTGTTTCGGTTATGGTTAGTGCACAAGCAAATTACTAAAATTACTTTTTCCATCGAGTCCCTTGCTACTCTAACAAAATGCTCCTGCTGACCAGTGCATTCTGTTTCGCTACATGTAGCTGTTTTTAAGTGTCCAACTGGGGTCAGGTGAATTACCAGGCAACCCATTAAATAGTCCTTTCTGAAAATATGTAGTTTTACACTAACCTTCTGCTTGTCTGGTTTGTCAGTGTCTACATCTCTGACAGGTTCCTGCTCAGGAGAGCCTGGCCCATCTCTCACATTCTCCTCATCCTGGCTGTCCTGCTTGATGTCTGGTTCCCGTGGCTGGTTGGAGTGTGTGGAGGCAGAGGAGTTGGATGCTGGTGCAGTGGAAGCATTCTCTGGGGAGTTCTGTTCAGCTCGGACTCTTTGGGCCTCTAGGCGCAGTTGTTCGTTTTCTGCCGCCATCTCTTGACGCTCTCGTCGTGCCCCCGTCAGCTCTTTTGTAAGGGCGTCCAGACGTTGTCTTAGCTGCCTGACCTCATCCCGTGCCCTGTTGCGTTCGGCGCGCACTTTACTCCATTTTTCCCTCCAGTTGGCCGTGCAGTCCGACCACCAGCGCATCGTCTTCTCCATCTGAGCCGCCCGTGCCCGAGCCTCCTCCAGTTCACGTAGACGCAACTCCTCACGGCTCTCCCAGTCCCCGCCGCCATCGCAGCCTAGCCCTGGAGACAGCAGCAGAGGGGGGCTGGAACTGGGCGTTCCGCCTGACGGGCTGGGCGTGTGCGTCAGGCTGTCCGGGGAGCGCACCCGATCCGGGCCCAGGCCCAGGCCACACAACAAGCCCGACCCTGACTTGGCGGTCTCTGTCATGTTGGGGCTGGGTGTGTGGTTCATCACTGAGCCAATGATGAGTCCAGGGAAAGAGAAGATAATGGTCAGGAAGATCTGATCAGGAAGCCATGATCCACATCAACATGACGGTTTTCTGTGAAGAAAGAAAAAGAGAAAACAACTGAGAAACCAGCTCAAAAGATCTTGAACGGTCACAAAACATTATAAGGATCAATGATTAAAAACCATTTAAAAATTATTCATGTGGTATTTAAAAAATTTGAAATCAACCATTTTCAAGAAATATATATATATATTATTATTATTATTATTATTATTATAGACACAAACACTTTTTTGTCTCCAAAGAACAAAGTATTTTTTTAAACAAATCCCTGTAGGTTTTTGGAGAATCAAATTACTTCGCGTTTTATTTATTTTTATTTGATTTTTTTTTTCTTTCATTATGACATCAGTATAACCCTGGCATTTTTTATTTTTTGAGGAACTAAAACAATAGCCAGAATTGGCTCTGAAAACCAGAATACATATAAACTCAGTAGATGACAAAGACATACAGGAGCAATGAGAGCAAACAAGAGAAAAATAACTTTGTTAACATGGCTAATAACACTGACATTGTTGAGCAATCCAAACCACCATGAGATCCCAGAGCAGTTTTGATTTACAAGTGCTCTCCCTTTCTTACACTCCCACACACAGGCTGTATTTACTTAAAAGAGTGCAGGGCGACAGAGGAGGAGGTTTCAGGTCAAAAGGCTTCAGTCACAGCAGCCAGCATTTCTCATCGGCTGTGAGGAGAGAGTTACAGGCCTGCAGCTTATGGAAGTGAGACCTTGTGTTTGTATATGTTTAAAGTGTGAGGTTGTTTTTCACAGTGCGCTGACTTTGGTGAACAAGGATTAGATTTATTATATTTTTCAAAAACAGCCCTACATGTGACCCATAAGACAACTGAGCATGTCGTCTGTCTGAGCCAAAAAACAAAACAAAAAAAAACATCTGACAGACAAATGTGCTTTACATTTTACAAAATGCAGTAGCATTTGTAACCCTGGATTTAGAATACAATTTCTCACATCATGCTCATATCTCCTCTTCACCTTTGGAGGCAAAGCAGCTGTCAAAAACAATTACAAAATAAATGCAAGTAAGAAAACTGGAGAATGAGGCAGAATATTTTAATTACAGTAGCTCCAGAGGCTTTCACAGGAGATCTTGATTAACCTTAATGATGCAATCTGAGCAGCATCTCCAGCAGAAACAGGAGCAGAGACAAGCGGATGAAGAGAAAGAGGTGTGGAAAGAGTGAGTGACTGGATCCACTGAAATACTGCTGACAGATAAAAGAAAGAGCAGTTGATTTCAAAAGAAGAGCAAAAACTTTTTTCGATGAAGGTTCAGGCTTGCCTTTTGTCTAAAGCAAAAAAAGCAAACCTATTTCATACTTGGGAGGATTTTATTAATGCATCTTTGACAGTAGGGGGAAAAACATGCTTTCAATATCTTAAAAGTTTTTGACTCTACTAAAGCATAAAAATACTAGAATATGTTTGCAGATATTTAAGAAACATGCTAAGTTATCAAGCTTGTTTATCTGAAAAACAATACTACAGTTATTCTCCTTTGAAAATGTGTGTTTTGGGCCGGAATGTCGATCTCTGTTTTGGTTTGTGAAACCAGCCCACTGCCAGTTTACCCAATTTTATTCCGGCACCCAGGTTGCCAGTTGGTGGAAAACACAATGTATTTCATTTCATTCATCATCAAGAGTGCTCGTTCCTGTAGGTGTCGTCAATCTGGCAACCTGCGTGTGCATCTGAGGAGGAGGGGCCAGGTGAAAAAAAAAAAATCCTCACCAATATTTTTAATTTGGACTGCAATACCTCGTTTAATCACTCGGTGTCAATCCTACATACAGCACCTTTAAAGTTTCACAGAAGATTCTATATCTCCACAGTACAGCTACAAGCCCAGCATGGTCTAGCAAAATGTAGCTAATAAAGCTGGTTGACAGTGGTTTATCTTGCTAGTCAAGCTAGTTAAGCCTGGTGGGGACATCAGCATTACATGCTGCACATTTCAAACCACACATATGCAGGTGAGCTTAAACAAAGAAGTAAATGTTTAGGGTCATTGTGCTTTATTAAACATGCTGTTCAGAATTCAAATACACTCAAGCACTTGGCTAGATTGAGAAACACTTGCTAACATATGAACAGATCCTACTTAATGCAAAACTACAAAGCCAGCGGTTTATTATGTACTGCTTTAGAGGATCGAATGGTTTCCATCCTGCCACAACTATTTTCCCCAAACATTGCTCCTATAGTGTATACCCTCCACAGGAAATCTTGAAGCCACAAATTTGCTGACATTAGTTTGATTTACCATTGAACCAAGCTGACTCCATTTCAGTTCATATTTCACTGCCAAGGAAACATCTGGATGTTCACAGCACCCTTTACCTAAACAGAACAAGGCTGACAGGTATAATAGAGTGTATACAAAGGCTAGTTCAGCTTAAGCACGAAGAAATCGATTAGAATCTTTGCCAAAACGAAATACTTTAAAACTAGGCAAAAAAGACAAAAACTGCAAGACAAAAGATGATCTTTGAAAAAAAAAAAAATCAGCAAAATGCATGTTACCTGAAAGCACGAAAAATGATGGATAAGCGTAAGAAAACAACCCTATTATGCTTGGCATTTCAAGGCAACTTGTTTAAACAATGGGCAGTTGTTCTTCAGCAAAAATAGCTATTTAATTTTTTTCCAAATGTGAGATCTGCAAGACCAGGGGCCTGTTTAAAAGTTGCAAACACATAATGACAATTGAAAAGTGTGCATGTCTTTTCCCACATATGCACATCAGTAGCCTATAATATATATTTAAAAATAAATACATTCTTGGGGGGTGGGGATATATGCATCGACCAAACACTTGGCGACTCCATTGCCTAGGTAATGGACTAAACTAAAAAAAAAAAACTTTTACATTTATGATTTTCCTAGGTTCCAACTTCCAAGGAGGTATCACATGACTGGATGACAATATGCACAGAATATGCAAACTGTATGCAGACGAGGTTATGCATAATAAAACCAGTGTTGTTGAGCTACATGCACGGTTAATTTGGAGAAGACAGTAGAAACTATATAACATATACTATCTTTGTTTTATAACATAAATCAGGCTCTGGTATACACATGGCTTGATAAATCTGAAATCTTTTACACAAACAAAAATCACAGTTTGCGTGTATGCATACTTCTAGGATTAAACCTAGTATGACGTTTTATACATGAGGCCCCAGAACTGCGGTTACATCACAGGAAAGTTACAAGAACATTTCAAACAAGTGAGACCACACACCACGGAGCAACATCCCATCTCTCCAAACTCAGCAAGCAGTTACAAATCTGAAGAGTTCTTCAATGCAGGATATAAATGAACCCTCCCGTGTAAAACACTATCCATGTGTTTTTCCCAGTGGCTCAGCAGGAGATGGAGGAACTCAAGGGCACACTCAGATACTGTGTCACTCACAGGAGCCAGTGAAAGTGAAAACATATCTGACGGCTGCAGCCCATTTTACTACAGAGGCCCTACTGTCACCTTCTGATACAAAGCCAGGAGTACAATGCTTTTGTTCACTGGTCCATCACCTATACTTGTCAAAGTTTATTTTCAGGAGAAGTCTTCCATTAGGAAAAAAGTGTTAAGGGTCAGTGGAACATAGCAGGGAGTGAGTAATGTTTCAGAGATCTCATAACATAGAACATTGTAAAAAGAAAAACCAAAAAAAAGTCAATAGAAATGTTCTGAAATATCCAAGAGAAGGAGTTTTTTGAGCACAACATCCATTAGTATAAATTTCAGTGATGTGAGAGTGAAAGCACACCTTGGCTGTGACCTGTGATCCTTGTGGTTTTCAGAAGAACTTGTCCCTAAAGGAAGTGGAAGTTTGTCTGCTTGTAGTGCATGTGGTCTCAAACCGCAGACTGTGAAAGTGACAGCCATCACTTTGCGTTCCACATTAAGAGCAGATGATCTTGATAAAAGATCTTCCGCTGTCTAGGATGAAAGCGTTCCTGCCAAGTGTAAATATGCAAGTATCAAAAACGGCTTATCTCTATGGCTAAGTAAACTTGCTGAAAAGTTACAGAAGTCAAACTGTTCTGATTGTAAACAGACAGTGAGCAGATACAATATACCATACACAGACAGGTGGAGAAGACAGGATAGAAGTGTTTAGCTATGATTAACAAAAAAATATCTTAAGAGGGATTGCCAAAATGATTTTTGAGGACATTTAAATATTCTGGAGTAATAAAAGAATCTTACTTGAGACCAAATAGTCAGCCAGAGCTGCAGTTTACTTTAATCACAAAAGCACTGGACACAGCCCATACCGCAAGCATAATACTTGCTAAAAAAAAAAAAAAGGCATCAACCGTGACATAATTTTCTTTGTTCTGCAAGTTTAGCTTTAACAGTTAGTGATTCGGTAAGAACAATAAATGTCATGTAAATTCAAAAGAAATACATTATTTCCTCAACAAAAGTTTACAGAGAAATGAGAGAAAGTGTAAACACGTTCAGCTTTCCTTTCTCAAGCTTGCCATTGCCTCACACTCTGACACGGCTGATTAAATTTGAATGATTCACACACCAGAAACGGGTAGACATGCCAGAAATGACACATAGTAAAACCAACAACTACAGTCCCTCCAAACACGTTTGCTGTGAGCCAGCAGAAGGCCATCTATAACCTATGCAACGAAACACCAGTGTGTCATGAGTGACTAGCCGGGCCTGCAAGTCACACATTAATCAAAACCAGTAAAATGTCATAAAATATGTTTATACTGCTAATAAAACATTAGTCTAGTATGATGCCATTTCCATCTATGTTTAATCATTTCTATACAGAATCCTGAAATGAACATTCAAATGCTCATATGGTGTGACTCTTCTGGATGCAGGTTTCTGTTTAAATGGAACTCAAAGAAAGATTCAAATAAATCATGATCCATGTTTGAAATGTGAACATATGTTTTGTAGCAACACTAAATACACACACTATTACCCGCATGAAATCTGCAGGTCGTGCATAATACTGGGGTGAGCCGTGGTTAACAAATTTTTTTTCCCCCTGAGAAATGGGTAACATGTGCCCCCAGTTTCACAGACAAGACTTAAGCCTAGTCCCAGACTAAAATCCCAGACTGTTTTAACTGTAAGCAACTTGCACTGACATATCTTAAACTATGTTAGTACTATAGATTTGTCTCAAGATGCACAACAGTAATGTTTTTTTCAAAGGCACATTTATAAAAGATCCTGAAATGTCATAATTGAACTATGGCCTAATCCTGGTTTAACATAAACTCTGTCTGTGGAACAGGCCATGGTGTCTACGTATTTTAAATCTGGAATGGACAATTATTTGGACACCAAGTTATCAACAGGTAGGCACAGAGGTTTCCTTGTTTTGGGTTTTTCCTGCTCATAGCAATAAGCTGATTATTATTCGTATGTTATGATTAATAACATTTTTTTTTTTTTTTTACTTTTAACAACATCACATCATTATAATCTACAGTATGAAAAATGTATGCATTTTGGGATGTGCTACGGATCAGGTAAAATGGACAATTAAACAACACATTTATAAATAATAATAATAATTATTATAATACATCTCTAATGCCCCAACATCAGCAGAAAATGTAGAATAAGAGGGACAGATGTCAATTCACTGAATGGGACATCAGGAAAAGGTCAGGAAAGGGTCAGCCAAGCCTGTCACACACTTACACAAGCCTCTTGTAAAAATAATCTCTAGTAACTTGATCAAAGCCAGTATTATCCAGAGAGGAATTTACTGGATCAGGGTGTTTGAAGGACTTACATACAGGCGAGCATGTTAAAGAGGGAATGATGAAGTTAAAGCAGCTAGGCCTGTCGCCATAATTAAATAACCATCAATTTACGATTATTTGATCTAACCTAATTTGATTATTGTGCTTATTATAAGGCACAAGAGGGAGTCATACACCAAAAGAAACAGAAGAGCACCAGAATTTGTTGAAGCATCAGAAGAGAAGACAATGCTGAATAAAGTTGTAAGTTCTGGACCAAAATGTATTTGAGATGTTTCAACAAATTCTTACTGACCCTCTGATGTCACATGGACTACTTTGATCATGTTTTTATTACCTTTCTTGACATGGACAGTATACCATACATACTCAATGGAGGGACTGAGAGCTCTCGGACTAAATCTAAAATATCTTAAACTGTGTTCCGAAGATAAACGGAGGTCTTACGGGTTTGGAACGACATGAGGTCATAATGACATAATTTAAATTTTTGGGTAAACTAACCCTTTAATGTGAGAGACAGAATTGTATTTAGAGTTAAATTTAATTTTACAGAAATGTATCTTCCTTCTGCTGCAGCTGTCAGTCATTCTCCGCTCAGTATTCAAACAGCACGTCTGCTTTCAGTTTTGACGGTCAGCACGGTAAAACACTCTTTCCAAGATGATGTATTTTCATTACAATACTTGATGTGTAGATAAAGGTCTGGGGATTCACATAAAATGACATCTTGCTGGAGTCTCTCATTTCTCTTCTCTTTGTTTGTACCATATTTCAAGCACATCATTCTGCACCCTAGATGTGCATAAGCGCTGCTGACTCCATGTTGCTTCAAGTGCACCATTCTGCACCCTGGATGTGCATAAGAGCTTTGTGCCACTCTGTTCGAAAGGTTTCACATTATCAAACTTATGGACACAGATAGCTTATTAGAAGCTTTTGTTTTTGTTTTCTTATTTTCATGAATGTTCTTTTTAAGAATACAAATAGTTAACAGAATTAACATGTTTAAATTGTATAATGTGCACCAAAGATTTTTTTTTGTCAAGATATTGTTTTTGCTACTAAATTATGCATCCACTTCTTGTCATAAAAATGGGTGCATTTGTAAATCCTATGGATCTGGCTTCTGGTCTCATCTGCGTCCACTCAGTCCAGCTATTTTTAATTGTTATTCTCCGCGTTATTGGCCTATAGTGGCTAATGAACCAGAAGTCTCACCCATAGGCTTACTTCCGCGGTGAAGAAAAAGGTAGATACAGTCAGCTAGTTTAATTTCATAGCGTATAATAGTTTTTTTGCTGTAATGTGGAAGTGAGTATTTAGTGGATTATGTTTAACAAAGGGTTTAAACAAAAAGAGTGTCCATTAGTTCCACAAACACAGTATTGATATTCTGTAGTGGTGTAGAAAAAAAGAAATAGCACTAGTGTTCGACCGTTATTGGCTCTATATACTCTATGTAATCTTACACTGCATATAATTATTTACTGAACTTTTAAATCACAATTAAATAATGAAAGCCATAAAAAAACAGACAATTAATCACGATAATCAGCATTATCATCATAATTGCCAAAGCCCTAAACAGACAATTAATCACAATAACCATGACTATTTTTAGACAATTAATCCACAGCCAAATTTCATACTTGTGACAGCTCTAATAAGCAGCCAAAAAGAGAGAGAGAAAGTAAGAACTGCTAATGTCTCACAGGGAAGTGCTCTTTGATTCATTTAGATGTTAATCCCTTCATCATCTCATTCAACAAGGCATGAAACGATAATTCCAATTCCCGCATGAGCAGCTTATGAAGTCAAGGTCAGGCCTGCAACCATGTATCAACCAAAACAAGATTTCAGTCATGCAAAACACAACGTGGCTTTACTTGTTGAACTTACTCTCTTAATTAACTTTTTATTTTTTGCCTTTAGGCACAAACCGACTTTGAGAAAAGCCCTAAGAAACTAAAAATTCTAAGACATTGAAATGAGGGAGGGAAAACAGGAAGCAAAAGTAGGACAAAAGACAGGTGATGAAAAGTCGAGGGAGAAGCAGCAACAGGGCACATACCATGCAGAAAGGGAGGAAATACGGTGAGACAAGACAGGGTTGTGCCTAAACTTGTGATTTCACAGTATGATGACGTCATAGCCAACACTGAGGGGGCATATGGAGCACAAAAATTACACATGCATAATGATACATCTATATCACCATAATGTCAATTTAACTCGATTGTATTAAGCACAACATGCTATAAAATGCAGTGGCTTTTCTGTACAAAATAGTTTTTACATTTTCTCAATTATCAGATTTCTGCCTTTAATTTAATTGGAAAAGGAAACAATCGTGATGCAAACTGCCCCAGGGGTGTCCAGGAAAACTAACACAATTTCTGACAGTCGATCACCCACTCAAGCAGTTTTAATGAAAGGAGATGTAGTATGTGCCAACGGCCCAAAAATGACTGAAATCCCTCAACCAGCACATGATCTTGCAGCTATTGGACAGCAGCTGTTCTTAATGCTTACAGCAGGGGGTGATGTGAGGAACAGGCTGCAGAGTAATGGATAATAATGACTATCATCTTTTATCTTATGCCACTTATGCACCCCAAGGTTTGCCTGGGGAGGAATCATTGCCAGAAATAAAGCACTTAGCAGGATTAGCAGATAATCTCACAAATAAGATGGCTATGGGATCACATAAATAACATATGGGCGATATAGTCATTTTTCAAATCGTTATATCGTCAGCCCGTCAAATCGACGATACACGATATTATCGTGGATGGGTGGAGCAAGAGAGAGACTCTTTCTTCTTGTCATAGCACAACTATTTGGGGTTTTAAACCGCGCGAGAGAGAGCCTTTGGAATTACCAATAATCAAAAAAATATACTTTCAAAAACTAACGTTAAATATAAAAATACTGTATTTCAAACAGCTAGGTCATATATAGTCAGACGCAAGTGTCATATCGTGCGTCCTGTGACAAATTTGCCACATCTGCGCACGGATGTTATCAGTCTAAATGTTCTGCAAAATCAGTCAACGGTGAAAATCGATAGTAGCTTTCATTTAAAGTCCAACAAGCGCAAAGTTAAAGCGTGCAAGCAGATCATCTACGGGACAAGAAGGAATACACCGACTTCCACTGATTAAACTGAGGAGTTCAACTAGTGATGTTTTGCTGAAATTACCTGTTGAGTGGCTAGTCGATCTTTCAGTCGTCTGCGTTGGATGCAGGCTTTCAAATAGCTCCGCGCGATGAGTCAGTTAATATATATATGTGTGTGTGTATTGGCACGATTGTTCAAATTAGCCAATTTCATTCATCATTAGAAGTAGTAATAGGCTGAATGGCAAATAGGTAGCCTAATTCTAATACATGCAATGACTGTCCATCATTACATTTTTACAAAGTCAAAAATATCAGGATGATACAAAACCCAGTATACTATACAACAAAACATAAAATTATTCTGACTTTTTGACACTGATCGATCTGTCTGAACCTCACATGGTGAAGTTTGTCCTCGGAATGCAATATCCATTTTTAAACCTGATCCATAATTCTGAACATCCACCGACATGACGAAACAGACAAACACTGCTGTCACTGTATTCCGGCTTGTTCAACATATGGTCTCTTTTTAAAAAAAAATTATTGAGAGACTACAATATATAGGTGCATGTGCTTGTGTCCAATGTAGCTTATGTCCTTTGAAAACTAATGTATGTTAATGACACCCTACAGTTCACACACACATGCTCAGTGGGTAACAGGGTACATGACTCAAAGAACAGTGCATTCTTCTTACCATGGCTAATGGTGCTCAATCTTATAGCGACAGTAATATGGAGTGTGTACGATGATGCATTTTAATAGGGATCAGATGTTAAAGGCTGGCAGATTTATGTGTGCGATAAGGATCCTGGAGAATGTGAAATGGAAATGAACTGAAATAATCCAAGCCTGACTGAATAATGCAGACAGTCAACGAAAGGGAGGAAAGG
Source organism: Carassius gibelio (assembly GCF_023724105.1). Taxonomy (NCBI): domain Eukaryota; kingdom Metazoa; phylum Chordata; class Actinopteri; order Cypriniformes; family Cyprinidae; genus Carassius; species Carassius gibelio. Next base: position 27,089,439 of record NC_068377.1, read on the forward strand.
TATGAAAAGAAGCTGTGGCAGAGGGCAAAGAGTTGAGGAAGACAGAGAGGAAATAAGACCGAAACACCGGAGAAAAAAACAGCTGGAGGAGGGGAAAGTGGAATAGTCTTTATGGAAAGGGCAGATCATGGCAGAGGATGTTTCTTTATTGAAAGGAATTCCTACTGCCAACGGTGAATTATACTACACTTATCTACAGCTGAGCGGGTTGGTCTACGCTCAATCTCTTTGGGAATGTCTTTTTACGTCCCTTGCTCATCCAGAGCACACTGGGTTAAAAGACAGGATGCCTGATTTACAAACATCCTGTTAAACCAGGAATAAAAGGCCAAAACACTGTGTGAGATTCAAACACGCTGAGAAAATTTTGCTACATGTGTTCCGAGATGAAAATGCAGTTCAGTCAGTGTAAACAAAAAAATAACTAAAAAAGCAGACGTTAATTTGTAACATATTACACACAATGTGACAAATTAATCCCATTTAATCGCCGACTCTCTAAGGGAGCTAGCGGATCAATTTCTGTGCTGATCAGAACTAGGTCATAAGCAAGCAAACCAAAACAAAACAAATGGCTGTAGTACTGTACTTTAACGCCTGTTCAAGTCTCACCGTGTTCAAGACCCATGACGAAACACTTCCTCCAGCTTGACCATGTGACTTCAGTCTGCTCCACTGAGGCAGTTATCCATTAACATGAGCAGATCGGACTTTCTTCACAGCGAGGAAGGCAATGCTACATTTCTGCAACAATATGATCCATGAAATAGCTACAGACTAAAAGCTGAAAGTGTAGCGAGAAAGAGAGAGAGCAATCTGAAAGAGATGAGATGAAGGAAAGCACGCCACCATCTACAAAATCTCAGTTTAGAAGATTATATAGAATACAAAATATAGACAATTATATAGAATACAAAAGAAGAGGATGAACTTTTAAATTAAAGCAATTTTACAACCGAACGAGTCTATAACTTTAACTGTTAATCACTGTTCATTGCAAAACTGCTGATCTTGGGCAGAAAGTTGAATTGGATGTTATACAGTGTGGTTTCAGAGCAAGAAGAAACATGTTTTGGTGCTTAGACATTGATAAAGCATGAAAAGTTAAAACCTTAGCAAACAAGACATGGAAATCATATAGTTGGCAAGTTATTCTGTATAAAAACACATAAGTAGAGTTTATCAAATTATAGACTAAACCCTGATATGTCTTATGATGTGACTGATTGTTATGTTCTACAAAGTTTCTACAATTATGATCTTAAAGCTTCACGGAAACAAAACAATTTCTGCAATATGTGCTGTTTCTTGTGTTGTGATAGTAATGCAAAACAGTACATGGAATGCTAAACTAATTTTCTAAAACCTTAAAATTAATTTAATTTTAATTAATACATTTTTTGGAAAATGTATAATTTGTATAACATCTTTGCAAAAAGCATGCAACATCAACAATCCATTTCCTGTCAGAAAGCATTTTTTTTTTGTGTCAACGAAGGTGACAAAACCACAATTTATCTTTTTATCATCGGTTATTTATATCTGTACTCAAAGATGACATCAGACTCATCGTTGGCGGAGTTTAAGAGTGCTGAACACTACAAAACCTCAATCACTTGCTGATTCCAACAAATGAGCTCTTTGTTGTTTCCTCAAATGGGAGTAAAAATCTGTTTTCTTCAGAACCTTAGGAAAGACAGTGTCTTTCCTCAGTATGCCAGTTCAGAGATCATTCCATCTCCAGTCAAATTTCCCACTGTAAATCTTCCGGTCCAAATATCACTGCCAAATTGTCTCTCTTTGAACTTGTCTCTACTTCTTCATTTGATCTGTCACTTCCCACATTACACCTATAAAAGCTACTTTTTATGGTTTAATGAACCGATGAGGCAAGTGTTTGCAGATCTCACTGCAAAGTCATTTAGAGGTCACATTTTCATATAAATTCTTGGCTTCATTTCAATTGGCGATGGGCCAGTGAGTAAATGATATAATCTAACTATCCATATGCTATGCCTAAACAAAATTCACACTGTCTGGTGTGTATATTTGCTAGCTTTAGTTGTTAGCCTTTAATACACATGAGACAAATTTTTAATGCCATTTTTCAACTTACTTGAAAAAATATTGGCTGTTCACAGCTTCAAACAGATAACATTGTGCCATGTCATTAAACATAAGGTTTTAAAAACACAATGCTAATATGCAACAGGGGTTTAGCTACGAATATATGTCATTAAACAGGTAGTCATTCTTCAGATATAGCTATAACCATGTCGATAGTTTAAATAACTTCAAAAGAACACATTTGTACTAATGCCTGCTATTGCTGCAATACTGGGAACTGTATTCTGACAACCCAGAAGTTTCCTTTTTTACAGAAAAGTCTATCAATCACTCATCCAAAAAGTCTTGTAGCCAGTAGAGCCCCAATCTAGCTATTAAATGCCCTTTCCTATAATGAGAGTGCCTCCAAAATATAGCCAGTCAGTTTTGCGTATCATTAATAAATATCAGGGCTGGCCAGACATGCAGTCATACTCTTACTAGTAGATTTCCCCATAATTCATGTGATTCTGAAACAAGGCAGAGATCTGGACAGCTGTCAAGGAGTCTGGATGTGAACTGCTCCCATTTGAAGACCGTTGCGTTTTCCAGCAAGAGAGGGAATGCAGAGTAGAGCTCCACCATCAAAGATGCGAATCATTTCCACACCAATTACTGTTGCTACATCCTCCCAAGTTTGGTTCACATAAACGTGCAAATAAGTTGCTGAAGAAAGCAGGTTGGTTGAAAAAATGAGAAGGTGCAATAAAACCACAGGAGAAAACTTCTGTGAACCATTTTTGAAAGTTTCATTTCGTAACATATGCTCTGGTTTTCTCTCTCTTTCTCTCATCCACATATGACATATGACACGATTTAAAATTCAGCTTTGAAAATAAGCCAGCAAAAAAAAAATCTGTAAACATCTAACACAGTAACTCAATCATACTTCAGCATGCGTTTTTGAGACAAAAACATGCTATAAACAAAGCTTTGCATGCAACCCATGAATTACAAAAAGTAGACCCAAACTCTTCTTGAAGAATCAAACAAAACGCCCCTGACGTTCTGCAGTGTTTACAGAGCACGGTCACAATGCAAAGCTGCAAGCATACAAACAAGGCTATGAGTGAGTCCAAACCACTACAGACACACTACAGAGCAGAATCAGCAACATAAGCAAATTTAAATGATAACTCTCAGTAGTGGCTTGGGCTGAGAAGGGAATCAACTTTGAAGCCAATCTGACCATTTCAGAGTCCAGTGTAAAATACTGCCATAGCAGGACATGTGCAAATCGACAAGTGAAAAGTGGCATCAGGAGTATCATAACTGAACAGAACACAACAGCAGAGGCGTCAAAAAAGCTTAATCTTTTTTTCCACACCATATTTTCATTAGGGGTGCTCCGATCACGATCGGCCGATCGTTAATGCGCATCTCATCAGTAAAGCCGGTTCTCTAATCAGCGGTTAATTACATCAGGTGCGTGATTTCACATAGAGCAGCTGTTACTACACAGAGCCGTTGTTAATAGAGAAGATGTGCAAATCCACTTCATTTTCAGCATTTTTTGGCGCATCTTCTCTATTAACAACGGTTCTGTGTAGTAACAGCTGCTCTATGTGAAATCACGCACCTGATGTAATTAACCGCTGATTAGAAAACCGGCTTTACTGACGAGATGCGCATTAATGATCGGCCGATCGTGATCGGAGCACCTCTAATTTTCATACGGATTTAGCAAAAATACAAATTCATATTATTATTAATTAAAAATAAAAATCTAATACACTTTACAATTATAAACCTGCCTGGGAATTCAGTAGACTGCTCTTTGCAGGTCTGAACTCCAAGAAATGATTAAGTTGCCAAAACAAAGACCGGTTATTCTCCCGTGCTTGTTTTTAACTTATAAACGTGAAGGAAAAGTGTAAAATAACTCCATACAGCCCCACCCTACAAATATATTTTAACTATGGCCCTGCTTGACTAGAATGCCTGTGACCAATGAGACTATATGAAAGGCCAGAAGGAAACCACTTCCTCCGACAGTGCAGGCCTGGTGTGTGCCACAGTTAGATCCCAGTTCAGCTGTGATATATCTTTTTCCAAAGTCATTTCATAAAAGGCATAATAATGGGACCATTAGTTCTCACTCATCAGCTCTGTCCAGCATAATTAGTCCAGTCATATACCGGCTCCTCAGTGTCAACAGGAAATTGCTGAGTTTCTTAGGACTCCAGGTTTAAGCTATCGGTCTAGCACACACTATGCATTCCTGAACAAAGACTCAATACATATATCCAGTCCACACACACACACACACACATACAGAAGTACCTACAACACACCAAAGAAAACATTCAGTTCCAACATGACAACACCGATCAGTGAGTGTAACAGCAAAGCAGATCCTCGTGTTCTCTACTGTTTTCATAATAATGACCAAAAAGAGAAGCCAAATGTGCAGTTCCAAAAACGCCCCGGGCTCATTTTCTATAAAGCAGCTTCAGGCAAATTATTAGGCAGTTTGTTTTTAGAATCTCTTCTCAAGGCCAATAAGAGTAGATCAAACTACTCTACATGAGTCAGAAGAAATTCCTCACTCCAGACAGAAAACCAGCTACCTTAATGAAACCATCAAACACAATCAAAGTAATGAGTTGGATCCCTCAGACAACAAACACATTTGTCATCACTATGAGTGAACATATAAAAGTGTGAGACTGGTTTGGGTGATCAAACGCTTCGGAGCCTGTGAGGCAAAAACAGCAGTGAAATCTCAACATCTGCCTGAGAGCTCAAAGGGCCCAATTAAAAAAGTCAAAACATAATTAAAAGGAATGTGTCTGGTGAGCAGGGGACTGTGGCAACACACACACACACACACACACACACACACATACTTCAGTCTTGAGGGAATTAATATGCAATTCATGGGTACATTCGAAAAATGTTGTACAGGTTGCATGAATCTGATTCTGAAGTCAAAAACAAAGCTGTTTTTTATGTAATCATTACAACTTCTTACTCAAATCTACTGATGATCTCTCAATAAATGCTTAGTCAATGGTGGTCTGCAAATGTCCAAAATAAATGATCCAAGACAGGTATATTACATTTCATAACATTGGCAGAATTTGAAAGCTAAGATTTTGTTTCTTATCAAAAGTAACAAGCACAAATCTCAGTGCCATTATTGAATGGCAAGCACACAACAAATTATGTTTATTGAAGTAAAAACAGCATTGGCTAAAGATAAATTCTTGGTATTCATAAATCAGTATAAATTCATCAAAATGAGATGAAAAAAAAATGAAGAAACAATATTTTTGACCCAGTCCTAGCACTATTATAATTGAATCACTTTGTTTTGCTTGGTCAGTGGCAAGAAACGTATTAGAAAATCTAATACAACGACAGCTTTAAGAGACCAATCACAAGCTTTTGCCAACCTGTTCTATTGGCAATGAATCAGTAACCAGTAGTCCTAATTTAGCTAGCACCTAGAATTTTACCTAATTAATATTCATGAGCCATGATAATTTTTATAATTATTTTATGCTTCTTCGCCACTGTTCTAAACGCAGACTGGTGAGGACACTAAGCATCCAGACTAATTAACACACAAGATCCTGATCCTGTCCTTGGGCTAAACCTGTTCCAATCCTGCAGTGTAAGTGCTGAAGCTGATGTGATGGACACAGAGAACACCATAATAAGACATTCGACACAGTAAGCTGGCAATTGGTTTTGAGCCATTGGTCACTCCGTATACAGATCTGAGGGACTGTACATCTGACTGATCACCTGAAGATTATATATTGGCTATGCATAAACCAAATTCTTTACTGAAACATGTCAAATAGCCGAGATATTCTTCTAAAAAGAATATTTTGTATTCCACAGAAGAATTAAAGGCATGCAGGTTTTAGGAGCATGAGGGTGAGAATTCCTGATGACAGAATTCCTTTAATACAGGATGAAGTCAAGCTGCAAAGCTGGTGGCTGTCTGGGGATGTGCTCTAGTGTCAGATGGCCATTATTTATTCAAAAGGATAAAACTAGTTCAGAATGAGGGCCTGAGAGAGAGGCGATATCATTTAGCTGCTTACTCTAGCAGCAAAAGAGCTGAGATCTCTGCATCTGTCTAAAATCCATAATCAAAGCAGACATTCGTCTCAAGACTAAGACTAAGACTAAATCAAAAACGCCTGCCAAAATCAACACTGTTACCAACATTATTCAAAATATTGTCTTTTGTGTTCCACAGAGGAAAGTCAAACAGGTTTTGAATGAGTGAGTAAAGGACAGAATTTAATTTTTTTGGTGTACTGTCCCTTTAACAGTTGAGTCAAAGGGTCTGGATTCAAAAGAGGCTTTTTGACCTCTCTTACCGCTTCAAACTCATGAAACAAAGTGACTAACAACAACTGACACTCAAAGCAACACAGAGAGCTCATGAAGGCCATCTGCTTGGATCCCAGTCAGTCTTTGATGGTAAAGTGCAACATAAGGCTAAGACAAATGCAGAGAGGATGAGACCGTCTACAACCCTGCAGACAGACTCCTCATGTTCCCCGCCACTAATGAGGATCAGATGAGGAACATGATACACCACAACAGCACACCCACACACACACAACACAAAAAGACCTCCACTTGATGCCTGTGGTAGGTAAAGATCTAAATTATAATACCTTCAAAATATTGTATGAACTATATTGTGATGTTATTTTGAAATGTATTTCAAATGCAGACATATTGAGACGATTATGATATTTAAGGTGCTTTAAATAATGATAATACAGAGCTTTATTAACTTACACGTTCTTAATAAAAATCCAGTATTTGAAGTGAGCTCTGATTATGAATGGAGAAAAAAAGAGAGACTAAATCATTCTGTGGTTCAGCCAGAGAACACAAAAGCCATCAAGAGAACCCATCCGCCAGAAAGAAAACAAAACCCCCCATTTCTCTCACATACTTTCCTTTGATTAAAGGACAGAGCGATATAAACAGCCATAATGTATGTTAATTTTAGACAGAAGGAACACATTGTTTCTAACCACTTTGGTGTTTAAATACACAAAGTGGAAAACGATAAAACATAAGGCAGACTGTTTAACCGACCAATCAGATTAACTGTTCAAATAGAGCAGGTTGGAGGACACATCACAGTTTGCAATGGAAAGTTTATGAGGGGAAAAACAGTCAAAACAATCACAAAACTTGAGCACATAAGCAAAGTCCATCATCTTCTGACTACACACCCAGGGAAAAACCCCTCACTGCGGGAAACTCTTCTCAGACTGACAATGCTTTTTACTTAAAGGGATAGTTCTCCCAAAAATGTAAATTCTGTCATTTACTCACCATAATTTTGTTTTAAAGACTTTTGTTCATCTGAAACACAAATGATGATGTATTTAATAAAACCTGAGATTAAAACTAATCATGAAATAAATCCATATCTTATCGAGAGAATGATCGCTTTATATGATGAACACATTTAATTTAAGCTTTTATATTAAAAGTGCTGATCAATGGAAACATGGTATATGGTAAATGGATCCTAAAAGGCTTGATTGCTTGATGTCTAGGGAACCAGGTGAGGTTTGTTCTCGGACAGAAAGCAAGTAGAGTGAAGCTCATGAAAATTAGTAAATTATATATGTTCATGATTAGAGGAATGTCTTAGAAGTCTTACGCATTTGGAATGAGGTTAAGTAAATGATGACAGACTTTCCATTTTTGGGTGAACTGACCCTGAGAATCTGCTTTGGGTCTTAGTCTAGAAAAATGTTCAGAATGTAGGACAGAAACTTTGTTAAATAAACATAATATGTGCAATAAATATAAGCCGGCATGTATACGCAATTTCCTGGTCATCCTAAAAAGTCTGCAGTCTCATGTGCCGACATGACTAATGAACACCAACTGCACTGCATCGGTGACTAACCATCAAAGCACTGTAAATATGTCAGCTGACAGAGCTAACAGAGGAGAAACTACAAGGCCAGAGAGTGTGTATGCTCCCAGTCCCAAGAGGAACTATCACTAAGCTTGCGAAAAAGCCTCACTCCACTGGAAAATGGAGAGACAGAGTGATTTTATCTTTTTAAATCTCACATGATTAATTAGGGTCCTATTATGCTCTTTTACAAAGTCTTGATTTTGTTTTGGGGGTGCACTAGAACAGGCTCTCGTACAAGGTTGTTCGAGAAAAAAAAAAAAAACATATTTTACACATATTTTACAATACAACACTCTCTCCCCAGTCTGGCATGAACGGCTCGAATAGTTCCTGTATTACATGAAGGCCCGCCTTCTAAAATATGAAATGTGCTGTGATTGGTTAGCTGGGCCAGTGAATGTTTTGATTGGCAGCACTCTGCACCTGGTCGGAAATGTCATGCCCCTTACCAGAGCCCTTACGAGTCGTTTGTTGTAGTTTTTAAAAAGTGATTTCTGTTAAATAAAATATCTAATAAATTAACATATTACTGAGCTTTGTAACTTTTCAGATTTTTTTCATGCTCAAACTGCAAAGTTGAAAAAGTGAAAACGCATAATAGGACCATTTTAAGATAAATCATCAAACGCAATGGTAATCTCAGTGGACAGCTGGCTTTAACCCTGTCAACCACAAAGCAGGTGAAAAGAGATCTGAAGACACCTTGGGGACTTTAAGATGATTGTATCTAAAGAAACAGCCCTTCTAATACAACTATTAAACTTAGGGCTGAGGCCAGCTCAAAATAAAGCCATGTCATGGTTTTCTCATCTATGCTCAGCAGTACAACGGAACAATACAAAAGTGTTCTAACATTTATGAGCGCTCTATATCTGCCAGTCCCATTCCAGATATCATCCAGTCAAGGCTGAAGCCTTCAAACCCTCTTAAACTACTATAATCATACTCAATATCTGGCAAAATATTAAAGAATGTCTGCAAAACTTATGGTTTGGGTTCTGACTTGAACTTGAAGGGAAAGTTCAACCAAAAAATAATTGTCATTTACTCTCACTCATGTCATTACAAATCTGTATGACTTTCTGTCTTCAACACACAAGATGATTTTTTGAAAAACGTTTCCACAGTTTTTTGACCATTTCGAAAAATGCAATAAAAGTTGCCATTTCGGACCCCATTGACTTTCATGGATGTTTTCAAAATGGCCAAGAGTTTAAAATGCGCTTCAAAACTATATATTTTGTGTTTGCCAGTCAAAGAACTCTGGATAAATTATCCTATTAAAGTTGGGTCTTGAAGTGGTCTGAAAGTTTTGGACAATATTTTATCGAGACACATCCAAATTCTTTAACGTCAAAGGCTTTAAGGGGCCCAATTCCGGTTGCAGTCTAAATGAAGGTCAAGCAGCAAATCTCTAGGCTTGTGTGTACTCAGAAAGGGGCCTCTCTAATAATCACTCATAGGCTGCCACAGCCCTTCCTTCTCAAAGCCGCAGACCACTGCTATGGTGCATCTGGCAGACTGCTTATGGGCCTGGGGTGCAAGCTAATTGGCCACAGAAAGGCACAGAATATCCAATGATGTAGTGCATTTATTCCCAGCTGGACTGGCCCCTATTACAGGGCCAAGAGGTGACTTATAAGCACTCTGAAGCCGGCATGAACAGTTGTTTCTACAGTAAGGAGAGCGGGGGGGGGGGGGGGGGGGGGGTCGTCATGGGCCCCTGAGACAACTTCCTTTTGACACTAACCCCCATTCTATCAGACTTCCTTCCTGCAGCTCCAACTTCAAAATGCTTCTAGATCTTTATCGAAAAAAATGCCTGCAATACAACACACAGGTCCAGGTAAACAATAGCAATCAGAAATACACAATCAGGTTTTAGAGATTGTTTGCCCCATTAAAAAGAATTTACAGTCTAATTTGCAACAAGTGAATGTGCAAGGAGCTGCGTGTCAAAAAAAAACTATGAAGTTTCCACTCTCAAAACGTTTCCCTCACGTCTTTCTAAACAGCTAGTGTGGTCTTCACAAGACTTAACTTTAGCACTGAGGTCAGCACCATAATATACACTGCAGAGACACAGCTGGAGAAGTGACAAACTAACAGGAACTTTTGAAAAAAAGGCCTCAAAGGCTGACAAAATATTAGCAGGGTGCAAACACAGTATGTTTGCCCAGTGCTTATCTGAATAGTTTGCAGACCAATGCAAAATCGGTGACTATTGCAATATGACAAAACGTCACCAGTGATATGGAGCCTGAAGCTGTAATGTGGAAAGAATATTGGTGCAATTATTAACACAAGTGCCGGTTCATAACAGGACACAACACTCTTCACACATGAATGAGGCAATTCTTAATAGAAGATTTATACTCCAATCCCACACACATAAATTACAGTGGAAAAAGCGGAAGAAAAATAGAGAGTCCAGTTATCTGGTGACAATATGTAAGAATGCAGTGTTTCTTATCACAGATCCTAATCCAAACCCCATGCATCAAATTCAGAGCTGACAGAACTTATCCTCCCCTCATGGAAAACGGATACTTAAGCCAGTCACTTCCCAACGAAAAGCCAGTCTTGACTTTATAGTTCACCCAAAAATGAAAATTTTTGGACCACTGACACTCCTAATGGAGATTGTAGATAGAGTGTCAATGGTCCAGAGAGAGGTAGTGGTGATGAACTTATAAGTCTGCGTCACGCTCCGGCTGTTGAGAACATGCTCAGGACAGTTACAATGATATAAATAATGTTCAGTTTCTTGCACAGACCTATAATTTTGTGTCTTTACACATCAATGTATCGTCACGAGCCGCAGGATTTAATTTGGTTTTGTTTGTGTATGTTTTTTTGACTCTCAAAGCTGTGATTTCCTATTCACTTTCATTATATGGCTGACAGATTGTAACTGTTTGTGTTCTACTGAAGAGACAAAATCACCTACATCTTGGATGCCCTGGGGGTAAGCAGATAAATATCAAATTTTCATTTTTGGGTGAACCATGTCTTTAAGAGTCCTAAGGTTCTTTCCTTTAATATATCCAACTTTTTTGGTGTTATTTGTAAGAAAAATAACATTGTGCCCTGTGGAACAGATTTATGCTCTTATACAATGCTGTAAATGTAGGTGACAAATCATTCATAGATGTAATAAATGTTTATTTTTATGTTTATTTAAACTGAATTAAACTGCAGAAAATAAATGTCCAATGCTGGAATTTATCCAAAATGCTAATGAACAAAGTATTACTGAAAAAACATTGAAAAGAAAAGAAAACTTCTTCAATGCCAATGAATATCTAAAAATATGAAATGGTGATAAAGTATATTTACTTTAAAAAAAATACTAGGATTAATTTACTTCATCAGGCCTTTAGACCAAATGCAGGCACTCCATGGTGCAATTTAAAACTGACTTAGCAGATGTTTTCCGACCTATAAACTTTTTAAGGGGGGGTGGAATGCTCGTTTCACTCAATATCCTGTTAATCTTGAGTACCTATAGAGTAGTACTGCATCCTTCATAACTCCAAAAAGTCTTTAGTTTTATTATATTTATAAGAGAAAGATAGTCTGTACCGATTTTTCCCAGAAAAACACGAGCGGCTGGAGGCGTGACTTGTGGGCGGAGCTAAAGAATCACAAGCGCGAGTAGGCTTTTGCGTTGAGAGCGTTTGGGACTTTACCGTGAGGAAAAAAACATCATCCAAAACAAACCATGGCTAACAGTCAGATTCAGCATATATTTATGATCCAGAATCAGATCCAGAGGCTGAAACTGAACAAGAGCAGCAGCAGCAACGACTACAGCAGGACGTCTCTATGTGGTATGTACTAAAACTGTATATATTTGCTTAGCGGTTTTGGAAAATGACTAAGTTCCACTTTATGTTATCGTTTTATTTTTTTTATTTTTTTTAAGGTGTACATGTGGAAAGTGCAGTTTGATGACAACATCGCATGTTGTTTACTTGATGTGCTTACACGCCGATAGCTAAGTTAACAACACAGAGATATTTGAAGCAGTTTTACTCACCGCCTGCGGTTCCAACACACGATCGTGACCCTTTTTACGTACAACTTAATTTTTGAAACTTTGTCCATGACTAGCATGGGAATCCAACTCTTTAACAGTGGAAAAAAAACTGAAATAGCATTTCAACCCCCCTTTAAGTGCAAATCATGCAATGTTTTGTCTCTGCAGGTATTATGTGCTTCAATTTAAATCAAATACACTAAGTAAAGTAAAAAAATCCCCTTCACTTTCACAAACTTTTGAGACTCCAACAGCACACTTGCACGGAACACACCGACACACATCACATCACAGAAATGCTAATCATGAGCTTAGCTGCCACTTCCAATTAGGGGTTTTCACAGATAAATCCTGACCCTCAATGTGACTTTACAAAGCAGCCAGGGAATATGTAACTGTATCTGATGCTAAGGATTATCAAGAGGTGTAATACAATTTCTGTGGTTGCACAGACCTCAGAGCTGGCCTTCATTATCACGATGGGGGTGTGAGGTACCTCAAGAGACCTGTCATAGGACAATAAGCTCTACTTCAACAGTCGCATTTCGGTTTCCTGCTGATCTGCCATCAAAGAATTTGTATTTCACAGTCAGAGATGAGTCAATCATTTAGGAGGAACAGATCTCCTGTAGCCATTTATTTCTGCCAGCACATGCCTGAGCTGTGAGAAACACTTCAGCCAGAGCTAACTTTCCAAAACTATCACAACGATTACAGACCATGAAATTGGGAGGAGACAGGGTAACAGAAAAGACAACGAGGAGATTTTAAAGGTGAGGTTTGGGGACAGGTGTGGTCCACCAGAATAATTTTAACAGGCATTACACTGACATTCAGTAATTTAGCATGAACTGTCAATTTAGCATGCAAGCTGCATTTCTGAGAAAGGCCTAAAGCCCTCAAAATAAAAATAAATGACCATATAAACCTTAAACGGTTTTATTTAGCTACACTATGAGAAAATATACTGCTCGTGAAGCGAAAACAAGGATGTGGGATTCATATGTGAGCAGATTCTAACAATCAAAAAGCATACATGATCACGTACACAAAGCCCTATATGATCACTAACGTTATCACTCTCGTTTCTCCCGCTTTCTCAGAGTCTCTGTGTCTCTGTGCAGCCGGCAAGAAGACGGGCCCGAGACGTCTGAAAATGTGTGGTCACCATAGCAACCACTCACACTAGTGGTTCTCTTTTCAGTGAAAAGAAACGAAGGGGCAATAGTGCTTTTTCACCTTCCATCTGTCTGGCTAGGTGCTTCCATGCTTGGGCGCTATGATCAGTGAAGCGAATATCTTGAGGAGGACAGCTCAATGGCTTACGGAGGTATTTCACAAAGCAATCCACCATCTGCTGACCACTGCCAGGCTGACAGGTTAAAGGGAAGGGGAGTTTGGCAGGTCTGACCTCCAGACCAAAACAAGACGTGTAATTAAATCAAGCTGATGAAGACCGTCGACACACCTGAATACACAAAGGTCTCCAAAACAAGTCCACTGTTGGACCAAGATCACAAATTCATTCGCAAATTAAAAAATAAGAATAATAATCTGTGTTCTGTTTTCTATGCAGTTTGCATTTTCTTGCTGTTCTTGTAGTGATACATAAAACAGTAATGCATAATAATATATACTGGTACCATAACAGCTATTGGCAGGTAATGGATATTTGATTGATATATTAAGTTATTTAATGGTGCTCATGTTTTTACATTTAGACTCCCTTTGCTATCATCTCACCCTTATTATAGTAAATTTTTTTAAAACACTTATGTTATGTAATATTGGCCATTTATCCATAAAATGACATTTATCCATATGGACGACATCTATCAAGCTCCAAGAATTGCCATACACCATAAAATAGTCCACAACACATTTGTGCATTGAATTTGTTGAATTCTAAAGCCTCACAATACAGTAGTTTTAAAAGATTGAGATTAAAGACTCAATTACTTGTTACGTCTGACGCAATAAATGATTAATAAACGACTCACTGGAGGGGAACACTGTCAGTAAATAATGAAAGATTTCCATCTTCCACAAAGCTATCATATGGGCTCAAAAGACTTGTATGACTTGTACACAAACAATAACTAAATGTTCCATTTTGGGTCAACATTTTTAAAGGAATTCCGAAGACAGACGGACATTTTATGCACCAAGCCACTGTCGTTGGAACTGTAAAACTATATTCAAACTCAATCTGGTCCTGATAACACTGCAGTTGGGATGGTCGTGGTTAGGGCGGCTACAGGCCCAGGCTCAGCGTGGCCTTGACTGTTCGTCTTTTCATGCAGTGATGTAGAGAAGGAAGAAAAAATCACAATCTGTGGGTGACCAGAGTGCTCCAGATTTGGGATTTTCTAAAACATTCCTTAAAAAAAAGTAAAAAATAAAAAAAACGACCAACACAAGAGACGAAAACAATCATTGTGAAACTCCAGTCCCAAATGTACAATACATGCCTTATTTCGCCAAATCTTTCCTCACATAATTTACAAATCATCCTTTAGGATGCATGCGTAGGTTTTGAAGTGTATTTCACCAAAATGTATTTCTCTGTAATCACGGATTTGTTATTTCTAGTGTTGAAATTGTGAGCATGGCTGTGGCTTTATGGAACTTGTGTGACCTCCATTTAACACTGTTTTAGTGTAGAGGAAGCCCCCAATTTTCTTTCTTCTAACCTGTTTTACAACTGAGCATTAAAGGGGACAACCCAGCCCAGAGGAAAACAGATGTGATAGTCTTAAAAGCCCTGTTTTTCTGTCATTAACCAGTCACTGACAACGATTTGTACTGTAAGATGGACATAGGGAAACTATTGCATTACGGGCCTTTTGTGAACTACATAACACCATATTCTTTCAGGAAATAATATATAGTTAAAAGCACAACTCCTCGAAAGTTTACATTTGAACTGCTTCGAGGCACTGGGTTACATTTAAGTTTACCATACAACATGAATGAATGACTGCTAAGTGTGCTTTGTTTCAAATAGTGCAACTGTAAACTTGTATTTCGAGTCAATTTATCGCTCACTTGTTTACTTTAAGACCATAAAAACAATACTAATATGAGCTCTGATGCAAAAACGGTAATAGAAAGTCTAAAAACAATGAAACCTCAATTAACTGTTCCTTTTTAACCTCCAGAACAGTTGTAATTCACACAGGATCTAGTCACTACATTTCCAACGACGTGACTCAACGCAACAAGATGCTATTTGTAACAGCACCACATCAGCTTCAGGGTAAACAGCGTTGCAATTCACATTTACTCCGTGCACATTACTATCGTGTTGATTGTCAATCGACACCGCTGTTCGGATAACTCCCAACAATACATCTGGAATCATGCCGTGATCCGTTAGCACATGCACATACCTGAACAACACAAGAAAGAACATGGAAGAAAATCCTCCAGCGTGTGTTAAAGATCCCTGCTTTTCCAATACAATCCCCCGAGTTCAAATCCACCGTGGATATTCCAGCAGGAATTTTCCCACCGAATGGAAGATCAATGTGAGCAAAGGATGGAAGGGGAGGGATGACCGAACAGAACGGAGGAGGCGCCTTCACCGTCACCAAACTTCCAGTCTGGAAGCTATTCCGACCTATGCATTCCTATTCCTATCCTTTTCCTATGCAATACTAGACTGTATTTTGTCAAAATATTGAGATAGGCCTAGCTGAATATACAAAAACGGCAATAAATGATTATGAGTAAAGCCTGACATTCTTAATGAATACATTTCATATAGAATTTCATTAAAAATATTTCATTGAAATGATAGTAAGAAATATCTAATTTACTGTTATGGAACCGCTGGTAGCAGAGGGAGTCTGTCAGTGAGACTGGATTCATTTAGAGAAAGTTACTAGAGAATGGGTGGAATACAATTTCAAGTTTTGTAGAAAGAACAAGATCTGAGGCAAATTAAGCATTTATTCAAGAGTTAGAACACATTCATACATATGTAGCTGTTATCATGCTATACGGGTAACTGTCAATATGTAAACTTACAAGTTGCTGTGTGTCTCCATAAAAAACAAAAACTTCCTGAAAATTATGTAAAAGTCCGCGAGGGGGAGCCATATTTTCAATTACAGCAGATTGTCCGCAGCAACGTCATAATAACCAGCATGGAAATCCACAAATTCTGGATGTATATAAAATAAGGCTTGAAGTAAACTGAATGAACATACTGAGAACTGAAAAAATAATTAATTTAAATAATTTTGGGATTCTGGGAATTCATTTTAAGAAATGTAATATTAAATATTACTTTTCATGATGTCTAAGAACGTAGAACGTTTAAAGATCATGGACCACCTCACACTAATGGAAATAAATGACCTTATTTTTCCTTATGTGCTCTTATATTATAAAGCAGGTAGGCTACACATAAGGAACGTATCACATATGTCCAGGCCCGTCGCAACAAGGCAGGCAAACCAAGCAATTGCTTGGGGCCCCGAGCTGACCTGGGGCCCCAAGACAACGACTGGTTAAGAATAAAATGCAACGACACTGTGTGAGCGCCCCTTTGATCGTCAATGCAGTAACATGTAATGACACTGTTTTCGGGATCCCCCTCAAGGGGGCCCCACTCAGTTGTCGCTGACAGCAGCAGGCCAACCAAGTCAAGTGATCTCTGCTCTTTTTTTTTTCGAACGGAAGGAATATGGTTACTGTAATATGTTTTTTTTTTAACGGGATAAGGAAAACGCAGATCAGAAATCGCAGACTGCAAGGAGTCAGCAGTATTTTGATTTGAGATCTCAGGCAAACATAAAGAGAACGTTGTGGCGTGTTTCGATTGCAAGAATCGCGGAATCCAGTCATAAAAACGGAATTTACAGTTTAACGCAGAATGACACGTAATTTGCCAAATTTTGAATGAATGAATTAAAAATAGGTCATTGCTCTTACATCAAACCACGATACGGACTAATATCTGTAAATATTAAGCAGGAACAGTCTGTTTAAATATGAATCCTGCATGTTCTGCGTGTCTCTGTCTTCCTTGAAGACGCATTGAAGCGCGCGTGACGCTCGCGGTGATTTCAGTCTCGCGTCTGATGTCTCACTAAATAAGAATGTGAACGCATGAACAGCATCTACAGAACTGCTCTTAAAAAAAAACTTTAGTTTGCTTAATTTTCAATAATTAAAAGATAAATTAATGTTTGGTGTTTAATGTGCATCTCAGAAAATGCTTTATTTAAAAACCCACCTGAATGGCACTTAAATGCACTTAATTCATCTGTCAACTTTATTGTCATTGTTCAAAGTACAAGTAGTACAGACAGAGAAACAATTATTAATAATTAAATGTTTTTTTTTTTTTTTTTTTATGTATGCATTGCATTCTATGCATTAAAAAAAAATCTAAAAAAGGAAACTTAGTTTTTCATTTAACGCACCCCTGAGCTGGTAATAGTGACCTCTTACAATATGCTAACAGTGAAATGGTAAAACGTACTTCACAGGTAATTTCATATTTTTGTTTCAATAATTGGGGTTGTTGTCGGGGGGCCTCTATGTCCATTTTGCTTGGGGCCCCCAAATTCCTTCAAACGGCCCTGCATATGTCCTCCACTCAGCAACTGTCCCAAAATACTCAAGTTTCATTCTCACAGCCAGATAATTTTACTTCACTGTAACTAAGCCATGACAGAGAGAGAGAGAGAGAGAGAGCAGGTAGTTTTCACTGTTTATCCTGCAATCATTAAATATCATGTTGGATGACATTCTAGATGTTTAAATGTGATCTATGGTTTGAAACTTTGGTCACCCAGTCATACTTTAATGCATAACTTTTCTGTTTGGTTTCCATCTACCTGTATATGTGTGTCTAAGAAGATACATGTGGGTTAGTCTTATGTGTCTTTTCTGAGTAACTGTGCTGTAGGTTATTTACTGTGGTCTGAGAGTGGGGTTAGTGGGCTAATGGAACACCGTGAGAGTTGGTTTGAAGTCTGCAGAGAGCAACTGTTTCTCACAGTCGATGAAGAATGAAGTGTTAGTGTGTGCTCAGGGGCGGATCTAGCGGGGTGGCATAGGGTGGCAAGTGCCACCCTAAAAGAAAGCCTTGCCACCCCTGCTGCCACCCCAGTTGGCAGCAACGAATTAAAGGTTATGGCCAATTTGAAAATTTTCGAGCGTGAATCTTTCGTGATTCGTGATCCCGCTCCGAACTCCCGAACTGACTCAAATGATCCGCGAAGGCGCTACGAACTCTCGAATTGATCCAAATGATTCGCGAATCCGCTCCGATCTCACAAACTGACGCATATGATTCGCGATCCCGCTTTGAACTCCCAAACTGACTCAAATCTCGATCCCGCTCCAAACTCCCGAACAGACTCAAATGATTCGCGAATCCGCTTTGAACTCCTGAACTGATTCAAATGATTCGCGAATCTGCTCCGATCTCCCAAACAGACTCATATGATTCGCGATCCCGCTCTGAACTCCCAAACTGACTCAAATGATTCGCGATCCCCATAACTCACTCAAATGATTCGCGATCCCGCTCCGAACTCCCGAACTGATTCAAATGGTTTGAAATCCCCAAACTGACTCAAATGATTCGCGATCCCCATAACTGACTCAAATGATTCGCGATCCCGGTACGAACTCCCGAACTGATTCAAATGATTCGCAATCCTCAAACTGACTCAAATGATTCGCGAATCCGCATTGAACTCCCGAACTGACTCAAATGATTCGCGAACCCCAAACTCTAATAATTTAAAAAGTATTAATATACTGTAATATTTTGTTGTTGTTGTTGCTATAAAAACATTAATAACACTGTTAAAATACATAATGTAGGCAAATAAAAAAATTAACTATTTATGTACATGTTAAATGCCATGTGATTGCTGCTGTTACACTTACAGGACGATCAAATCCTTGTTTAGGCTACTGACCAAACATTTCATTCAAATATTCACTTAATCTTTCATTTTTGGCCACCTTTTTGCTATAGATGACACACTTTATAATTTCTTCAACAAAAAACGTGCATATCACAACCCTTACAAAAATAAACCATGGTTTTATCATAGTAAAACTGCTTAGTTTCCTTTTGCATGATTTCTGAATGCTTGAGACTATAAAATAAATTAGAGTCATAATAAAGTTATAGCCACAGGTAAATGTCGAGAGCTACAATTGTGATTTGTAAATAATACAATTTATTCATTTAGTTTTTTATTTGATTAAAGTTATTTTTCACCCCTATAGTAGGTGTTTTTTCCATCATCATATTTGAGGAAGGGGGGCACAACAATAAATCCTGCTTATGGGAACCCTTAAGGTGTTGTTATACACGTCTCTGGGAATGTGTGCTCTACACACACACACACACACACACACACACACACACACACACACACTGAAGCACGCGTGGTGTTTTCAGCTCTTCAGTACTATTGCACAGTAGAGTATGCTGTACTTCAAGTATTAGCATACTTGATATGCTATACTTCCTATTAGCTAATAATAATAGTTAATTAAAAAACACAGAAACTCTGGTTACAACCCACCAAAATAAAAGTTTGGTCTAACTCAAAGAAATTATGTAAGAAATTGCTAAGTAAAATATACTTAAAAAAAGATATCCTAAAACATTATTTTAAAGGAATATCACACAAGTTTTCATAGAAGTTTTAATTTAAGCTTGTCAAAACAATAACACCATATTTTTCAGTAACAATTTCTAAAAGTACATTTTTATTTGTGCCTATAATGTTTATTTATTAATTATTATTGTCAGCTAATAAAAGCTATGCTTCAGGGACCATATTCATATAACATCTAAGGCTAAATGTAGCTCTTGACTGGTTGAGTTAGATGATGATTAACACTAAACCGTAGAAAATCAGTTGAGTCTCCCCAGCTGGAAATGTAATTGGCTGTTAAAATCTTGTGTTTCTTATAATAAATTGACATATTGGTAACACTGAATCTTTTATAATGCTCTTAATTACATGTGGATGCATTCTGTATGCATTAGTGAGTGTGGTGGTGCTTATGGGGTATGGTCACTTATTGCTTATATGAACTGTTTCAAATGCAAGACATTGATTGCATGAGATTAAGTTTGTAAATGATAGCCTGTGTCCTTTTGTAGTGTGCACATATATTTATCATCAATCTGTGATAACTGTGACTAAATTCAGTATATATACGTCTGCCATATGTTGCCACCCCTCAAAAATTCCTGCCCCCTTCTCGCCACCCCATCAATATTTTTCTAGATTCGCCCCTGTGTGTGCTCAATATACAGGTTCTATACTATGTAGTTATCATATCTCTTATTCATTCATTAATTATATATAATCTACTTTATTTTATCAATAGCACATTTATCTGCAAGCAACCATCCTTGTCTCTGTCATTGTCGATGGCTCACCTTCAGATTTAACAGAGGAGTGAGACGAGACAGGGAAATACAAATCAGCAGATC
Organism: Carassius gibelio; assembly: GCF_023724105.1. Lineage (NCBI taxonomy): Eukaryota > Metazoa > Chordata > Actinopteri > Cypriniformes > Cyprinidae > Carassius > Carassius gibelio. The sequence continues at coordinate 27,109,995 of NC_068377.1, forward strand.
TTAATCAAGTGAGTAGATCTCAATTCAATTCAAGTTTATTTGTATAGCGCTTTTTACAATACAAATCATTACAAAACAACTTTACAGAAAATTACTTTTCTACAATATTTAGTAGTAGCTTATAAGTGGTGACTGTCAGTTGGTGCACATATGACAGGATTTTTCAGAAAAATTAATACAAGACGGAAGATGAACAGTATTAACAGAAGTTATTATATGATGCAGTCACACTTGTAGCAATATTTGTCAGTTCTGTTTGTTGATTAAGGGTTAGCATCATCTGGGGTACTCTCAGGTCTTCTGGATCCAGACTGGAGCTTGTGTAAATCCTAGCAAAACATAGAAACAAACAGACACATCATTAGCATAGCTGCTGTTCCACCAAAGTAAAATTTATCAGTTCAACCCAAGCTAAAGAATAAGAATGCGCATTTGATCAGATGTAACTACACTCACAATTTAAGAGATACATTATTCGAATGCTTGGCGAAAGAGATGCGTTTTTAATCTAGATTTAAACAGAGAGAGTTAGTCTGAACCCCGAACATTATCAGGAAGGCTATTCCAGAATTTGGGATCCAAATGTGAAAAATCTCTACCTCCTTTAGTGGACTTTGCTATCCTAGGAACTACCAAAAGTCCAGCGCTTTGTGACCTTAGGGAGCGTGATGGATTGTAACGTGGTATGAGGCTAGTTAGGTACACAGGAGCTAAACCATTTAGGGCCTTATAGGTAAGTAATGATCATTTGTAACTGATACGGAACTTAATAGGTAGCCAGTGCAGAGACTGTAAAATTGGGGAAATATGATCATATTTTCTTGACCTGGTAAGGACTCTAGCTGCTGCATTTTGGACTACCTTTGAAGATGCAGGACAACCACCTAGAAGTGCTTTACAGTAGTCCAGTCTAGAGGTCATGAATGCATGAACTAGCTTTTATGTATCAGAAACAGATAACATATTTCGTGGCTTGGCAATGTTTCTAAGATGGAAGAATGCAGTTTTTGTAACATGGGAAATATAATTTTCAAAAGACAAATTGCTGTCTAATTTAACACCCAGATTTTTGACTGTAGAGGAAGTAGCAGTACATCCATCTAGTTGCTGATTGTAATCTACAAGATTATGTGTAGTGTTTTTTGGTCCAATAATTAATATCTCTGTCTTATTTGAAATTAAAAAAAAAAGTTAAATAAAAATTATTGGTCATCCAATCTTTTAAATTTTTAACACACTCTGTTAGCTTAGATAATTTAGAATTTTAATCTGGTCTTGTTGAGATATATAGCCGAGTATCATCAGCATAACAGTGGAAACTAATCCCATATTTTCTAATAATATTACCAAGGGGCAACATGTATATTGAAAACAGAAGGGGACCTAGGACGGATCCTTGTGGCACTCCATATTTTACAGGTGATAAATGAGATGACTCCCCATTTAAATAAAAAAAATGGTAGCGATCGGACAGGTAGGATCTAAACCATCTTAGAGCCTGCCCTCGAATACCTGTATAGGTTTGTAATCAATCTATGAGTATGTCATGATCTATGGTGTCGAATGCAGAACTTAGATCAAGTAAAACTAGAAATGAGATGAAGCCTTGATCTGACGCAAGAAGCAGGTCATTTGCAATTTTAACAAAGTGTCGTTTCTGTGCTATGGTGGGGCCTGAAACCTGACTGAAAATTTTTTTTTTTTTTTTACAGGAAGGAGCTCAATTGAGCAGACACAACTTTTTCTAAAATTTTAGACATACTGTAAATGGAAGATTTGAAATAGGCCTATAATTTGCCAGTTCACTAGGATCTAGTTTTTAATAAGAGGCTTGATAACCGCCAGCTTAAATGGTTTTGGGATGTGACCTAAAGATAACAACGAGTTAATAATGCTGAGAAGCGGTCCTTTCGGCTACAGGTAACAACTCTTTGAGTAATTTAGTGGATACAGGATCTAATAAACATGTTGTTGGTTTGGATACAGTGATAAGTTTATTTAGCTCTTCCTGTCCAATAGTTGTAAAGCACTGCAGTTTATCTTTGAGTGCGATGGATGAAACTGAAGTGTTAGACGCTGTAGAATCTACATTCGCTATTGTATTTCTAATGTTATCTATTTTATCAGTGAAGACATTCATAAAGTCATTACTATTAAAAGTTGATGGAATATTTAAATCAGGTGTCATCTGGTTATTTGTTAATTTAGCCACTGTGCTAAATAAAAACCTTAGATTGTTTTGGTTATTTTCAATGAGTTTGTGTATATGCTCTGCCCTAGCAGTTTTTAGAGCCTGTCTATAGCTGAACATACTGTTTTTCCATGCAATTCTAAAAACTTCCAAGTTAGTTTTTCTCCATTTGGTTCAAGACTACGAGTTCCTTTCTTGAGAGAGTGAGTATTACTGTTATACCATGGCACAGTACGTTTTTCTCTATCCTTTTTTAATTTGATGGGGGCAACAGCTTCTAATGTATTAGAGAAAATAGTGCCTGTGTTGCCAGTCATTTCATCTAGTTCATGTGTATTTTGGGGTACAAATAGCAGCAGTTGGGATAGATCAGGCAGGTTATTTGCAGATCTGTCTTGGGTGGCTGGAACAATAATTCTGACCAGACGGTAACGCTGAGACATATAGTTAACATCAGTGATATGCAGCATGCTCGTTACAAGGAAATGGTCTGTAATATCATCACTTTGATGTACAATATCTATAGCAGTAAGATGGATTCCATGAGATATAAATATAATTAAATCTAGTGTATGATTAAAACGATGAGTGGGCCCGGTGACATTTTGCTTGACTCCAAAAGAGTTTATTAGGTCAGTAAACACAAGTCATAATGCATCATTTGTATTATCAACGTGAATATTAAAATGTCCCATGATTAGTACCTTATCAACTGTAACCAGAAGGTCTGAGAGGAAATCTGCAAATTCTTTTAGGAATTCTGTATACGGCCCTGGTGGTCAGTAGCCAGAGCAAGAGATACATTAGATTTCTTTTGCATGTCTGACAGTGTAACATTAAGCAGAAGTATTTTGAATGAGTTAAACCTGTATCCTGTTTTCTGGGTAACACTGAGAATATCGCTAAATATTGTTGCAACACGTCCGCCATGACCAGTCTGACGGTAATTGACGGTAATTACTTATAACAGTAATTCGGTGGAGTAGACTCATTTAAACCAATACTATCATTTGGTTTTAGCCAGGTTTCAGTCAAGCAGAGTATATCAAAACTATTACCTGTGATCATTTCATTTACAATAAATGCTTTGTGTGTGAGTGATCTAATATTTATGAGCCCAAACTTAAAAAATTGTTTTTGTTCATTTACTTTACATTTTTCTGGTTTAATCACGACACTATTTTTTTCTAGATCCTATACATTCAATTTATATTTTGACCTCACTATTCAGGGAACAGACACAATCTTAATAGATTGTACAGCACAAGTACTTTTATCATTTAAGCAGGTGGAACAAAAGTCATCATAATAGTTATTTGAGAATTGGCTTAATACTCACATGGAGCGAAGTGTCCTAGAGATGTTATCAGAGAGTAGCTCTGTTCCGACTCTGCTTGGGTGCAGGCCATCAGCGCGAAAAAGCCTAGGATGCTCCCAGAAAAGATTCCATTTATTAACAAATAGCAGTTTCTGTTCTTTACACTATGACAATAACCATTAATTTAAAGCAAAAAGTCTAATGAACCTTTTGTGTCCTCGCTGATGTGTGGGCAGTGGTCCTGACACGATAAACGTCGCCGCTGGCATCGTGCTGCAAACCTTCTCGATCAGGCTCCTGAATGTGGCAATGCAAAAGCTAGACAGAAAATAGCAGCAATTTTACGCGCCTATAAGACCCAATGACTTCGAAAGCGACCTCTTACAGGAGATGCTGAGTGATGAAAAGGAGCCATCATTGCCAGCTGACAGCGACCCGCTTTTGTGGTGAAAGATTAGCAGTAGTACCCCCACCTTACGCAGCCTAATATTGCCTAAATCACAAATGCAGCCGGGTTGAAGCCTGCAGTGATGTTTTTCATTTATGTTATAGCAGCAGTCCCCTCTGCATATATTTTTTTTTCGAGAATGTTGCACTCCTGTTGTTGTTTGCTATTCTATACGAAAATTCGTGCCAATTAGAGCTGAAGATCTTTTCCCCGTCGGGTTCGGTCGGGTCCGGGCTTAATTTATATCATCTCACCCGGGCTCGGGCTCGCGCTCTGGTTTGCAAGGTAAACGAACGGTCATGTGATGTGTTTCAATTAGCTCGAGAAAGATGTAAAATGGATGCAGAGTAGGTGCAAAGGAGGCTTGCCTCTGGCGAAAATACGTTTTGGTTGCACCAGCAACTAAAGCGAAGTCTGAGGTGTGGAAAAGTTTTGACCATGTTTATAATGAGAATATTTTACCCAGGGCTCATCTTGGCGGAACCCCCTCCTCCAGGGGTGGCGTTTCCGTATGGCAGACGGAGAATGATATGTGCCGTGAAAAATTATCCAAAATTAATATCTCCATTATAATTCGTTATTATTATTTTAAATCACAGGGTTTAAGAAAAAAATTACCAATGATAAGTATTTAAAGGAGCTTGTAAAAATTTGTAATGCCATTGGATCCTCAAGCTCTCACACGCCTTCACTCAGATTGTCGCGCGCGCACAGCCTGGAGGAGACGGATCTCTGCTTATCCGCAAAGCGAGGGTAAACACATAATAACTGATTGAATAGTACATTATATACAATAGTACAAATAATTGAATAGTACATTATTTTCTTTACTCAAACACTATGTTAAGGCTATTGTTCGTGTGTGCTTGAAGACTGGAGAAGTAGGTTTTTTGCCATCTAGCCAAAATACTTTTGTACGTTTTAAATATCCTGCTGTGCATAAGTACTTAAGTTTATTTTAGAAATGTTTCATTTTTCGTTATATTAATAAATGGATTGGCATATCCGAGTTTAAGTTCAGACTTTGAAAGTTTATTATTTTCACCGTATTTAATTATTTAATGCTACAGTTTCACCATTAACTTAACTGAAACAAGTATTAGTATGTCATGTTTATGTGACTTATTTAAAACTGATGTGTTTTCAGTAAGGATGATGGTTGAGTATGTATGTACTTTATGTGTTCTCATTAATAAAATTGCAGGAATTTGTTACTTGATGTGGCCTATGACTGTGAATTGTTATCACAATAATTCTGAGTTTGTGACAGATTCATTTCAGAGGACCAAATTGTTAAACTTTTATATTTGAGACTTTTTGACTTTTTAAGTGGAATTATTATATTTATATAGGAAACCCATGTCTGACTCTATTAAGAGATGTAACAGCATGTTTTCATCTCTCTTTAACTGAATTCTCTGTACCTTTTCATGCACCATTTATGAAGCAGAATCCAAAGACTGTAAGAATGTGGAATGTCTTTTGTTCACTATGGTTCTAGGTAAGGAAGTGTCTCTAAAAAAATAAAATAAAGGATAGAATTACAATTATTTTCTTACTATATTTTGTTCAGCAACATAAAATGACAGCCAATATATTGATAACATGATTTCATATGGGATGCCATGCATATCTCTACTGAGGCACGCCTTTGTGTATTTTTTCCATTTCTCTTTAACTGAGCGCTCTGTTGCTTTTCAGGCATCATCTATGAGCTTCAATGGAACGGAATAAAAAATCTGTAAGAATGCTGATAATCACCTGTCTTTTGATCATTTTGGTTCAAGGTAAGTAGGTGATGACTAAGGAAGTAAAATTATGTACTAGTTAAAGATTATGGATTGCTTTTAGTATCTTGTTTAATGAATCTATTTATTAGAAGGAAAAAACATACTTGATCATTGTAAAAATGTAATAGTTTGGATATATATTTAAGAATTTATTTTGATTAAAAATTAATTAACCATATTTTTTCTATGTAGCATCAACAGAAAATGACAGTAACTTGAAGATGTGTGGAACATGGCGCCATGGCAAAGCATCACAAACTCTGAAGTATGATTTGAAAACAGGCTGTGAGAAAATTGAGATTTCAGCCAGTGAGAGCACACTTTCTATTCAGGGCAGTATCACAGCCAAGTGCACACAATCTTCGTCCATTAATCTAGATTTAAAACCTCTTGAAAATCAAAGTCAGTTCTGTGTGTTCTGGGATCCGCTGCTGGACCTGCTGATAGTGCAGGTGAATGGACAGAAACACACTCTGTGTCCACCGAATGGCCTTCAAGGATCGTGCTGCACTCACTTCTCACCAGAGCATCATGAAAATGCTACTCTGTATGGTATTGCGAATGGCAGCATCCACGGTGATATCATCACAAATGATGTCATGGGAAAATATACATTTAGAGGAGATTCAATCGACTGCAGTAAGAACCTTTAGTGTTATATTTTACATTTTGTTGTATTACAATTTTTAAAAGCTACAGATATTAATATAAATTTACAGAGCTCACTTGTGAGTTCAGTATTTCTGAGCATGTAATTAGTTTTAGGTTAAGTATATTTCTTCTGTTTTTCCACTTGCAGAGAAGAAATTGTGTGATGAGGCAAGTATGAAGCCCAATGGAGCAAACATGTGAGTCAATCATGTTTCTATTTCAGTTTGTTAGTTTCCCTATTACTTTAGTGTGTTATGAACTGATGTGGTCTATCATGCAGATAGCAAGAGGTGATGTTGTGCATGTTTATAAGAGCACAGTCATGACAAGCTTAAGTATGTGTGAAGAAAAACAGAGGTTGACCCACAAAGAGGAAGCTGAACCCATGACTACAATGGCTTTCAAACTTCTGTTCACTTTTAATGCATGAACTTCAAAAGGCATCATTGGATTTTTGATGCATTAATAAAATCTTCAAAGCTTTAACAATTTTTATATTTGTATGTTTGTATAATCATGCTGTCTTACTCCATTTGTGTAGGAATATGTAAAAATAACTTAAATGTATCTGTTGATCATGTGTAAAAGCATGTGTTTGTGTGTGTATGCAGGATAGAGGAAGCAGTGATGAAATCCAACACAACAGGTCAGATGAATCTACTTTGTGCTCAGAGCAAAGTCATTGAGATGGACGATGGTTTCACAGGACTCAGTTTCACTCTGCAAGTAAATAACGTTCATCTTATAGAAGCACAAAGTTCAAATAACCTTTGAGTCACAGGAAGGTCTCTTTCTAGAATATGAATAAATATAAATGTTGCATTCCAGGCCCCTCGAAATGCAAACAGGACACCCATCGTTTATCTTCCTTCCTGCCTGAACTCTAAGTCAAGGAGAAAATCCAAGGTGGTGTGTACTTACTACAAGAACAAGACCTTATTTCAGGTATGACAATATTTGTCCAGCAGACATAAATCATGTGGATTAATTAGCTTCCATTATCTTACCAACATATACAGCAATGTACAGTTGGATTCAACCGTGTTTGTGTTTTGTAGGGGGGGTCGTCTGATGCAGTTCTTCTGGATGACATAGTTGGACTCTCAGTGGAGAATGAGACCATCAAAAACCTCCCAGAACCTGTCAAAATCAGGTTTTATCACTCTACTCTACCAGTAAGTCTTTTTGTGCATTTTCACTATTTTGTTAAATACTTTCTCAAGTAATACCGTTTGTTGTGATGTTAAAATGCTATTTATAAGCTTAGCAACAGCCGTAGCTGGCATCATTTTCTACTGAGTAGACTAAATGTCTGCCATTTCCTTTACACTGAAAACCACATGACACTTTCTTTTAAAGGGGTCGTATGATGTTGCTGAAATATTTTTTGGTGTAATGAAATGTGTTTATGCAGTTTGAGGTTAAAAAAAAACACATTACTTTTCACATGCTGTTTATTATAGTTTGTCCTCTATGCCCTGCCTTTCTGAAACACATAATTTTTTATAAAGCTCATCGGTCTGAAAAGCAAGCTGTGCTTTAATATGCCAGCTATCCAGTGTGTTGTGATTGGCCGAATACCTCAAGTGTCTGACGTAAATGTTTCGCCCCTCACCATCCTGTTATGGCGTGTCCCGGTCAGAACACTAGCGTGACAGGCAAAAACAACAAAACCCATTACAAACCAGGAATTTGTTGCATCCAGCGGGGACATAATTACTGATTATAATGACTTATACTGTCTTTTTACACCTTTCATATCGAGCCGCATAAACATAAAACCATGTCTTAATTTGTGATCAGAAAAAACGACAACCAACAAGCATACTCTACACTGCTCAAAACTTGCAGTTGAATCATCAGTGGCAAATTTTTTAAATATTAAAAACTTAATTACAAACTATGGGTCAGAAGTGTCAGACTGTCCTTGCAAAGAGTGAGTTTCCTGAATGAGCAGCAGCCAGCGGCTAGAGTGAGGAACAGCTGGCAGATTCGATGAAGGAGTGGGAGTTTAGAAGGGTGTGGACAAGACTTAACTTTGATAAAGAAAAACTCTTTTGATTTGAAACGTTAGTCTTTGCAACTTTACAGATTTTATATGCACCAAGAGCTTGTAACACTCCAAAGAGAATGGAAAAACCGAATTTGCATCATATGACCCCTTTAACTGCTCTAACTATAAATGCATTTCTTCCCGACATCTCCTATTTCATTTAAAAGGCTATCTACTTCAGAAGATGTGTTTCATGGGACAAAAGAAAAGGTATGCTCATCAACAAGAACCAACACTCAGTATTAGACATCCAGCAAATGTTCCAGTGCTAAATGAAGCACAATTACTGAGTGTTCTGTTGATGTGTCTCTCTGCAGATATTGAAGTGACTTGGAGATATGACGGCTGTACGACTGTTAAAATCCATGACAGAGAGACAGAATGTCACTGTAATCACCTCGCACACTTTGCCATCCTTGTGGTGAGTAGCAGGTTTACCAAGAAAATAACATTAAATAAGTGTGTTTTTACTCATTATTTGTAACCAAACTCGGTCCTGGAAGACCAGTGTCCTGCAGAGTTTAGCTCCAACTTGCCTCAACACACCTGACTGGAAGTTTAATGTAAACCTAGTAAGAGCTTGATTAGCTAGTTCAGGTGTGTTGGATTGGTGTAGGAGCTAAACTCTGCAGGACACCGGACCTACAGGGCTGAGTTTGGTGAATTCTGGATTACACCATACAAATGTAATGATACAGTACACACCTGGTCTCTTTTTCTTCTTTGCTTCAGCAAGTGGTACAGAAGGCTACAGTTCGCCATCTAAAGGCTCTGATGTTCATTACTGCTGTGGGCTGTGCCTTGTCCTTAGTCAGCTGTTTGATTCTCCTCTATTGGCTTTGTAAATCCAGGTAACCAACTAAAGTGGCTTGCATGGAATGCTTATCCTTTTATGTCTATTTGTGAACCTGTTCCCACTTTTATTTCAATTTCTTATTTTGTCTCTATTGCTTTCCCTGTACTACAGAAAAGGGAAAGACCAGTCCTTATTGGTGCATCGTGGTCTGGTGGTGGCAACCTTTTTTCTTTGCCTATGCTTCAGTCTTACCAGTTCACCTGTAAATACTGGAAATGAAACCATTTGTAAGATAACGGGAGCCCTTCTGGACTATTCTCTGCTCAGCACCCTCTCCTGGATGACTGTAGAAATGTTTCACACATTCTTTTTAGTTTGCTGTCTATCAAGCTCAACTCTTCCTCCATGGGTCTTTTACTTGGCAGGCTTTGGTGAGTTAGTTCAAACGAAAATAGTTCGGTCCTAAGAACCTATTCAAAAATGGCAATATTTTCTAAATTAGAATTTGTAATTTTTTTTTCAGGTATCCCAGCAATACTAGTTTATAGATTACTTTCTGTAGGTGATATTTATGGCTTAAAGAAGATTATGCCAAGTGAAGATGTCACCAGTCTATATTTTATGTAAGTAAACTATGTAAGATGTAACCTTGCATTATGCACCACAAGCATATAAATATATATATAATACACACTTTTTTCCTCACTTAGGTGCTGGATGTTGGATTCTGACAAGAGCAGATTGGCTCATTGCATCATTATTTTCGGCTTATTGGCAGTTGTGGTGATCTCTGGTGCAGTCATGCTTTTCTTTGTGGCTACAAAGATACATAACCGACCCGAGTGGAAGAAGAACCGCATAGCTTTTTTCAGTATCTGGGGTCTCACTTGTCTGTTTGGCACAACGTGGGGCCTGGGTCTCTTCAGTTTTGTCTCACTCTCAGAGGCCACCCTCTTCCTCTTCTGCATTATCAATTCCTGTCATGGTGAGAAAGTTTTTTTTTTCTTCTACTTTTTGATGATACACTATTGCTACTTACTAAAGAAAGTTATGAAAGAAAGATCAAGTAACTGGCCTTGTGAATGCTTTTGTGTCAATTTGACAATATAATCTATAACAAGAAAGCTTGCATGTAATTCATTAGGTTTCCTTTCCTGCTTATAAATTGAGAAGTAATTTAGAGTGATAATTCTCAATTATGGATTATAATCTATGAATAATCAATATTTCTGTACCCAAACAGGAGTTTTTCATATGCTGCGATACTATGCTCTTGAACGAATGAAGAAGAGATTAGTTCGGATGGGGGCAGTAGAGGATCTGATGTGTTACAGTGTAGAGATGATGAAGTAGTGTTTTATAAGTATTATTGTTTTTATTTAAAAGTGCATTTATAAAAATATAATACAACGACCAAACAAATAAATAAGTTTGATGTACTCTTTGGTCTGCAATCACTCTGAAGGTCATAATATTGAAGACTTCACAAGTTATATGCTGTATTTCTTTAATCTTATTATTTCTATGAATGTAATAGTTTAACATTTATGAAGCAAGTCTTGTCTTTTAGCAATATTTTTGTGCAAATCTGCAGTATGAAATTCCTTAAGTTTAATTGAGACAATGCTTTTGGAGTTTAAAATAATGAAAGAAAAATTAATTTTCAAACATTCATTTGAATACAAATCTGATCTGAACATATGACTTATACATGTTTGGATTGTCTATTGTAACACCTGTGGCCTAGGCCTACATTTGCATTCTGTTGTATTGTTTAAACAAATAATGCATATCTGAATTTTCCACCGACTTTGGAGTGTGCTTGAAATTAAATGTTCTATGTGTGTGTTTCTGAATCATTAATTCAATCGATTCATTCAACAACTTAATTTAGGCTAGAAATACCAATGCTGAGGTTCTTCTTTCGCTCTGTTTGGAACTATTTCCATTGGCAGGATGTAGATGTAAGCTATATCAACTTCATGTTTATGGAGCTGTTGAATAAAATCAATATCTCACTTGCAATCATGTTGTTTTAAATAGTTGTGTGTTATTTCTTAAGTAACATGAATACAGAATGCAAAGGTAGCTATGCTAAAGATACAAAACACTCATTTTACAGTAAGAATAGTGTATTTAAATAAAAAAAAATGACACACAAAATAACATAAGGACTCCATTTATTTAAAAATAATAACAAATGTAAAATAACATTAATTTGTATGAACAAATGTTGAGTTCATGTCGAAATGAGATTTTTCAGGCTGGTAATGGTGACCTCTATTGGGTGTAAGAAGTGAGGCATGTAACAAAATCCGACCTGGAATGGCCTGTCAGGATATTATGTCTTTCTTTGAGTGATCAAAGGAGGTGGACAGGAGTCTTTTCATTTAATGTTTACCAAAATCACATTTTGACAAATATCTCTATTATCAGTTCACTTGTGTTTCCTTCCTTCCTGTCAAGCATTTGAACCGCTTCAGTAAACACAGTTTAAATACTGTACATGGATGGGATAGAACTAGACATTTGATAGTAGTTACATAATCCTTAGAGCTGTAGAATATTTCACCCAGTCTGTGTCTTCAGGGGCTACAGAACCGAGTTCCAAGTGTGGCTCTTCTTCAGTTCTATGTTGACAGTGTACACTGCTGATATGTTTGCAATCAAAGGTTATTTTTCATTTATTTGATGAACTTGTAGTAAAAAAAAAAAAAGATATTAATAAACCAGAATAATTCCCCACTTACAACGCTGGCAGTCTCAGAATTTACCATTAGTCAGAATTGGTCAAATAACCATAGTGCCAGTATTGAGCAATTCCCAGACGCAGTCACAAGGCAAGAGCAGCTGATTAATTGTAATAATACTGGATGGGATGTTGTTGGTACATCCGTCTTTCTCTTGACTTGACAGGTTAACCGACTGCTCAACATAGACTATACTGTCACAGACATCATGCGACTGTTGCTGCTGAGCAGACACCACAATCACATACAAAAACCTCCCAACTTACCACAGCACGATGAGGGACAGGAAAAAGGAACAGAAAGCTATACGTAAAATGAGAAGTAGAAATGGAAAATGCCATGGCATGAAGGTACAGCGTCATTAGTGTTGGGTGTCAAAGTCAGGGAGTGATTTTGGATTTGGATAATATAACTTTATGTATGTAGGTACATTTTTATTATTAAAATTTTATTATTTAAATTATGTTGTTGAATATAATTATTTAATGCAAAAATACTTTTCATTTTAAAAATTAGAGAGAATATTAGACTTTAAAATTATAAAATTTCAGATAAAAATGTTATTTATAATAAAAAATGATGATTCAAATGGTTTAAAACTCGTATTTAAACACATACTTGGAAATATATTGTAGTTTTAAACACATTCTGAAAAGCAAAGTAGAATATTAAAGCATGTTCGTGTTTGTTTATGCAAAACAGCCTCATGCTCTGAACAGGAACACAGAAATATGACATCAGGGTTTACATATAGTACAGTGTTGGCCAAAATGTTTGGCAGTGGTATAAATTGTGTTTTGCACTGTTTGCTTCAGTACTTGTAGATTATTTTCCCACATTTCTATGATATACTGAAAAACAACGATAAGCATATACGTTTAAAAGGCTATTATTGTCAAAAAATAAATGAATAAAAAAGTAAAATAATAGGTCAATATTTACATTATTGACCCTTGTTCTTCATGAGCTCTGCGGTTCGCTCTGGCATGTGGGATATTCGCTTCTAGGCCAAATCCTGACTGCTGGCGATCCATTCTTGCTTTCTTGCAGTTTGTGGGCTTCTGCTTGTCCACTCATTTTTTGAAGACTGACCTCAGGTTCTCTATGGGATTGAGATAAGGGGAGTTGCCTGGCCAAGGATCCAAAATTTCAAAGTAATGATCTTTCAGTCACAAAATGCACAGATCATCACCAAATTACTCATGGATCATTGGAAGAAGTCACTCTTGCAGGATGTTTTCATACCATTCTTTATTCATGGCAGTGTTTTTGGGCAGAATTATGAGAGCCCACTCCCTTGGCTGAAAAGCAACCCCACACATTGATGGTCTCAGGATGCTTCACTGTTGGCACAACATTTACATTGATGCATTTAATAGACAATCCTTGTACTTCCTGCAGAATTTCAGTCAGTTCATTACGTTTTTCCTGGAGAGGAGGGTCTTCTTTGCTGCTCTTCTTGACTCCAGGTCGTTGTCCAAAAGTCTTGGTCTCACTGTGTGTGCAGATGCTCTCACACCAACCTGCTGCCATTCCTGAGCAAGCTCTTCGCTGCTGGAGACACAAATCTGTAGCTGACTCTTCAGGAGGAGATAGTCCTGGCACTTGCTGGACACTCTGGGATGTCCTGAAGACTTATTCACTGCAGTCGAACCTCTCTCCTTGAACTTCTTGATGATCGGGTAAATACTCTTTGTAGTAATTTCCTTGCATGTGAGGACATTTTAACGCAAAGTGATGATTTCTGCTCTTACAATTTATTTAGTATGATATTGATTTTACCTGACTAGTTCTCATTCAGACTTTCACGTGCTGCTGATGTGAATAGTCAATTAATGCTATAGCTGGTCATTTTGTGTTAGGATCTAAAGCAATAAAGCTTTTACCAATTGTTTAAAATGTATCTGATGACTCTACACAATAATAGAAACACTGTGAATGAACACCACAACAGCTGACACAAAACTGATGTCACTGCTAAAACTTTTGGCCATAATTGTAGGTGTAGGACTAGTGAATTGTGTCTTGTCCCAACAAGTTATTGTCCACAAAGTTATTTCCTGTTTTCATTTTTTCATCTGTTTTTATCCATGAGTACAAAACTCTCTCATGCTGGTACCCCTAATCTCTCTTTATAAACATCAGTTTGGAGTTCCCCTGGCCTGTGAGATCACCATGGTAGTCAGCACCACTTCACAAAGACTGAGAGAAGCAACAAAAGAGCAAAACCACTGCCTTTGTTGGCTGGTTGCCCTACATACCATCTGCACTAAAGCTGCCATCTGTTTCGTATTGCTATAAATTAGGCCAAAATATAATGGCCTGATGTACAAAAAAATATGTGTCTGTGGGTGTACATGAGCAGTAGGATCTCTTTGAGATATGCATGCACTGCTGTATTGCTCAGAGACAGAGCCATGGTATGAAAATAATGCTGTGAATACACTGACAGGAGTCCTTAATGTCGTTGTAAAGCAGCTGTCTGTACGTTGGACCTTTAATGCCAATAAAACAGACCACTTTGCAAACAAGGTGAAAAGTAAGACGCTTAACAGAAAGCTGTGTGAAAAGTCTTCTTTTTTTTTCAGCTCGCATACAAGTTCAGACATAAAAGCTGCAGTCGCAATTTGAAATCTCGCTGTACGGAGTTAATGAACTGTTAGGGGACAAGTTACACATTGTCTATAGCTTAACCATGCATGTTAAACATAGCGAAAGAGAAATTCATAGTTCATTTCAGGATGTGGTGACCAGCATACAACTTTTAGATATCTAATCTTTTCTAACCACAGCATTCTTTTTCTATTCATGAATTGTAAACTATCTATCTATCTTTCTATCTATCTATCTATCTATCTATCTATCTATCTTTTTTATTATTACATTTTGTTTAAAAAAGTGCACAAATGTTTCTTAAGCTTCAAATCAGCATATTAGAATGATTTCTGAAGGATCACGTGATACTTGACTGGGGTAATGTCTTCAGAAAATAGGATTAAAACATTAACATAAAAAAAATTTACTGACAACAATTATTTTTATATGTGATATAAGAAATGTAATGTAATATATATAATTGCATCAATATACATGTATTTCTGCAAAGGGTTATAGGGTATTTCCAGTCTATAAATCACTTCTATCTGAAGCAATAAGAAGACCCATCAAACTAAATCAAACATGCGTCAATGTAAATGTCTGACTTTTTATTTATGATCTTTCAATATTAGTCTTCTGGAGAAACACAAAAGCCTTTGTCAGACCTTGGCCTTTATTAACGCTGTCGAAATAGCAGTTGGGACGCACAGGAAGCCAGGTGCTTTAACTGATCAACAGAGTCAGACAGCACACACGCACACACACACACTTAGCACTACCTCGCCCACATGCCCACTACCTAGCAATGCAATCTTATCAGTATCCTGGACATTATGGCTTTATTGAAGGGTTTAATTTGTAACAAATTCCGAGTCAACAGAGGTTGGCCTTGAAAAGAATATGCTTCCAATACTGAGAAAAGACTTGTTTTGCATTTGGCTAGTTATTCTAAGCTTTTTTCCGACGCACAATAAAGCCAGACTATGCAAACTAAGTCCAGTGTTCACAGACATCGCTCCTCCCTTTACTGTAACCATACCTGTCCGTTGGGGTAAGCTTGCTGGAACCTTTATTTCAGTCGCATCCTAATGTTACAATAGTTTATAAAATAAACGTTTAGACTGCTTTTTTTCTTTCCAGGCTGCCATTTAATTGACTCTTGGAGTGTTTCCATGAGATTGTTGTCGGAGTGAGAGTAAGCTTGCCTTCGCTTTCAGTAGAAATGATACTGTAACACGAGCGCCTTCAGTTCAGTTTTGACGCACTCTCGGAGACGTGCGCGACAAAGTCACTTGCGTTTATCGCTCATCCACTCGTTTTATTTTACGCGTGTTTTCACATGACCTGTCTCACCGGGAATGAACAAATAACTGAGCGACCATTTACGCGTTTTCCGAGCACCACGCGAGTGTTTTGTGTACGAGGAGCAGATAGCAAGTGTTCTGCGTTTGTCTATGAACGGTAAGCCAATTTCTTTAAATGTTTGCGAATATGTTACATGATATGATTTCACTCGGTATTTAAGAAAGGTGTTAGATTATGAATTATATTTATTCATACATTTTGACGTGGAATATCTGATACTGTCCTTATGAAAAGTAACCATGGTTCTACTAGTCTACAAATAAAACCAATAAACAACAACAAAAAAAACACTATAGTTAAACCATGCACAAATTAACCAAGAGCCACATACACTAAACACAGTTAAGCCATGGTATTTGTAGTAACACTGTGGTTATGGCAATCAATATCCCCCCAAAAACCATAACACTTTTACTATAATTAAACCATGGTTATTTTTGGTTACAAAATGCGCGTGTGAATAGTGAAACGTTTTACTGTTTTTCCATGTTTATTTTTTTCATGTGAACTTTTTAAACTGATTGGGAAAAAATATGAACGGAGATGCAGAGCTATTTGACTGACAGTGAGTAGCCTAATTCTCAGGCTGTTCCATACTACCTCAAAGCTTACATGGGGTAAGCTGTCACAGTAAAAACAATAAGAACTTCTTGATAGTTTTGTTGAAATAACCTCTATGATATTTATTTAAAAAAATGCCTTTTCTGTCCTTTTCTTTTCAATGGACAGTGTGTTTTCATTGTGTTCACTTGTTAAGCGCTAGAAAAATTATTTGATATTTAAATTTCAGTTTGAATGATCGATTTCACAAAAAATAAGTGTTTAAAAGCAATATGTTAATCCACTGAATATTTGTTTTATCAAAAGCTTATATATAGCTCTTGTGACAACTAGCCCCGCTCTCATGTCTTTCTTAGGCTGGGTTTCTGTATTTTTCCTTGCAGTTTTTGCATGTGTGCAGAGGGTGGACTTAACCAATAAGTGAGGTTAGCACCCGCTTAGGGCCCCAGGGCATCAGGGGGCCCCATCTGATATTGGCTAAAAATATTTGGCAAACGTTCCAGTGTGTATTTGTGTTCTGGAGAGTGTCAAATTGTCATAAGTTGTGAAGAGATAAATAAACTGTAAACTTTGTGTGTGTGTGTGAGAGAGAGAGAGAGAGAGAGAGAGAGAGAGAGAGAGAGAAGACAGAGAGAGAGAGAGAGAGAGAGAGAGAGAGAGAGAGAGAAAGACAGAGAGAAAGAGTAAAATAAGTGTTAGGCTTAAAAGAGCATGGTTAGTTATTGTGTTGGTGCCCCATACCTGATATTTGCTTAGGGCACCCAAATCAGAATAAAGTGTCAAATTAGCTTAGGACAACCTGTCAGAATAAACTGTCAAATGATTAAAATACATTAAATTGATGACAAATAAACCAATAACACATTAAAGCAAAACATGCAACAAACTTTATTAGGATTAGGTTTAGACAGCACTCAACCTTTATAACATAAACATGCCGTTTTCTTCTTTTCTACAAGCATTTCTCTCTATTTTCACATTGTTTTCACCATTTTACACTCACTGCTGTAATAAATGAGACAAGAAGCTCCTTGGTGACACAGGTGGAGAAGCAGCAGCCACATATTTCTCCCGTGGCTGTAAACAAATCAAAGACTAAGACCCAAACCCATACCCATACCCATACCCCCCCCCCCCCCAAACCCATCAATCCACCTCAACAGAAAGTGGTGCTTCCTTTCTCTGCCTTCTATATTACAAACTGAGAAGATTGAGCCTGTTCCTACTACTGACATATGCTTTCTTTATTTCTGCATATTAGAAGGCATAAGACTAGCATAAGACTAGATTCATAAGACATTATCTTGATTAATTGGTGGCTATTAAGCCTATAACCACCATTTAGTGTTTAGTGCTGCTCATGAATTTGCAATAAGATACGTTTTCATTTTAGCTTCTCTTCATGTCTCGCAGTGTATGTTGGTTTTCCTGTCTGAACCACGGCGGCTGATCTGCACAATTAAGCATCAACAAGTTTTTTGCTGTAATGCAGCTTAGCTTCAATGTGGTCACCACTACATGGTTGACAGACCTTCGCCCCCAGCTCCACCACTTGTCAGTTCAGCTCAGAATGAGGCGAGCTGAAAGGCTTCTCGCTTTTATTACTGGCAATGATGTCACAAAAGAAACGCACAGTAAATTGACCTAGCTCTAAAAGTTCACATTCTTGTTCTGTGCAGGTTGTTAGCTTCGCTAGACATAACACTGGCCATGGAAATACTATAGAAATGCATGTCTACTGTGGTTTGTCTCTCTTGAAGCTTAGGTAGGACTTCAAAACATGTTGCATCATTTCAAGAGATTTTATCAGCGCAGGAATAAAATGGGGCAACTGGAGAGGAGGCTCAGGAGTTTGCATCTCAATTTTCCACACAGTCATTATAACTAAAAGAGGAAGTGTTATATGATTGTCTGAGTTTTTAAAAAATTGCTGTGGAGTGGGAAATAACATAGCATGGGCAAGAAAACGTCTGAGCAAAAATCCCTTTATGTGCACAGTTCAAAACTGGCAAGGCGCCCCGTTCGAATAAATGGACTTCACCAGTTTCCTTTGAGCTGTGCTTGGAGAGAAAAGGGACATTCTTTGACTGCTGTGAAGTCCACATAGCTGGAACAATGGCAGAGGGAGAGAGGGCCAAAAAGGGTGGAGGCATAGATGCACCCTTCTCAAACCTACTGTCGCACAGAGGAACTGGGTACTTTCTGTGGTAGTCTGCTCTGTTATAGCTCCATTTAGCCGTCATCTTTCAATGTGAGAATTTGTATGTATTTTAAATTAATTGTGGTTCTACAAAACAGACGTTTACTTTCATTTTCATTTTCACAGATACTGAAATATACAATACTGATGTATTAACAGCGTCTAAACGTACAATACGTATTGACCACACATAAAACTTCAATTATTTACATAACTTTGCAGACTTACAAATTAATACTTATGAATATTGAAATCACATTTTATTGCATTCAGTTATCGTATTAATGGCATTATGTTTTCAACTGCATTTATAAATGAAGTGTACTCATTTACTTAATATGAAATGATAAAATTTTGTTACTGTGTGATATCTGCTGCCAGCTCGTCTAGAAGAATGCATATTTACCACCTATTAACATTAGTTTGTCAAAATATCACACCCTTTCCTGCTTACTAAGTACTTCTCCACAGCCTTTTCCGTGGTTTAGCTGATGTTTACATCTGAGTGTCTCCAATATGGGCATGACAGAGGAGCAAACACTCTATTATGATTGCAATTGTCTGTCTGTGGTGTTTTTTTATACTGTACATTTATTTTTATTTTTAGAAATGTGGTCTAGGAGAGAGATTAGTGACAAAAAATATATATTTTTAATGCTATAGTGTTACTACAGTTTATTATGTTTTTTTTTTTTTTCATAATCGCTATTAAATGGGTAGGTTTAGGTTTGGGGGTAGGTTAAGGGGTCTAAAAATCTGAATCTAAATTCCACATTAATGTTTCCTTTAAAAACAGACAACTTCCCTTAAACCCAAGAATATCTGTTGGAACATTGTTAGTATAGGATGCCTTTGTGTCAAAACACTTTCAGAAATGTCTCACACATATTCCTGACACGATAGTCGGTTAAATATATATGTCGAAAAATGTTGTCACTTCATTCAGATTAAAGGAAGTATGTATGTGCCATTTACAGTTTAGATATTTTTATCAATCGAGCATTGCGTTAGTTCAGTCAGGCCACGTTAGTCAGTCATCAATCCAGTCTTGACACCTATCACCTGCGGTCTATTTAATTCCCATTATTCAGTGTCTCTTCCATCGCATTGCAATTAACTCCCTCCTCCAACCCCAACTCCACCAACTGAACCTGTAATCCGATCTAACTTGTTCTTTCTTTTCAGTGTCTTCATTTGATGCAGTCTCTATGAAATTTTGTTTACAACTCATGTAATTGAGAATTGTAATTATATATGCTTATAATGGTTCTGTTCTGTACCCCAGGGGGGTTTGTCTTGCTGCTTGGCTGCATGGACAGGCGTGTGGAGTGTTGCCCAGAACATAACCATACCGCCAACACTAACTGTATGCAATTATAATTATCATAAATATACTTGACGGAAGTGGTCCTGATTGAATTGCCCTTTCTACACAATTAGCAGTCATTTTCTGTTAGTGTTTCTTTTATCTTACTTGTGTCTCTCATTCTCTGTTTATGCACGTATGCAATTTCATTGTAGTTTAGTAGTTCTAGAACACATCTCGTAATAGTAGCAGCAGTGGCAAAACACATTAAATAGTTCTGTTGTCAGACCGAATTGGGTAGCTGCAGGTGTTGTGTTTTGCATAATGTCACAGCAGGTTTGTGCTTTAAGTTGGTAAATGCAGGAAAGCCACAGAGGATCTGATCTTTACGGTGTGCTATATTCTCCTACAGTTTCATTTCGACTAGTTTGGCTTATATCTCTGATGTAAAGGTCAACATGCAAAAAAGCTAAACGGCAGATCTGCGTTACATAGGGGAGAAATAATCAAATCATTGAAGCATGTATTATTGGCTGTTACCCAAAGGATGGTTGGACTTTATTTGTGAACTGCACTGCTAAAAAAGAAATAGTTAGCCCCAAATTGAGCATTTTCATTTGGAAAGATTTGGAGAAAGCAAATGAGAGTTCAAACAATAACGCACAAAGCATTGAAGCATGTATTATTGGCTGTTACCCAAAGGATGGTTGGACTTTATTTGTGAACTGCACTGCTAAAAAAGAAATAGTTAGCCCCAAATTGAGCATTTTCATTTGGAAAGATTTGGAGAAAGCAAATGAGAGTTCAAACAATAATGCACAAGTAACTCCAGTCTATCAGTTAACATTCTGTGAACTGAAAAGCTGCATGTGCATAAAGAAACATATCTCAGTTTTCTGGTGTTTGCATGGTGAGAAAAAACATCAGCTTACAACAAATCAAATTTGCATAAGTGACTTGGGAACCTGTTGTGTGCCTCAGTTAGCAGTGATGACTCAAGTCAGAAAACATGCCATTCAGTGTCTGACTCATACACTGTCACTGACTGTGTTTTCACACTGGGACTGACAGTGTATTATGATTCACTCTATCGTAGAACATGAGACATCAGTGTTTCCCACAGACTAGAATCTATTTGTGGTGGCATATATATGCACATTAATTCTCTGCCAGCAGGAGGCGCTTAAAGCAGGAGAGATAGTGGTTTCCCCAGTAACGGCTGTAGACAAAGCAGTGCTCCGCTCACAAACATTGCTTCACTAGCCGTTACATGCTAGATGAAAAGAAAACGATATCAAAAATTTTCTGAAGAGAGTCGATTTCCTTCAGAAATACAGTGATATAAAAACATTTGCGCCGTGTTTCGATTGTTGATACGTGCAGTGGTCATCAACGAATTCAAAGCTTTTTGGAAAATCTATTTGTGTGAGTCAGTTTTGATACTGTGGCAGACCGCCACAAAATAAATCAATGTATGGGAAACACTGAGACATGCTCTTTTTCTTGAGCATGATGATTCATGTATTGCTCCACAAAACAAAACAAAGATGGTGACATAAGAATGGCATCATATACATGTTCTGCAATGAATGTGTGCATTCGCAATAACATCTCAAAACTCCCTTTGTCGCAAAAGAAAGTCTGTTCTCATTGATAAAGGATGGCAGTAGCATGCATCAGAATTTATTTTTACCTTTCCTTGTATGTGTTCTCATTGATAAGAGCCCAGGAATAGATGTGCTATTAGATGACTGCCTCTTTATCTCAAGAATAGTGAGTTTGTTTGATGGAATGGAAGGTTTTTGTTTTACAAATGAAGCAGACATATGACTTCTGCTAAAAATGAAGTAGTAAGAGGAAGGAACAGCCAAGATATTGATAACATGATTTCATTTGGGATGCCTTTGCATATCTCTACCGAGGCACGCCTTTGTGTATTTTTTTCATTTCTCTTTAACTGAGTTCTCTGTTGCTTTTCAGGCATCATCTATGAGCTACAATGGAACGGAATCAAAAATCTGTAAGAATGCTGATAATCACCTGTCTTTTGATCATTTTGGTTCGAGGTAAGTAGGTTATAACTAAGGAAGTAAAATTCTGTACTAGTTATAGATGATGGATTTTTCTTAGTATCTTGTTTAATGAATCTATTTATTAGAAGGAAAATACATACTTTATCATTGTAAAAATGTAATAGCTTGGATATATATTAAATCATTTATTTTCATAAAAAATTAATTAACCATATTTTTTCCATGTAGCATCAACAGCAAATGACAGTAGCTTGAGGATGTGTGGAACATGGCGCCATGGCAACGCATCACAAACTCTGAAGTATGATTTGAAAACAGGCTGTGAGAAAATTGAGATTTCAGCCAGTGAGAGCACACTTTCTATTCAGGGCAGTATCACAGCCAAGTGCACACAATCTTCGTTCATTAATCTAGATTTAAAACCTCTTGAAAATCAAAGTCAGTTCTGTGTGTTCTGGGATCCGCTGCTGGACCTGCTGATAGTACAGGTGAATGGACAGAAACACACTCTGTGTCCACCGAATGGCCTTCAAGGATCGTGCTGCACTCACTTCTCACAAGAGGATCAAGAAAATGCTGCTCTGTATGGTATTGCGAATGGCAGCATCCACGGTGATATCATCAGACATGATGTTGTGGGAAAATATACATTTAGAGGAGATTCAATCGACTGCAGTAAGAACCTTTAGTGTTATATTTTACATTTTGTTGTATTACAATTTTTAAAAGCTACAGATATTAATATACATTTACAGAGCTCACTTGTAAGTTCAGTATTTCTGAGCATGTAATTAGTTTTAGGTTCAGTATATTTCTTCTGTTTTTCCTCTTGCAGAGAAGGAATTGTGTGATGAGGCAAGTATGAAGCCCAATGGAGCAAACATGTGAGTCAATCATGTTTCTATTTCAGTTTGTTAGTTTCCCTATTACTTTAGTGTGTTATGAACTGATGTGGTCTATCATACAGATAGCAAGAGGTGATGTTGTGCATGTTTATAAGAGCAAAGGACTGACAAGCTTGAGTATGAGTGAAAAACAGAGGTTGAGCCGCAAACAGGAAGCTGAACCCATGACTACAATGGCTTTCTAAATTATGCTTACTTTTTATGCATGGACTGCCAAGTGTATTGCAAGATTATTAATACATTAAACACATCTTCAACACGTTTTTTATTGTATATACCCTCCATGTATTGTGCATGTTCATATGAAATGCTAAGGCATCATAATAAAATGTTTTAGTATCGTTTCATGCATAATCTGTTTAATTCAGAAATGGGTGGAAACATATCGTGTGGTTACAAAAGTATTTACTGTGGTTTTTTATCATAACAATACACACTCTCTACAGCCCTCCAAAAACGAAAAACTTTTTTTTTTTTTTTAATGATAAAGGTAGTGGTATTGTGGTATCGGTGTAATTTGTGTATTTACACTGAATCTGACATGTACTCTGACATGAAGTGTGCTCATGCATTTCTGAAGTAGGAAGAAGATTTAAATATTTTTATTTGTCACAGTTATATACAACTTGCAGTGAAATGTTAACCTGGTCATCTACTCAGACTGTGCGTTACATATATAAATATTAGAAAGTATGTTTTATACTTAACAGCGTTTTTGAAAAAAGTTGCATTTTTTATCATTTTCACTAAACTTTCATGGCTCCCAGAATATAAGTTTGTATAAATACCCGAACATGCAATACATCAAAATAAAAAGAATCAGGGTCATTCTTTATTTACATCAAAATAAAAACAAAAAAATTTTTTTATTCTAACTTCATTCCTTTTTTTAGGATTATGATCATTAGTCTCTGCATCTTCCTCATCTGTGTTTTTGATCAGGAGATTCTGGAATCATTCAGATGCGTTACAGCACCCCTCGGCATATAACAGTGAAAACCCAGAAAAATTCTGGGTTTGACAGTGACAGAGTTGATAACATTGTTGAGCATGTGCAAATGCATGTGTTTGTGTGTTTTTGCAGGATAGAGAAAGCAGTGATGAAATCCAATACAACAGGTC
Organism: Carassius gibelio; assembly: GCF_023724105.1. Classification (NCBI taxonomy): domain Eukaryota; kingdom Metazoa; phylum Chordata; class Actinopteri; order Cypriniformes; family Cyprinidae; genus Carassius; species Carassius gibelio. The sequence goes on from NC_068377.1 coordinate 27,134,082, forward strand.
AGGTGAATCTACTTTGTGCTCAGAGCAAAGTCATTGAGATGGATCATGGTTTCACAGGACTCAGTTTCACTCTGCAAGTAAATAACATTCACCTTATAGAAGCACAAAGGTCAAAAGTTCCAAAATCTTTCAGTCACGGGAAGGTCTCTTTCTAGAATATGAATAAATATAAATGTTGCATTCCAGGGCCCTCGAAATACAAACAGGACACCCACCGTTTATCTTCCCTCCTGCCTGAACTCTAAGTCAAGGAGAAAATCCAAAGTGGTGTGTACTTACTACAAGAACAAGACCTTATTTCAGGTATGACATTATTTGTCCAGCAGACATAAATCATGTGGATTAATTAGCTTCCATTATCTTACCAACATATACAGCAATGTACAGATTGATTCAACCCTGTTTGTGTTGTGTAGGGGGGGTCGTCTGATGTAGTTCTTCTGGATGACATAGTTGGACTCTCAGTGGAGAATGAGACCATCAAAAACCTCCCAGAACCTGTCAAAATCAGGTTTCGTCACTCTACTCTCCCAGTAAGTCGTTTTGTGCATGTTCAGTATTTAGTACTTTCTCAAGTAATACCCTGTTTGTTGTGATGTTAAAAGGCTATTTAAAAGCTTTGCAACAACTGTAGCTGGCATCATTTTCTACTGAGTAGACTAAATGCCTGCCATTTCCTTACACTAAAAACAATGACAAAGTTGGTGAGGTGAAGCTGGATAAACATTCAATTTCTGATGTTGTTTTTGGTATTTAAATCGCAAAAGCCATTTACTCAATCGAAATAGCAATGATGAATCTCTGTACTGTGATTGCCAAACCACTCTCTTTGAGCTGATTATAGATGCATTTCTCCTATCCTTCTCTACTTCATTTTTACAGCTTAACCATTCTAGAAGATGTGTTTCATGGGACACAAAAGAAGGTGCGCTCAAGTCTTCATGTTCATAGACACATCAACGCTCAGTATTAGACATCAATCAAATGTTTAATGCTAGCTGTAGCACAAATACAGATTGTTCTGTTGATGTGTCTCTCTGCAGATATTAACGTGACTTGGAGATATGACGGCTGTACGACTGTTGATATTAATGAAGGAGAGACAGAATGTCACTGTAATCACCTCACATACTTTGCCATCCTTGTGGTGAGTAGCAGGTTTACCAAGAAAATTACATTGCTGGTAATATTTCTCACTGTGAGATAATCTTAATCAATAAAAGCTATTTCTATCATCCTTGATAATCCGTATTTGCAAAATATGCATTTAGAGGGACAGAGTTATTAACAAATCATGCCATATTAATGAAATGATCTTATTATTGGGAGATAAGTTTCAAGGCTCTACCATTGGAGAAAGAGCAATGGCTAACTTGGATCACGTGTGCCTTGATAACCAATAACATCACAGCCTCGATGTCATAGAGTTGTGACAGTCACTGTTTGTGCAATCCAAACTGCAAACTGAATCCTATCTGTCACAAAATTGTCTGTGACTTCTCTCTCTCACACAAAAAAAAAGCATTTTTGGGTGTAAAATCTAAAAACAGAACAATCCAGAATGAATGTTTAAAGGCAAACATGTTGAAGATTAGCCAATAGGCTGTCAGTTCATTAAATAATAAGCTGTTTTCCCCAAAATGCTTTATATTTAGCATAGTGAAGCATCTGCTCCATTGAAATCTTTTTTTTTTAGAAATGGCCCATAGTCTCTTTCCTTAAACCAGCTTTGATGATCTTGTTTTCTTCTTTGCTTCAGCAAGTGGAACAGAAGGCTACAGTTCGCCATCTAAAGGCTCTGACGTTCATTACCGCTGTGGGCTGTGCCTTGTCCTTAGTCAGCTGTTTGGTTCTCTTCTATTGGCTTTGTAAACGCAGGTGACTGTGATTTCAGTGATTTGGATTTCATAACACTATAAAAAAATGCTTGTTCAGTGATAATTCTATTGTGAATCTCACAATGTTCTTGGTCTGTTTGTCTCTTCTTTGTCTCTGTATTCCAAAAGAGGGAAGAAAACGCAGATCTCACTGGTGCACCGTGGTCTAGTGGTGGCGATATTTCTTCTGTGCTTGTTCTTCATTCTTACTGGTACACTGGCCAATGTAGGAAATGAAATCGTCTGTAAGATAACAGGATCCCTTCTGCATTATGCGCTGCTCTGCACCCTCTGCTGGATGGCCATGGAAGTGTTTCACACATTCTTACTGATCCGCAAGGTGTTCAACTCAACCCTCCCGACGTGGATATTTTACTTGGGAGGCTTTGGTAAGTGACTACACGATTATGTATTAAGTATTATTTAAAACAAGAAGAAGACTTGTATAATAAATATAAACATTTTAAGTAATAACCTCATGTTTTGATGACAATGTTTTTGTTTTCAATTTGAGGTCTCCCGGTTATGCTAGTCGGTATACTGCTCTCAATAGGGGATATATATGGCAAAAGGAGTATTGTACCGAGTGATGATGTCCACAATCCTTACCACATGTAAGGAGACATTACTGAATATTAGATATAACCGTGCATGCACTATACAAAAATGTAAACTCTGCTGTGCTCTGCTCATCCAGGTGCTGGATGTTGAAGAATGACAAGAGTCTATTGGCTCATTACATCATTAATGTTGGCTTACTGGCTGTTGTGGTGAGCTCTGGTGCAGTCATGCTTTTCGTTGTGGTGAGGGAGATCCGCAACCGACCTGACTGGAAGAAGATACATGTGGCTTTTCTCAGTATATGGGGTCTCACCTGTCTGTTCGGCACAACTTGGGGCCTGGGTTTCCTGGATTTTGGCCCCCTGTCAGAGGCCATTCTCTTCCTCTTCTGCATTATCAATTCCTTACAAGGTAAGGTTTTTTGAGTGCACTATCACAAAATAAACAAGGTCAAATCATTGCTAGGCTATTGTTTCAATGTAAGCTGAGTTCCTGTAGCAGCATATAAGAATACAACTGCCCTGAAACTGGTTTCCTTTTCTTATCATTACATGTTTGCTTCAGAAATCTTGAATTTAACTCATTAGCTTCCATTTTGTTATATGAAATCGGCATGATATTCCATTTCCTTGTATTCCAACAGGATTTTTTCTCATGCTGCGATACTATGCTCTTGATCGGATGAAGAATGATGATAGGTCCATTTCGGATAGGAGCAGTTCTGCATCTTCAAAACAGCAGATGTTACAGACTCATGAAAAGAGTTAAAAGTCTGGTGATGCTCAAACAGTGTTTCTCTGAAATTGCCAAATTTCACTTCTTTCAGAGATGTTACCATGAAAGATTATTCACAAGGGGCATTTATTTTGTAAAGATATTTTCTCATCCTGCAGGTCAGGGTGTGATAAATTCTTTAGATGGCATTGCACTGATATTGGATACCAGAGTGTGCCAGGTAATGGAGCATAAATGCTTCACCTGTCATAAGCTGTATTTTGTGTATTCATATTCATAGTTTGTCTCAGCCTTGCACTTTAGCTTTTTTTTACTGCTGTATGAAACTGCTGTATTATTTGTGAGATGATAATAGGAGTTCTTGCAAATTGCTTTTAATAATAATAATAATAAAAAAATTGTGGTCAAAAAGTTGAGTTGTGTAAGATTAGTTAAGGCAATTTTGTAAGTAGAAACTGCCAAAATGTCCTTTCCTCATGTATTTTCTGGATTAAGGTAAATGAGCTAAGCAAACACTGTATTAGTTCTGTCAGATGTAACTGTAGGCTGCACTTTTGTTCATTCTTCAGAGTTTTGTAATGAAATGGAGTTAAGCACAAACTTTCTTAGCTTTTCTTTTCCTGTTTTACGTATTTGTAACGTATGTGTATTTTGGTTGGAATATTATAATATAGAATATATAAATAAATATTTTTGTTTTTTGCTTATTTTCTTTTCTTTACCTTTTTAAACAAGTTAAATTGGACATCTTTTACAGAACCAGACAGAAAACCCAACATAATATTGATAAAAAAAATATATATTATAAATAACTTTTGTTAGAAAATGCCAAACAGCCCTGATCTTTTACTGTTTTGAAATATATTTTCGAGCATGTTATTTATTCAAAATGAGCAGAAACTTTGTTTGATCCATTAAAAAGAGAAATTAATTGAAGAGAGTTACTGGAGTTCGCTTGTGTAAACAAACACTGAGGAGGGTGAATGCAGAGATGTAAAGTGAAAACAAAGGCAACATTTTCCATTTAAAAGCCAAGGGATGTCAAACAACAGAAAGAATGAATGACCATTAAACTAGCTAAATCAATTAGAACTGTAGCATATAAAAAATAATATGAGGTGGGTGTGAATCAGAATATTAAGAATGATCATTGGGTTGAGAGAGGCGACCTCTGGTGGGAGCTGTATGGAGCTGCAGTCTCAGCGCCTCGGCGGGAATATTAGACCTGTGAGCGTCTATCAACCTTGCTACTGAAAGTTTGTATGTTCTTCTACGCAAAATTCCTCAAATTGTAATCGTATAGGGAATCTATGTTAAAGCCAAGTTTTTTATTATTATTATTCATTTCACACATATAGGCTACTCACCGGGATATGTTTTATGTCTTTGCTGTGATATTTGATGCATGTTCCATGCCATTGTTGATTGGGTTGATGAACTATCATCCAAGTCCCAGTGCTCTTGTGGACTATTGGACTCGAGCATATTTCCACCTAGAATTTTTCTGTATCCATCCATTATTTATCTTCATGGTTTTACCAGTCACCTTAGCAGATAGCATATCCTCAAAGCTTGATGCCACCACCACCACCACTATTGATCACAGTCAGAATTCACTTTACTGACATACTGGCCAAATAAGTTGAATTTACCAAGGAATTTGCAATTGTGGTTTGCTCCAACCGCCAGTCATATAAGGTACTTTTTGTATGACATTGCACAGAACATACAATATATACATAACCAATGCACAATATATTTGTAACTATTTGTTCACATTTCTAACAAATCCCTTTACATTTTCCCCCAGAAAACATTCAAATACAATGTATCACACCCCTATGAACTCTGTTTACGCCCCAGGTTGTTGTCATGGTTACTGATTGGATCTTTTGACATATAAGTGGTCATTGTACAGTAAAAACATCCCGTAGGTTTCATAACTTTCTTGTTAGACTTCTTTTATTGAAGCCAATCTGCCAAAACGACAGGTTGTAGAATGTGCCACTTTAGACCTCAGTGAACAGTAAGTTTTCTGTAAAGGGGCTTTGAAACATGTAATATGAAAGTTTTATATTAATAAAGGTGAACTAAACTTGGTTACTATACAGTTTTGATGTTATGGACACTGACAGTTAAAGGAGCCATTGCAGTATTGGCCTTGTTACTAGGTCACTTAACTGTTACAGTGACCATTTCACACATTTTTACTGTAGCATTTTAAAGTTATGGACCCACGTTTAGCAGATTTGACACTGCAATAGGAGAAAATTGAATTATTGGCCCAATTGGAGTACCCATAACTGCCTTTTGAGGGTGTGTGTTAAAAAAATCCACTGGGGCCTTACTCCCTGGGTACTTGACTGTTTTTTAGACATTTATACTGTAGCATTTTCATTGTGTGTGTATTTGTATTCCCCCTGCTTAAATTCAGTTCCATCTGTGTTTGTGGATTACCTTTGTGTGGGATTAAAATACTTTCTAAACTTTCTTCTTTATCTTTGTGTATTTGTGAGCATGATCAATATTTGTAACATGATGTATTGTTCGGGTAATGATAAGTTTTAATCATTTTAGATAAAAAGTCAATGTATTGATTAGTTTTATCAGATAGGTTACAATAGCTTAACAACTTTAATCATTGTCAGTGTCAGTTTACCTCTGTCATCTTTATTTAATATCATTATGAATTCTCTCTCTCTCTCTCTCTCTCTCTCTCTCTCTCTCTCTCTATATATATATATATATATATATATTTTTTTTTTTTAATTATTATTTTTTTGCTTATGTACAATAATGCATAACCTATAGGTTACAATAAAACAGGTAAAACTATTAGTTATTAGTAAAGTGACAATAGTTTTTTTTTTTTTTGTCCTGAGATAACAGCATGAAATAATGACATAAGATTCCACTTTCTATTGTAAGTTCAGTCACATTGGACATCCCCTTTTATGTAAGATAGAAATATAATTTCCTATTGACTTGTCGCACTGAACAGTGATCAGCAAATGGTGTAAGACTTAATTATAAACTCCCAAGCGTGTGGCAGACACTTCCTTTTGCAATTTAGCCAGACATCTGAGAAAAAGAGGAAACTGTTTTTTTTTGTTGTGAAAGATGGAGTCACACTGATGACTTCACATAGCCCATAGCTGTTGAAGCAGATATGTTAGCAGTGTTATACCATTATGACTAGGGGCAATTTAGACATGAATAATGTACAGGGTACTAAAAATGGTACTAAATGGGTGCCAAGTGGTTAATAATAACTATAGTATTTCCACTACACTGCTTTACTGTCTTCCTTTTATAGCTATTTTGTGTAGGCTACTATGATGTTATTAATGTGGTCATTACTTTCAGAAGAAATTGGGCAAGGGGGGAAAAAGAAGTGACGAATATTAAAAAATAAGTGACGGTCTTCATTGTGAAGATGTTAGCGTTTATTATGAACCACACCAGTGACTCTTCACCCTGAGATAACCCTGAGTGGGTGACACTCACAGCATTAATTTCATATTCATCCAATAATCAATGTGTCCCTGACAAATAAAATATTTGCCCTCCATCTATTTCAATAAAAAAAAAAAATATATATATATATATATATATATATATATATATATATATATATATATATATATATATATATATATATATATAATAAAAAATTAAAGAATAAAATAAAATAAGGAAACATTCACATTATATTTGAATAAAAATGAGAAAGGAACATACTTTACAAAGTTTCTTTTTTTAAAAGACGTTATTAAAGTGTATTATGTTGCATTTATCCAAGGCTGTATGATTGAAAATGTGTTTTCTTGCCCCTGAAATAAATTTTGAAATATGTTTGAAATATATTTTGGTTTTGGTTGAAACTAAATATTTCCAACTTCAAAAATATATTTCATTCAGCTTCACTGTTTACAAAATATACTTGGCATATTTTTTTCTAAATGTATGTTCGCCTTTGTGTGTGTGTTTGTTTTCTTTATGTGCATGAAAAAAAGATGAGCAGTGAGATATTACTTTTTATTGCATTTCAGACTTTAATCGGTTATGTGTTACCTACCTTCTCTCTAGCCCAGGTGAATCACTTAGCTATTAGTTGAATTGCAATTGTTTTTCAAAGACTTTAAATAGCCGGGGAGTTCTGTGGCCTCAGCAGCCAATATGGACATAAGCAAGCGATGTGGAATGAGCTCGCGATATGGGGCTGGGCTCTTGAGTCCTTTCATGTTCTTTTCATGACAGCACACGGATCTAGTCTCTGAGTCTCTCAGTCTCCCTCCAAAGCAAACAATGGAAAACAAAACTTAAGTGATTTGTGTGTGTTTGTGTGTGTGTGGTATCAGTAAATGGATTGACAGGTTAAAGAAAGAAGGGATACTGGGCCAGGTGTGTTCTGAGCAAGTTCTAGTCCCATTGGGTTTGTACTCAACCCACTCACTGGTTGGACTGGGGTGGGACTGGAGGACTGGAGGATCTCTAGATTCACATGCACAAGGTTTTGAATTTTTATTTTATCTATTTAACTTTATTTAAAAAGATAATTTAATTAATCAAAGACAGGTTTGTTAACAAACCTGATGAATCTGTTAACAGGAAGTGTGATTGCTTTTAGTAGATGAAGGTGTTGACTTTTCTGACCATGAAAAAGTGGAAATCCCCTAGGCACTAAAAAATAGTGCCATCCAACAAAGAGCACTCTAATACAAGTATCAGCTAGTAGCAATTGCGTCATCAGTAATTTAACTCTTACTCTCAGCAAATGTCGGTCTATGCAGGCAAGCAATACAGCTGGAAGTGACATTTATTTTTTGCTTTCATTAGACAGAACGGTTCCAAGAGCTTTCAATGGCTCTTTGTCTTCGGATCCTTTTGGAGGTTTCTAAAGGTTGAGCTCCATGCCATTCCGCTGCCTCACGGAGCCCTGAGAGCCACTATGTTCTTCTCGACCAACAGTACCTTGCCAAGGTATTGCCAGACGTAGCCCCCAAAATTTCCTTGAAATAGAAACATGTTTTTTTTTGTGTGCAACTTTTGCTTACTTTTATGTGTGTTGCATTGTAGTTGTGTGACTGGGGTCAAGAGATAAACATGCACTTGACCACCTCTGATGGCCGTGGGCCATGTTACAGAGATCTGGCCTATGTGTCGTCTGAAGTCATACAAGCCGCTGTTCCTTCTGTGGAAGCTGACATATACAGTATAGGTGAGGTGCATTATTTCAACATTTTAGAGTGTTTCAGTTGTATATCAATTGTTGAGTTCATTTGAGCTTTTGAATGATTTTCAGTTTTGGGGTTCTTTTGTGGGAAACGTTGAATAGAAAGCGTCCATGTGAAGGTATGTTGCCATCTTTTCAGTGTATCAATGTAATCTTATTATCTTATTCAGTGAGAAGGATTTGTCATTCTTCCATTTGCCCGAAGACAATTGTTTTCTTACAGGTATTGATCAGCTTCAGACCAAGTTGGGGCTTGGTTTGGAGGAAGTTCATACAACTTGAGTGCTGCTTTTTGCTAAATACTTTTCATTTTTCAAATCAACTTTTGACTTTATGCTGATAATAAAATGTGTAATGCAAAAAGTATGAAATTATAAAAAATCAGTAGGGGCATTTTCACTAGTGAACATGGACTCCATATTATGTTGATTTTTTGTTCCTGTATGCATTTAAATTCAGTTTAATACAGATGTGAAGAATTGGATGCTTGACTGATTTAGTATTTTTGTGTTTGTCTGTTTCACAAGGAGAGGAGGCTCCTGAGCTGTAAAATGCGCTCATAGTTGCCTATAACCTAGAGGTTAGACAGCTGGTACATTTATTTTGAGCAGGTTTTACTTTTGCGTTGAAACGTTGTCTCATTTTTATATCGTAATGTTAGTATTATTAAGCAGGAACTTTTTACTGATGCTGTATTTTGTATCGTGTGTGTGTTCATAATAAATAACGTTCAAATATAAATCTTCTTAAAGCTTTTGGATTCTGACAACAGTCTTTTACCACCAACAGAACAATAGATGCAAAAGTACCACAAAAAATCTGACCTCCGAGGTGATTCCCCAGAATGAAACTCTGCCAGAGTCTTCACTAAATGCAAAAGAAAAGGCCCCTCTGCTGATGGCAACAAGGGGGTTGTCCTCTGATTGGATGTTGTGGCGGTTAGTGATCTCTCATTTAAAAGTATTTTGTATACATTTTATCTCGTCATTACTATAAATTGTCTTATAATTATGTTTATGCCCATCTCTTTTATAGACACTGGCAAAAGTCCAGTCCAATAACTCCTGCAATGATCATGGTTTCATTCAGATTAATGGACGTCAGAGACAGAGCTCTACATCTTTAAGGTTCCCATGTGTTTCCCCCACAGCGATATTTCAGAGTTACCCAAAACACAATGCTGGCAACCAGGGTGAGAAATGATTTCTGTCTCCAAAATGTCCAAACAGTATACATTTTTGAATCCCTCCAATACTCTCTATTCCTGTCCAGCATATTTCCAACATATGAGTTCGGACCAAGAACATAAACATGCCATTGTTGCAAACTTTTAATCCATCTGGAAGAACTTTGCTGTTTGTCAGTCTTAATTGACTGATGTATTTTAGGTAAATAAATCTGGAGGAGCTTTGTGCACACATCCTCCTGAGAACCATACAAAAGAAGCTTTGTGAATTTTGTCATTTTTTATTTCATTACATTGGTTGGAGCATAAGAAAAAAATGGAGAAATAACATTTTGGAGATATTTATATATGCCAAACAATTGGAAAATTGGTCAGATTTAAATGATAATTACAAAATTTCCATAAAAATGCTAAAAAAAATTATAATCAAACCTCCAAACATTTGATATCTCGAAAAAAAAAAACCATAATGTGCTCTGTACATGACATCCAGACTTAACACTGTGGCATGTAATATCTCAGAGAAAATCGCTAAAATATAATGTCCTCTACAGAGGACAAAAGTCTCTGTCTGGGTCCCAAGAGGATATTGTGTACATACTGTTGGCATAACGACCTGGACACAGCAATGTATCAGTTTTTGTGTTGGGACTTTACATGTGCGCAGTAAGCAGTTCTGTTGGACTGTGCTCACTCGCTTCCTGAATGACTGCCCCACTCATGCCTTATCTGTGTCCAGTGTGTTTCCTCCCCAGAGGGTCTTTGTTTTTCTCAGAATTAGTCTTGTTTTGTTCGTTGAAATGCAAGTAGTTTTTACAGACTGTTTTGTCACAGTAAAGTAACTGGTTAAGTGGGAAGGCAATAAAAAAATGCATTATGGTTGATAAAGTTTGGGATTAGTATTATTTTTAATGTTTTTGAATAAAATACCCTTCTATGCTCACCTTCTATGCTTACCAAAGTTGCATTTATTTGATCAAAATGTAGTTATATTGGGAAATATTAGAACTGATTTCTATTTCAGTATATTTTAAAATGTAATTTATTTCCATGTGCAGAGCGGAGATAGACTGATCAGATTTGCTTTGCCCACACATGTAATAATAGAACAATATAAAAATGATGTAAATATTGTCTTTGTGTTAGTTCCTAACTCTATGCTAACACTGTTATCATATACTCTGATCCTTCCTCTTTCTCTAGTTAAATGTCAGCTGTCTGCAGGAAAAGCTGTTGCCAGCTTCTGCAAGAAAGACGGGAGGTTATTGTTTGCTGCATGACTGAGGGACGACTTAACAACCTGCTTGATGTCTTGCGGGCTAGACAAGCTGTGACCAGTGAGATGTACGAGATCATCCCTGCAGCCCTGACCTTGACCGCACGCACGTGCTGTTTGCTTGATATCTGTACCTGCCTTGGTGAAAATGTTGCTATCTTGGTGGCCACAACTTTAGGTTTAGTATCACCCGAAAATACTCAGACCACCCATAGGTGGCAGGCTGGATAAGTAAAGCCACCGTGCCGCTACTCTTATGCAATTGCAAAATGCAGTAACTGCACATGAAACAACTTATATCAGACTGATATAAGATTTGTATGGCACTGTAATGTGTTGGGATTGTTAGTGTGTTCTTGTTTGGACTTCTCAGTAAAAGATGAGGAGAGCTATGCTCCCTACAAGGGTATGCTGCAATGAAGCTTTAGTCTTGCATTTAAAAATCTAATCAAATTAACACCCATTATAAAGGGTTCTGATGATGCCATTGTTTCCCAGTTGACAAACTGAAGGGATTATTAAATGCCTTTGATGATGATGATTATGTTCTGATGAATGGGCAAATATAGGTTTGATTACATTCCTTTGTGGATAGAAAAAATTCAACAGCACAAAAACAGATTATTTTAAAAAGAACCTTCATGAAAGGTAACCCTTTTCATGCTTAACAGTGCATGCTGTGAACTTTCACTCTCAGCTGCTGTAATAATACTGAAACTGTTGACTGAGAAGTTCACAACCTAATATATTATTCATTTGATCATATTTAAAAAAAATCCTTACTATAACCACATTTATTTTGTGTTTAATACATTACATTTTACATTTAATCCATTTAGCAGACACTTTTATTCAACGCGATTTACAAATGAGAACAATAGAAGCAATCAGACCAACAAGAGAACAACAACATTATACAAGTGCCATGACAAGTCTCAGTTAGTCTAAGAATAGAATACTTCAAGAATAGAATAGATTAGAATAGAACAGACCAGAAAAGGTAAGTGCTAGTATTAGCTGGTCAAGTGCTGGTGAGAAAGATGAGTCTTTTGAAAATGACTTCTGTTTGAATTGAGATTGTACATAATACACATTTCCAAGTGTTTTTCTTTTTTTTTTTTTTACTTACAATTGTGTTGCACAACAGACTCAGTAGTTTCTGATTGAATTGTATATTGTAACAAGACATTATTTATTTCTTCCTTATGTAAGATTTATGGTACGGCATGTATAAAGCAAATAAATATAAAAAAGTAATGTATGGAAAAAATAAACATTGTATAAGAAATGTCATTAATGTTCACAATGGTAATATGTTTTATAATATATACTGTTGTGTATTTACCACATAACAGTATGTGTATTTAACAGTATGTGTCCCTTCAGTATTTGACCTGAGTGCTTTCATAAGATCCACTCACTTCTCGGAGAACAGCTATTACTTGGTATTACTAAGGTCAATACCATGCCACATACCTCCTCACAGACTGTCTAATTGCATGGATGATCTTTGCACTGGTTAGTTTTAAAGGGCAAGAATGGTCCTTGCCATAGGGGCCTTTACTCACATTGCAATGAAATGTCTTTGACTTGAGAATTCAAGTTGCTTCATGAAATGTACTATATTGTAGAGAAGCTTTTTTCATTTGTTTATTTATTTAGAATAATAATTATAAATATATTTATATTTAAAGCAATTATTATATAATTAGTATTAATAAGACTCTAATTATAAATAAAGCTACATGCTCATAGATTTGTTTAAAATGTTTAATTATACCATTATTTTGTCACAATGCAGGGCCATTTAAAATGAAGTAGTGAAGGTAAACATGTTATTAAAAATACTGGTAACCAGTTGCAGGACCTAAAATATTTATTTCCTTGTACCATTCAGAATTCACAATTTATTATATATATATATATATATATATATATATATATATATATATATATATATATATATATATATATATATATATATATATATTTAAATCCTATATATATGCTATATATGCTTTTTATTATTTTCATCCTTTCCTCTGTTGCAAATCCTGATTCCTCTATTTAAAGCTAATCGCTTGACTTTGAACATATCATGTGTGAACCAGCGTTAATCAGAAACCACTCAAACACATTACCTTTAAATCGGTCGCTTTTGGCTACAGGGCAACACCTGAATAGGTTTGCTGACGAAGCGACTTGGTCAGTCTGATATGCAAATAAACCCACGTGACACCAATTTTACCGGTATCACGTGACCTTCTGGCAGCTTGCCCTCCGTGCTTGAGGGTTTTTTAAAGATGCTGCCCTGTCTGTTAATGTCACCACTTAGACAGAAGAGACGATAAACAAAGGACACAACACGGTAAGGACACGTTTCTGTTTTTAACGTTACGTTTAATAATAAGGAGGACTGGGCTGGTCGTGGTCCTATCAGCGAGGAGAGCTATCCTGATATAATTCAGTTTTAATGATTATTTCTCATATAGGCCTATGCATGAACCGAATGTGTTCAATATGTTCATTAGAAAGTGGAGCGGGGAATATCTCCGTGAAAGAGACGCGGTGCTCGTGTCTCAGATTCTGCTGTGCTCTTCGATAGAAAAACAGGATGTCGCTCCTCATCCTCCAATCGATTACAAAATGCTTTACGTTTCTTCCAGTTCCAGTCATTCACTATGCCAGATATACTTCAGGAACAATGGATTTATTAGAGTTATTCATTAGCTCATCGCTCCAAAATCTTTCTCACAGTAACTAAACGTTACAGGATACATTTTTGCTGTGACAACCTCAGCGTTAAGTCTACTATGTCATGTAGTTTCAGACAATTGTGCAGTTTTATTTGTTTATTTATTTTTGTGTCAGCCGATTAACATGCAATATAGGCTTTATCTTACTTTGTATAGAGCTCGATTTTTCTTTTCTTTACTTTAACGCGACTGAAGCGCGTCTTGTCGTGACAAAGAGGGTTGCCAAGTATGAACTTGTTTTGATCGCGGGGTGCCAAATTGATGTGTTTGTTTTTGAGTGTTTTTAAAGTGATTTTTAAAATCATCTCTTTTTTTCCTTTTCTTATTTTTTTTATTATACGCGTTTAGTTTCAAAAAACAAAATAAGATGTAGGTATTAAAAAGAATACCTACATAAGCAATGATTATCTAGCCTATGTGTTGAAAGAAAGTGTGTGTGTGTGTGTGTGTGTGTGTGTGTGTGTGTGTGTGTGTGTGTGTATATATATATATATATATATATATATATATAATTTTTTTTTTTTTTTTTTTTTTTTTTTTTTGAGAACAGTGCAAGATAATTAATGTAATTATGTACTATTTAAAAAAATAAAAAAAAATAAAAGCTTGATAAGGAATAACAAACAAACATTATCAAAAGGATGTATGTGAAACCACTCACTGTAATGGACCAGAATATAATTCTGATTATTTAATTTAGACATGAATGACAATGAGGCTGTAAGGACAGACAAACAGAACAGTCTGTCACTGGGTGTTGATCACGCAGCTGATGCAACATTGTAAATATATCCTTCCCAAAAAACAATTTTCGATTTCCGAAAGATCCTTTGTACAACACATATTCAAACACACATTGCATTGTTTGTACTACCAGTTAAACATTTATCTGTTTGGATTAAACATCTTATCTTGCGCTTTTATCAACCTGTATCAAATACTCACTTAAAAAAAAAAAGTAAAAAAAAAAATTAAAAGCTTGACAGGTTCCCACAAAAAATCTAACTCTACTCATTCAAAGTCAAAATTAAAATGATGTCATTGAGTTTCCAAGGCAATGATAGCGGACTGCCCTTTACCACTGTATACTGATGTGTCATGAGTGCAGATGTTTCTGTGAATGCTGCAGTTCTGGTAAAAAAGCCTCGGGGAAGGGATGCTCTCTGGGAGAATGTGGGAACAATTTAATTAGTGTTTGTTTAACAATTGCACGCTATATTATGTATTCATGTAAAATTATCTACCCTCCATTTGAAAGACAAGCAAAGGTGGACTGTTGGTTTTCAGACACTCTTAGTGTACTGAGTGTTGTACAAGGATGGATGTTGAAGTGAGTGGTTCAAGTCAAATAATCAGAGGAATGTGCAATCAGCTGTCCACAATAAGAGAGGTGGCAGCAGTGGACACATCATGCTTAATGATTTATAGAGGGTCAACAAACAGCAAGTCAGAAGTAAATTTGTGAATTTTTTTTTTCTCCTCATATTTAGAAACCCATAATAGACCTTTGAGCTCAGGATTAAATGTATCGTTTTCATTTTAAATTTTACATTTTCAGCTCCTGAGTGGGAGATGGGTAATGAATATGTTTGACCAAAGAAATACTTTCTTGTTAACGTTATCCCAATGATGTAATCTTCACACTAGCTCTTCATCAATTAGCAACAGCACGTTTTGCATGCATGTAGTATACTTTACTTATCACACTGGCCCATACTGACTTCACACTATCACTAGACATTGGAGGCCAGATGTGACTTTTTAATTATGTGTGGGGTTATTGCATGATCTCCAGTATTATCTTGCAGTAGCAAACAGGCACAAAATATTTCAACCCAAAAAGAATATCCTGTCAATATTCAGTCATCCTCGAGACCAAACCTGTTTGGCTTTCTTTCTACAGTGGAACACAAGACATTTTAAAGAATGTTTCTTAGAAGAACAGTTTTTTTTTTCTTTCTCTCTCGATGCATTGAGAGTCAGTGGGGTCCAAAACAACTCTGAACCCCATTTGTAGTGTTATTATTGTAATATTTTATTTATATACTGTTACAATATTTGTTAATATTTTGAATGTTGATATAGCTTTAGTTCATTAATTTTATAATTTGAATACTTTTTTTTGTTCTGTTAGTTGGCAGGTAATATTAGTTTTAAGTCTTTTGTTTACTGATGATATTTTATTCTTTTATTTATTTGTTTTTTATTTTATTATTTATGGTTTATTTCAATTTCCAAAAAAAAAAAAAAAAAGGTTTGGAATGACATGGGTGTGAGTGATGATGACAGAATATTTTTTTAAGCAACAGCTATTGTTCCTAATATAACTTATTTGCTCTCTGTCAGGTTGGATAAGATCAACAAGGGCCCCATCTGTCTCCGAGTGGCAACACGTACTCCTGTGGACAGGATGGAGAACGACTCTGAATCCAGAAAGCTGAACGGCCAGCCTGAGGATTCCACAGCCCTTTCAAAACCAAGAGAGAGCATGCAGCTCAAAAAGGAAATCTCTCTCCTGAACGGAGTCAGCCTCATCGTGGGAAACATGATTGGCTCAGGCATATTTGTGTCGCCAAAGGGCGTTCTGATGTACAGCGCCTCCTATGGACTGTCTCTTGTTATCTGGGCCATTGGTGGCATCTTTTCAGTAGTGGGTGCTCTCTGTTATGCAGAGCTGGGCACAACAATCACAAAGTCTGGTGCAAGCTACGCATATATCCTGGAGTCATTCGGAGGCTTCATAGCATTTATACGTCTGTGGACATCACTGCTTATCATCGAACCGACAAGCCAGGCTGTAATTGCCATAACTTTTGCCAACTACTTGGTTCAGCCACTCTTTCCCACCTGTGAGCCTCCATATTCTGCATCTCGGATTATTGCTGCTGCCTGTATTTGTGAGTAATGTGTACATGCTGTTCCTCTACACCCTTGTTTTTCACATTCTTCACATTTCTTGTCTATCTCACTCTGTTTCTTCGGTTTTCTCACCATGAGATCTGATAAGCTGTTGAGACCCATTAAGTTAATGAGTAACTTGTTTTTGAGTTCATGAAGCCCGTTCTTCTGGTTCTCTGGAGCCTCTCCTCATATTCCCGTTTCACTTGGATACCTTCAACAGCGTCATTAGACATGCCATTATAAAAGAGGAAAACGTTACAGTTGCCATGACTGCAATCAAACTTTTACTGCTCCCCACTGATCAGTTCATGTATTGATTTATTTTATTTTATATTGCCGTCTTATGGGATTAACTGATATTGTGTTGTTGTGGAAAAAAAACTGTCAGCATTTCATTGTAGTCATTCACTTTAAGGCTGGTATGCATTGCATCACTAGGCAACATACACTTGCAGACTTTGTAAATGGCTACAGAGGAAAAACTGAGCATCATGCACTGAAAGGCTGGAGATAAAGCACTACCAAACAAAACAAAAAAAAATACTACAGAGAAACGTGCACCTCTTTTCTAGGAGACTCACAACAAAGTAAAACAATGTTATCTTAATATGGCACAAAATATTAAACATGTTTGATCTCTGACTGGATGAAATTATAGTCTGAAGCTATAAAATAGTAGTCTGTTTCATCTCCGATTGCTTAAAGTCTGCAGACTGACATTCAGCAACTAGTGTTGATTCATCCAGACTGCAAATAGGGGAACAAATCTGTGCAAAATCTGCGTAGAGTTTTCCTGCCTTAACTAGTCAGAGTACTTGTCAACATATGTATTCTTATGCTAATATGCTTACTGTTCATTATATTGCAGGCCTGCTGACCTTTATTAATTCCGCTTATGTCAAGTGGGGTACCAGGGTGCAGGATGTCTTCACTTATGCCAAAGTTCTGGCCCTCATCGTCATTATCATCACAGGGATAGTGAAACTGTGCCAAGGTAAAAAATGCACTTTTTTTTAAAGATGTTTTTGCAAATGTTTTGATTGTTTGTGTCCAGGCCAAATGTTGCTCTCTGACTTTAGTCTTTGCAACTTTAAAGATCTTCTTTATACATCAAGAGCTTGTAACACACCAAAGAGAAAGGACCAATTTAAATCGCATCATTTGACCCCTTTAAATTATATTTCCTTAGTTTATTTAACAGGGACAGTGCATACTAATAAGCATAACTTTTACATGTGCAAGAATTAGCCTAAAGGTTATTTTTCTTTTGTATTCGCTGAGCAGAATGTACAAACATCAGTCATGCTAAAAGAAAAGCACAATACATCATGCATTCACACACATACTGATCTTGAAAAGTTGTTCATCATTATAGTATTTTGTAATGTTTCTCACACAGGTTTCACAATGAACTTTGAGGATTCTTTCCAAGGCTCATCTCGTGACCCAGGAGATATCGCTTTGGCCTTGTACTCGGCTCTTTTCTCGTACTCAGGCTGGGACACACTTAACTTTGTCACAGAAGAGATTAAGAACCCTGAAAGGTACTTCTTTGAGACAAACTTGATCCTCAGTTCCTGTACCTGTTGTGAAGATACAGTATGTAAAAATAGGTATTCATAAGATGGCTAACACATCTGTCCATGCATGTCCCAGGAACCTTCCTCTCTCCATTGCAATCTCCATGCCGATTGTTACGATAATCTACATCCTAACAAATGTGGCCTATTATGCTGTGCTGGACATGAGTGCCATCCTCGCCAGTGATGCTGTCGCTGTGGTGAGTTCATGTGACTGTCATAATAGTTGTGTCCCAAATCACATACCTTTTCTATGCACTATTCTATGACGTTTTGTAATATAAATAATGTGACTAGTGCATTCACACTGGAAATTCGAAAAAAAAAAGTGCATTTTACACACGGATGATGCACTCAAATAACCGAAAAAACTAAGTGTGGAATGTTGCACACTTCATGCACTCAAGTGTCACAGATTTATTTACGTAAGGAAGGGGGACGGGCCATCAGACTCTGATTATAAATGACAAAATAACCTTATATAATTCATACACTAAATGGTTGAGTACATAGTGCATAGTGTATAGTGCATCATTTGGGACGAAACTAGAGTTTGTAGAGTCCATAGTGTAATGGCTAATGTTTCCTAATTGTCCCACAGACGTTTGCAGACCACACTCTGGGAGTGATGAGTTGGACTATCCCTATTGCGGTTGCTTTATCTTGTTACGGAGGTCTTAATTCTTCCATCATTGCTGCATCCAGGTCGGTCTGAAGCTTGATGTCTACATAGCATCACAGAACACTAGCTGTAGTCTTTTCTCTCATGTTTTTCTTGCATTTTGAAAATGGCCATCTACAATTGCACTGGCTTTATGTATGAAATGTATGAAACTCATTTTCATACAATCTTGATGTTTTGTATCTTTTGTCTTTTTTCCGTGCACTTGTGCATTTGGTTTGCTTAATTGATTTGAATTCTTAGTCCTTTTAAGTACAATGTTATTTTAATATCATTGATACTATTGTAGATTGGATTATATTTCAAATTAGTTGTTTGGTTTTAATTAAATTTAAAAGTTTTAGTAGTTTTGTTTCTTTTGTAATTTTTATTAGTTTTTACTTGTCTGTACTTAAAGCTGCAGTCTGTAACTTTTGACGCTCTAGCGGTTCATAAACAGAACTGCTTGCGTCTTGCGGAAGAACATTGTAGCCGGAGCTACTTCTCTCTGTTTATCTCTATGAAGAATCACAAAGGTACTGGGTTACTCCGCCGCGCTATCCCCGAAGCAATCTAAAATAGTCCGAATATAAATACTTATTATAGGTGATTCAGGACAAGCCAAAAACACGGTTTGGAAAATGGATTCATGGTGTACTCACTTATTATATACATTTTGTAAATTTTGAGCACAAAAAAAAGTTACAGACCGCAGCTCTGATTGGTTGTTTCTTACCGGGAGCTGTGTATTTCTGCAAATGGCAATAAGACCACTGGGAGGAGCCAGAGGAGCTTGAGTTTTTTTTCCACAGATTATCTGTCTCATATTCTACTGTCAGGACATAATGACAGGTTTAACAAATATGTAAAAATATATTTTTACAAAAGTTACCTACTGCAGCTTTAATTAACAATTAAAATCTGCACACGTGACGGCAATAGATGGGTGCGTACGAGACCAAGACCAACAAGGTCAAAAACTAGAAAGCAAAAATCAAATGCTGCACACTATGCAAAAAATCAAATTATTTATTAATAATAAAAAAAAAAATCCTGATGAAAGTCATACAAACGAAACGTAGTCATTAATAATTAGTTTTTTTAGTTTTTGCATAGTGTGTGTGGGATTTGTTTATTGCTTATTAATGTCTGTACTGAAATATGTATTTATTTCAGTTTGAATTATTTTAGCACATCAAGTTAAACTAAATTAATTATTGCCAAGGCAACATTTTTTTTTTTTAAATTACATAGTTACAACTTCGTTTTTTTTTATTTCAGTTCGAGTTTATGAAGTAACTTTTTTTTTTTTTTTTTTTTTTTTTTTTTTTTATGCTTTTAATTAACTATAATAATCCTGATTAGGTGCATTTCAGATAACGCGCATACATTTGAATAAAGAGTGGATCTCTTGCTGCTGCAGGTTGTTCTTCGTGGGAGCTCGAGAAGGTCATCTTCCAGATGCTTTGTCTATGATTCACGTGCAGAGATTCACACCGGTTCCAGCTCTGCTATTTAACGCAAGTGCATCTTTTTAGTCAATATGATTTCCTGTGAATTTTTCTCCTTTTTAAAAATATTTAAATTTAATATACAAATATAATAATAAAACCAGTGTTAAATTATCTATTTATATATATATATATATATATATATATATATATATATATACCTTTTATTATTATGAGTTGTTTTGTTTTTATTTCCTCTTATATACTTAATTTAGCTCTAGAGACAGATGCAGTTGTAGAATCTCTAAGTCTTGGACATTTAATGTTTTCTGTCTCCATCTAGTGGACCAAATCACTTAGCTTGTGCTTTCTGTCTGCAGTGTGCCATGGCTCTGATCTATCTTACAGTGGAGGATGTTTTCCAGTTGATTAACTATTACAGCTTCAGTTACTGGTTTTTCGTTGGCCTGTCTATTGCCGGGCAGATCTACCTTCGCTGGAAAGAGCCAGACAGGCCCAGACCACTGAAGGTGAGGACATAGAGAGATTGTACAGATGAAAAAACTAAAGTGCACTTTTAAAAATAACATGCAAAAAGTGTGTGTGAACAAGTAAACCCATTACAAACAGCTCTACCGTTATATTCACTACAGTTCAACAGCTTGGAGTCTGCACTTTTTTTTTATATACTTGTATTTAGGATTAAGAACCATTTAACAAGGCTATTAAATTAATAAAAGGTGAATGTAAAGACATCTACATTGTTACAAAAGATTGAGTTTCCACCTTAATATCAGGTGCAATTTTGTGACACTGCGTGTGAATTAATGTTGCTTTCCTCTCTTCTTTGTGCATACAGTTGAGTCTGCTGTATCCCATCATCTTCTGCATGTGTGTTGTGTTCTTGGTGGCTGTGCCACTGTATTCTGACACACTCAACTCACTCATCGGAATTGCTATTGCCCTCTCTGGAGTGCCTGTTTACTTCTTGGGTATCTATCTTCCAGAGTCCAAGCGCCCGCCCATCATCACTAAACTGTTACGTAAGTACCATAGCCTTAATTTATCCTTTAACTACACTGATTTACAACCAAAACGACATTGACAGTGATGCTTTTTAATGTGTCTCCCTTACACAGGTGCCATCACCCGTTTCACCCAGTTCACCTGCTTTTGTGTGCTCACCGAGTTAGACACCGTTGATTAAAACACTTGCACCCCCTTGACACAAACCCACTGGTATGGGGAGAGGAAACCAATATCTGGAGAAACTGGAAAAATATCCTCCAAACTTTTAAAGACACAGATGCACTCTTAATGTCACTGCATTGGATTCTTCTTTTTATTGATTATAAAAGGGTTAAGGTCATGGTGCACTGAATATTAGAGATATGACCTTAAGAACTATATGACGTGGAAATGAAGGCCATTTCAAAGCTCTGGGTCATAATGGTACCGGAGAGATCATGATGCAAAAACACCATCTGTATGTCCGTCAGAGAAATGAGTACATAAACAGGATGCAGTGGTTTGGGTGTGCCTTTATGAAGAACATGGCCAAGAATTTGATGATGTTTATGTAACATTTTTGCCCCCTGCCGCCTTTTTTTTTCTTCTTTTTATCAAATGGTTTTTATTTTAGAATCTGTTTTTTTAAATGTCTGTCAATTTATTTATCTCTTTTTTTTTTTTTTTTTTTTAAGTGAAGGAGATTTTATTTTTTCATCTTCCTTCCTGGGATTTACTTTGGCACAACTGTGTCAGTCCTCTTCTAGTATTTAAAGTGTTCCGTCTCGGCTGCTATGCTTCTTTACATATAGTGAAGCATCACGTGTTCACTTGTGGAAGAAGTTAGATAAGAATAAAGAGGAACAGGATTCATACACCCCAATAAATTTCCATGAATTTTTCATGACTTTTGAGTCATGACCTAATCTTCCATTATTTTACAAATATGTCATGTAATAGAAGAATAAAAATCTATTATCTGTTCTTGAATTCTGTTAACTTCAATTTAAACTTGAAAAAAAGTGTCCCAAATAATTTATATTACAATACTAAGTGTAAGTGTCATGGAAATTGCTCTTGAATCATTCAGTTATCATAAAATCATCCAAAGTATCCATTGGCCAGACAAGGAATACATTGTTACTGGTGAAAATCCCAGTAATCTCATTATGGAAGTCCAGATGTGATTCTGTTGTAGCATGAAAAACACTGAACAGCTTTCCAAATATTGTCATTTGCATTTGTGTACAAGTTTTTATTAATTTATTTGATATTATATCAGTAAAACTTACATACACACGCTAGACAAGAACTGATTGAATAAATAATTTATGGTATTTTCAGTTTAATTCTGAAGTCTTTATTGTTTTTTTTATACACATCTACATATTTACAGGTATTTTGTTTCTCACCCCTTAGATTTACAAACAAACATACAAACACTACACACACAACTGACAACACAAAGCACCCCACACTTACACAAACTCAAAAGATCACCATTTTCTCTCCATACTATCTTCACCTCAAATAATCGCAAAATATTGCAAATAGTAAATCACTCGTCTCATTAACACACAAGTCAAAGCAACCCACACAAGGACACACACATGGGCTACCACACACACACATTCAGTTTTGACGAAAGAACATACAGCTTCACTCAACACGCGTCAGTAAAAATGGCCTCTCTCATGCTCGTACCCACACACAGAGGCTCTCAGTCAGAATCATGACTCTCTCGTTCCTCCTCATCTCGGTCATTCTCCAACTCCTCAATCATGTCCGGCTGGTACCGTTCCCAGCTCCTCCTGCTGTACGAGTGCTCCTCACTCCAGCAACCTGGAGAGAATAATACATTAGATACGATGATATTTAACCTGCGCTTAAGGTCTGTGTTGAGGACATAGTCTTCAGAAAAAAAAAAAAAAAGAGGACTAGGAAAGCTTCAGGCCCAGGCAGTGTTTCACCTGCCCGTCTAAAACTCTGCTGACCATCTGGCCCACATTTTCACACAGACCTTCAACAGATCTCTGGAGCAGTGTGAAGTTCCCTGCTGCTGTTTCGTTTTGATTTTACATCCAGACAAAAGTCAGGCGGTGTGTAAAATTTACAATCTCCGCATCAAATATTTAAAGAACACACACATATGCTGCGCTTTACAGCTCCACGGCCACAATCAAAGCAGCTGTGCGCGCCATGTTTCAGAAGCGTCTCTTCGTGCTGCTTTGCTGAGGTAAGGTGACCATTATGTCCTCTCTATGGACCTTGAAAAATGAATCCAACAGGGATTTCTTAATAGCCCAAAATGTCCGGGATTCAGCTTTTACTTTCTACAATTGCCATTCATTGTTTGCATATTTGTATTAGATCCCTGAAGACGACGTGTCCAGTGCTGCCCACTTCCTCCCAAAATATTCTAACATTTTTGTGCATCAGGGGGCCATGCAGGGGTGTGTGTGTGTTTGTGTGTGTGTGTGTGTGCGCTCACGTTCTTCACACAGTTCTTCATGTTCCTTCATATTCATGTTTTTCATTGATATTAAGCAAATGTAATTATTTTATTCAGACCAAAATGTTATAACATTGTATGTTACAATTTTTACTTTAACTGTGAACCTTTAAAGCAGGGTCTAAAAATATAGACCCGTTTATAATAGCTTACGTTTAATTTAAAGAATCCAGCAAGCACTTTATTTTCCACCCTTTACTCATACTGCACAAAAACTGGATCAATGATGTTGAATGTTATGGACTAATTAATCCAAACGCAGATCCCACTGTGTTCTGGTTAAATAACGTTTTTTTTTTAAAGGTTTGCATATGTTGAAGTGTTCTTAACAGCCTTCCTAA
Organism: Carassius gibelio; assembly: GCF_023724105.1. Lineage (NCBI taxonomy): Eukaryota > Metazoa > Chordata > Actinopteri > Cypriniformes > Cyprinidae > Carassius > Carassius gibelio. The sequence continues at coordinate 27,158,163 of NC_068377.1, forward strand.
AATCATCCTATTCCTAAAATAGCAAACATCTCAATATATCGCCTTGCTTACAGTATCGCAATGTATTGCAACATACTGTATATCGCAATTCCCTGTATCTTGATATGTATCGTATCACCAGATTCTTGCTGACACATGGCCCGAAACAAAAATATTTAAAAATGATGGGCCTGAGAGAAACAAATATAATAGCTTAGATATATGACCTCCATAACGCTCCTCTGCATCACTGTCATCCTCACTGCTCTCATCTGGGTAATCATTTCTCCAGTTGGTTTCAGCGTTCTCATCATCCTCATCTTCATACACCTCCACCTCCCAGGCCACTTCATCAGGGACCTGTGTATTTGAAAAGTAAAAATGTGTCAAAGAGATTGTCTACTAACCATGGTTATTATCATTAAGATTTATTAAAACTAAAAAAAAAAAAAAAAAAAAAAAAACTAAATTATGACAAAACATGTAACTAAAATTGAAAAAATATAAGAAAAAAAAAGAGAAGCTAATACAAAAATATAATATAATTATATAAATAGAATAACCCTACAACTAACCAGCTCTCCCTCTTGTGTGTAGGGTCTGACAGACAGAATGTCTTGGATCCAGCCTGGTGCGGCCGTCTCCTGGTAGTACAAGTCATACACGTAATCGTCCTCTTTCTCTCGATGTTCAGAACCGAGCCCATCTCCCGACACGCTCAGCTTCTCACGAATCATCTTCACAGAGTTACACAGGATTGTCTCCGGGTCAGACACAGTCTGGGGAAAAAGAACAATTATACTTTTGGTCAGTTTAATAAGGAGATTTAAAAAAAAAACCTGCGATATGACGATTCTTGATCGTGGACGATAAAAATGTCTACACAATCTGCTTTTGAAGAAACATTGTAGTATCGAGCTAAAGCGCACATTTAAGTAACTTGACTAACTCAAATGTAACATTTTCAATCGTGAGAATAATCAGCAAAATAACTCCTTTGGTGTGTTTCTTCTGGGTTTCTTTGTGTTTGCTGTTATGCTCAATTGTTCAGCCTATATTTGTTATTATTATTGAGAACATTACATACATAAAGAAGGTTGTTCGACCTGTATTCTGCTAGCGTTACTGCGTTTCTGTCTGATGACGCAGTAACTATCGGTTAATCTTTGGTCTGTTTAATGATTTTAAACTGTTATTAGTTCCATCAGACTGGAGATAATTTAGTGGCGATGTGACCAAAAATTTGTACGAATTTAAGACATTTTAAGGACCTGCGGACACCCTGGGAAACATAGTCTATATAGTGTTTTATTTTTATATTTGTTCACTCAATTTCTTGAATGCTCCTGCTGAATACACCTATGGTACCTAAAAATAAAACACTGTTTGATTTATTTGAATGTGTATCTTTGTTCATTTTTAAATACCAAAGATTAAAGGATTTTTATCTTCGCCCCCTTAGCCTAAATATCCACCTTTATTTTTAATATATTTTGTTAACTTTAAAGACTTTTTTCTTTATAATAGGGAAATTCATTTGGCTGTAATGCTCAGACAACTTGCAAAATAGTAAAACCAACATGACAAAAAAATCATGATATTTTTGCCTTATCACCCACCCTGAACATAAGTTGAGGCTTTTGAAGACCAGTGTAAATTGTGCAGACATATTTCTAACAAAATTAATTGATAAAAACTTGTGAACATTATCTCAAAAGAGTTGGAGAGGTTATATACAAAAAAAATATCCAAGATGTATACTACTGGAAGTTGACTGAGAAAAAATGTTTTACTTTACCTTGCCAGGCATCTTAACATCCTCCTCTTCATGCACAATATCAAACACTTGCACCTCTCCCAAAGACAGGCCGTCGTGGCTCTCTGTTTGCCTGTCGTTGTTCTCCTCTCCTCCTCTTGCCGGAGCAGGCTCTGCCGGTAGTCCGGCCCGGTGGCTGGACAGGATCCGGTACCGTTCCTCTCGCCTGGTGCTCCATTTGACACTGCGCAGATCACCGATGATCCTCTGAGTGCTTCCTTGGGATGGCCGCAAGGCATGATGGGCGAGACGTGGCCGAGCCATAGCCTCACGGACATGTGGCTGTACCGGAGCATCCTGTAAAGAAAACGGACATATATAACACTATAAAAGCCAATGACAATAAAACAGACAGGAATTATGATCATACAGATTTAAAGTAGTAATTAATAGTAATTAAAACCCTTTACAACAATGGAAGCGCTTCGATTATATTATAGCATGGCACTTAGAGGTTTAGTTTATCTAGAAGAGTCAGACAAGGGTGTCCTATTTCTTCTTTGAGTGAAGCTACTGTCAGTTTTTGTTGGTGAAGGCGGTATTCGGGTTATCTGTATAGCGGATCGAGAAATATTTATTTTGTTTCCCAAATTAATTGTATAAAACTTTTCTCTGAAGCTTCAGGTCTTAATCTAAACATAAGTAAATGTAAATTAGGAGCTTGTGACAGTTTTATATGTGGTGTCTTATTGGAACAATTTGGTTGACCATAATGATTGGAAAAAAAGGTATGGACTATTATATATTGAAATATATAAATACTAACAGTGTTACAGAAATCTCTTACTCTTACACAGATTTAATCCATCTAAAGTGTTTTTGAAAAACTTTAAATCAGTCATAGATACAAGCCGTTCTTTCTGTGGTGCCCCTAATGAAACTGATATTCATATCTTCTGCGATTTTCCTCACACACAGCTATTTTGGATTTAATTTTCTAATGTTATCTTTGACAATGTGCTTCCGGGTTCTCTTAGTTTTTTTAAGGATGTGCTATTTGGCTTCTTTAATACACAAAAAGAACAACTTAAGGAATGCTTTATAATTAACCCATTATTACTTGTATTCAAAAACATCATATTCACCAAAGTTAATAAAAAAAGAGGTTAACGGTATATTACACTATTTCATCTTCCAAAAATCTAAAGCCTATAAAACAGCAGACTTGTTTGCTTTTGTCCAGATTATTTATTTATTTAATTATGTATTGTTATATACACATGTATAAACGATGCTTTGCTTGTAATGTCACTTCTTTATAAGCAATTTTCTTATTTCTGTACTTATATCTTTGGTACCTTGGTGTAATTAACTAATAATAATAATAATAATAATAATAATAATAATAATAAATAAATAAATAAATATCACCAAACATGATACAGTCTCACAGACAGCTCGTGTCTCCGTTCAGACAGTACCTGTGACACCACGGTGGCCACTAGTTTGAACACGGAGTTCTCGATCTTTGGCTCCTGTGGCTCTGGTTCACTCTCCTCGCGGGGCTGAGCCGCTGTGGCCTCCGGACGGATCCGCTTACAGGCCAGCAGCAGCGCGTCCGCCGGGTCGGTGCCTCTCTTCCTCTTCACCCGCAGGATGGTCGTGCTCGGGTCCATTTCGGGTATGGTGTATCACCAGAGAGCGATTTTAGATGACAGACAAACAAGTACAGGTACCTGCCAATGACAACAACAACCTACCCTGTAGCCTTTCTTTCTTCCTTTTCACTCGTTTTTCTCCTTTGGCGGTTTTCTCTTCCGTGTTCGTCATATCATGGACCAGTAGCGCCTCGCTGCGGTGTGGAGTTTCTTAAACCTGCGCTTCACTAAATTGTTACCATTAGCCGCCTGCAGAGGTCGCGGTCTAATTGGGTTTAATTAAATTAATTAAAGATTGGCGAAAAGAGGCCACTTGAAATCATTGGATTAGCTACTGTTTTTGTTTATTATAATTTTTGTTTATTATAATATTTTGTTTATTTTAACGTACTTCAATTAAGGGCTATATGCTTATTTTATAATAATAACTGATAATTGTTAATAACATTTCATAACAGCAGATTTTTTTCATCACGATATACATTCTATTTAATTTGATTTATAAAATAAAAAACTGACTGTAAGTTAGCTTTCACCCCCAAATGTTAGAGAAAATAACTTTTATCAACCACAATTAAAAAAAAAATCCCTTGGCAGAACAAGTCCATGAACAAATATAGATATATATATATAGGGCTTAAGGTGCTGTAGGGAACTTTTGTAATTTTTTAAATATTTATTAAACCTGTCATTATGTCCTGACAGTAGAATATGAGACAGATAATTTGTGAAAAAAATCAAGCTCCTCTGGCTCCTCCCAGTGGTCCTATTGCTATTTGCAGAAAGTCATGCGCTCCCGGTAAAAATCAACCAATCAGAGCTGCGGTTCGTAACTTTGTTTGTGTTCAAAATGTAGAAAAATTAACATAATAAGCGAGTACACCATGAATCCATTTTCCAAACCGTGTTTTTAGCTTGTCCTGAATCACTAGGGTGCACCTATAATAAGTGTTTATATTCGGACTATTTTAGATTGCTTCGGGGGTACTGTGACGGAGTAACCCAGTATCTTTGTGATTCTTCATAGACATAAACAGAGAGAAGTAGCTCCGGCTACAATGTTCTTCCGCAAGACGCAAGCAGTTCTGTTTATTAACCGCTAGAGCGTCAAAAGTTCCCTACTGCAGCTTTGAGGCGCTGCCAGAGCTTCATCCCTTATATCATTACAAGACGTACAGTACAGACCAAAAGTTTGGAAACATTACTATTTTTAATGTTTTTGAAAGAAGTTTCTTCTGCTATTCAAGCCTGCATTTATTTGATCAAAAATACAGAAAAAACTGTAATATTGTGAAATATTATTACAACTTAAAACAATAGTTTTCTATTTGCATATACTTTACAAAAATAATTTATTCCTGTGATGCAAAGCTGAATTTTCAGCATCATTACTCCAGCCTTCAGTGTCACATGTCATCCAGTCTATCACATGATCATTTAGAAATCATTCTAATATTCTGATTTATTATGAGTGTTGGAAACAGTTCTGCTGTCTAAAATATTTGATGAATAAAAGGTTAAAAAAGAACTGCATTTATTCCAAAAAAAAAAAAGAAAATTCTAATAATATATATTCTAATAATATATTTTCTTTACTATCATTTTTATAAATTTAACACATCCTTGCTGAATAAAAGTATTGATTTTATTTAAAAAGAAGAAAGACTTTTTTTTTTTTTACCAGAAGTGTATATTGTTATTACAAAATATTTATATTTTATTATTTTTATTCATCAAAGTATCCTAAACAAGTATCACATGTTCTGAAAAAATATTAAGCAGCAGAACTGTTTCCAACTTTGATGATGAATCATCATATTAGAATGATTTGTACAAAAGGATCATGTGATAATGATCCTAAAAATTCAGCTTTGCATCACATAAATAAATGATAATAAATTTAAAAACAATTATTTTAAATTGTAATAATATATCACAATATTAAAACATTTTCTGTATTTTTGATCAAATAAATGCAGGCTTGATGAGCAGAAGAAACTTCTTTCAGAAACATTAAAACTAGTAATGTTTCCAAACTTTTGGTCTGTACTGTATGTTGGAGGAATCCTGCTGCTCACCAAGAAAGCAGTGCAATAAATCCGAGCTGTTTATAAAGTGATCATTAAAAATACTTTTTCCTGCTCCCTTTAAGCAGACATCATAGGGGTATGCAAGGTAATATTCCCCTTGAGCGTGTTTAGTGAGGTGAGGGATTGTGTATGTGTGTGAGGGATGTTTGATGTGCGGTATCAGGCAGCTGTGGAAAGGCTCAGTTCTCTTATTTGTTTGAATTTTTGGCATAGATAGGTGTGAGCACACATAGGTGTGTGCTCACAGTGTGTGTGTGTTCACTGCTCTGTGTGTGTGCATTTCGGATGGGTTAAATGCAGAGCACAAATTCTGAGTATGGGTCACCATACTTGGCTGAATGTCACTTCACTTCACTTCACTTCACTTAGATGCATCAGGTCGATTTGCAGTGCCCCTTTAGCAGCTTAATTTGAGGCACCTTTTTTGTTTAGTCTCTGTTTCATCTCATTTCTGACTTTGTTCTGTGCTAGTCAAATGCAGTGTTGGCACATACTATGAAGGAGATCAGGGGAAGTGCTTTTCCCCCCTGGGACGTACCAAGATGAAGAGGGGCAGGTGTCATGTGACGTGTGCCCAGGAACATCTCGGAGTGTGGAGGTGAGACTTCACAGAGACTACTTACAAACAAACAAGTCTGTAGTCTTTCTGTTTACCACACGATTACATTGAGGGTTAGTGTCCGTCAAGAGCTTGTATGTTTGTCTGTCATTTTGTTTTAAATTCTGTCTATTGCTTCGACCAAGTCTGTTCAACCCTACGAAAGGAAAATATATTTACCAATATATTTCTTAAAATATATTGTGATATATTGTAATATAATATTTTCCCTTTTTGAAAAAAGTGAAAGTGAAGTGACATTCAGCCAAGTATGGTGACCCATACTCAGAATTTGTGCTCTGCATTTAACCCATCCGAAATGCACACACACAGAGCAGTGAACACACACACACACTGTGAGCACACACCCGGAGCAGTGGGCAGCCATTTATGCTGCGGCGCCCGGGGAGCAGTTGGGGGTTCGATGCCTTGCTCAAGGGCACCTAAGTCGTGGTATTGAAGGTGGAGAGAGAGCTATTCATGCACTCCCCCCACCCACAATTCCATCCGGCCCGAGACTAGAACCCACAACCCTTCGATTGGGAGTCCAACCCTCTAACCATTAGGCCACAACTTCCCCTTTTATTTTCTATTATTTTATATATTTTAATACATTTAATAATATATTGATGATACATATATTATATAATATATTGCAAAATATACAAATGATTACCACTTTCAATATATTGCAATATATTGGAAAAAATAAATATATATAAGAATATATGCCTAATATATTACATGATATTTTCCAATATACTGCAATATATTTTTGTTTCATAAGGGCATACCTACGATGTACCACATTTCATCCTATTTATGCTGAAAGATCTCATCCCCCAGTTATCCAAAGTTTCAAAAGAAAGAGTATTAATCACATCCTGTTTTATGTTTATGCAGTTGGCAGGAAGCATACCTGTATTGATGATAATCTCACAGGCTCATGGCTAGTTGAGCTCGAGTTAAGTTTTGTGATTGTGAGTGTGTTGGGAGGGGTCATTTCATGCAGTGCTGCAAATCCTCAATAGTTTAATTCATTCAAATCAACATAGAATTCCAGAGCAGTGTTGTGTGGAAAAAAAAAGGTACAACCAGGTTTCTGTTTCTGAGGCACGGTCATCAAAAGCAGCTTATGATGCAGATGCCATCTTCTATTTCTGCTGATAGACATAACTAAAGGGATGAGAGGATGCCTGCACTTTATTAGATAATGAACTTACATGACATCACTGCTTTCTTTGGAATAGAAATTTAGTTGTCTGACATTGTTTTAACATTTTTTCTGATCCTAGGTCAGTGCGGTCTTGGTCAGTTCTCCCATGATGGCTTTGATGGCCCTGTCTGCCCTGTCCACATGTCCGCTCCTATAAACCTGAAGTCGGTCGAACTTCCTGTTTCCCATGTGGAGGAAGCCTCACAACCACAACCACAACCAAACATCATGGTTCTTGTGTTTTTCCAGGACTGTGAGACTAAAGGTGAGAAGAATATGATTGTAATATCTAGAGTACTCAGATAAAACTGCTGTTCAAAAGTTTGGGGTCAATAACTATTTACAATTTAATTGTTTTCTTTTTAATTTATTTTAAAATGTAATTTATTCATGTGATGGCAAATCTGATCATCATTACATCATTACACACCATTACTCCAGTCTTCAGTGTCACAAGATCATTCAGAAATCATTCTAATATGCTGATTTGGTGTAAAAATCAACAACATATATACTGAAATCAGTGTTTATTAATATTTGTGTGGAACCTGAGATACATTTTTTAAGCATTTATTTGACACAGAAATGTTTTGTAAGATTATAAATGTGTTGACTTTCACTTTTGAACCATTTAATGCATTATTGCTGAAGAAAGTATTAATTTCCTTCAAAAATAAATTCTGACTGACCTATTCTTAACAGTATTGTATATTATTAAGATTAATAAAGACTAGTCTGCTGACCCCCCCCCCCCAGCCTAAACCAGCCTAAGCACAAGTTTAGAGGGGTTTGCCGTACTTTTAAACTGGTTAGGCTTAGGACACCATCTTAAATCAATTTAAGCTGATTTAAAGAAGGTTATTGCTTTAAAATGTTTGATGTTCTTTGGGGATGTCACATTATTCAATATTTAAATGGTTACTCCACCCCAAAATGAAAATTTTGTCATTAATCACTTACCCCCATGTCGTTCCAAACCCGTAAAAGCTTTGTTTATTGAGGACATTGTTAGGGATGGAAGGTTACATGCCTCTAAGAATCATCAAGAAATTCTTTAGGGATTGTGCATTCATTTGTCTTTTTTTTTTTTTTTAACAGGTTTCATTACTTTTGTGAATGGCCAATGGATTTTAAGTAATTCTTTTAAGGCAAGTACTAAAATCAAGAGGTTTGTAATTGCAGATCCCATTAGTATAAAAGAAGCAATAATGCCACCATGTGGAAGATGGGGAAAATATACGTACTAGTGTTTTTAAATTTACCTATTAAAGTCAATTTATGTTTTCTAATGAACTTTACAGGACAAGAAGCTTATGAAGGCCCCGTTTGATGTCCTGGCCCATCCACAAAACTTCTTCAACTACATTAGTTGCTAAAATATGGGAATTAATGCATTACATAATTAAATATGCACTCATTTGCATACGTTATCAAAACTGAAATCTAAACACTGAATAAAGCCAAGTTCAAAATGCTTGTTTCATTTTGTTGACATATTACATTTAAATTGTACGAAGAGGGAATTCTCAATGTCTTTTTATCATTCCATAAATCAGAAAAAAATCACCGTGGTTTTAGAATAAAAAGTTGCATAAAAATGAGGCATATTACATATAAATAGGGTGCCAATAAAATAATTAAAAAAAATCAAATAAACTTTGACTCATCTCTGTTGACCAGATTGGATAGTGATGAGAGTTTTTTTTTTTTTTTTTTTTCAGTGATGCACCGTTAAGTTGATTTGCCAACCGCCATAAAAAACTAAAGAAGAAGAAGAAGAAGAAGAAGAAGAAGAAGAAGAAGAAGAAGTTTTTTCAGTGACAGAGCGGGGAGAACGTTGTTCAATCTTACGGAAGAATGGTTCCCAACTCACGTGTTTCCAGAGGGAAGTGATAATGCGCGGACCGACTGCTGTTGATCAGCTGATGTGTCAAGCAGAGTCCAGCCCTCACGGTTTGTTTTGTTGACGTTTATTTGAACCAGAAGACTTCTAGTCATTGCACGCGCTGCTAATGTAACATCTACTCTTTGTTCTGCTACATTTCTCTTTAATATTCGACGACGCTGTCTTGAGCGGAAAAGAAAAAGATGCGTCGATTGACCTCAGGAGCCGTTGTCAGTCTTTTGACGTTTTCATCGCTAGTGTGTTTTATTCTGATATTATCTGCACACACATCAGAAGCTAAGGTACAATAAGACATCTGTCACTGTATTTTTATAAATAAACGATATACTTTGTGCAGTTGTGAACCTGTAGTGTATTTGGCAGTGCTAACTAGCCGTTAGCATGTTTAATGTTTCTGCGAAATAAAAGGAAATAATATATAACGCTAGTGATAAAAATTAACTAATCAACACTTTCCTTATCGGAAACAATGTCAAGTGGATTCTTATCTGACCAAAGCATGGTGACCATTGATTTCGTGTCATTCATTTGTGTAGATAAATGAACGTGTGTGTGTGTGTGTGTGTGGTCACTCTTCTCAGAATTCAGAAGACATCAGGTGCAAATGTATCTGTCCACCTTATAAGGACATCGCTGGGCAGATCTACAATCAAAACGTTTCCTTGAAGGACTGGTAAATGATTTACTAGTCTGAATACAAGTCTGCAGTAACTTCTGTAACTTAATTAACCCAATGACTCTCCATTCACTGATCCATAACATCTCTAATGTAATCATTTGCACAGTAATTGCCTTCATGTGGTGGAGCCGATGCCCGTTGAAGGCAAAGATGTGGAGGCATACTGTTTACGCTGTGAATGCAAATATGAAGAAAGGAGCTCTGGAACCATCAAAGTAAGTCCAACGTCTTTATATAGTATGGCATATATAATATGCTAAGTTTAAGTATTATAGAAACAATTTTCTTTCTCTATTTTAAAGGGCACCATTATAGCATATCTATCTATTCTGGGCCTTCTGTTGTTGTATATGGTCTATCTGACACTGTTGGAACCTATACTGAAGAGAAGGCTGTTTGGCCATTCACAGCTCATTCAGAGTGACGATGATGTTGGGGTATGTGTTACATTTTTATGGATACAAGATTTAATGTATGTTGTAAGTACTGGTAGTTTAGATTAAAAAGGTGTGTAACAAAATAGATGCACCCATTGTGTGTCATTAATGATAGTCATATGCTATAAAATGTGATAACGATAAACTCTTGTTTTTTACAGGACCAGCAGCCCTTCGCTAATGCTCATGATGTGCTTTCCCGTTCTCGCTCTCGCTCCAACATGCTAAACAAAGTAGAGCACGCTCAGCAGCGCTGGAAGAGGCAGGTCCAAGAGCAGCGCAAGTCTGTCTTCGACCGCCACGTGGTGCTTAGCTAAAAGCCTTCACGGTCTGGACTGTTATATGCGGGTTTGGTATTGCGCTAAAAGTTGGGTGTTCTCCATGAGGTCCAATCTCACTGGTCTGCCTGAGCAACCCCCCAGTGACCCCAGTGTGTTCATTTCTTTCTGATGTGTAGGTTTGTCGCCTTGACCAATGTGTGTGATTAAACCTTGTTTACTATTAGAGTTCACTTGATACAGATAGTTTCCATTTAATTATCACGGTGTACACTCTGAAATTAGAAAAAAAAAAGAAAAAAAAAGTTGACATCTGTGAGTCCAGTCACACTGAATTTGATGTTGGTATAGAAGTGACAATTTCCTCATCAAATTAGGTGATCAATTTATTCATTAAATCTTTTTATATAAATTTCAGAATTGTTACAAAACACAAACCATACAATTCCAGTCTGATTGTACAGTGTAAAATTACCCCCTCTCTCTTCTCTCCTTACTCTTCTCTTTTTTTATTACCTATTTAACTATTATATGTAAATAATAAAAGTAAATGTGTTTTGTCCTTGTTCCCAAATCATATGCTTGAATGACTAACTTACCAATTCAGTTCTTTTCTAGCTTTGTGTAGATTTAGATTCATGATGGTGTACAACAGTTCCTTTTGTTGTTTTTTGAAGACAGTATTCATAAGGTACATTTTTGAAGGTGTCAAGAGTTATATTCTTTGTCATTGATTTGTGTATATATAATAACTGAAATCTTCAGGTACATGATTTAACAAAGAGAGCTGTTTTGACCTTTTGATTCATATTACAGTTTTGTTAATACGGAATTCCGGTTTCTCGTCTTCATTTGTCTGTCAAACTCTCTGCTCAAATGACGCAGTTGAATTTAATGGTAAAGGCCTTTTTTGTCCCCGGGGGGCGCTGTTTCCAAATAGAACAGTGCTAGATTCACGTAACGTCAAACGTGCAGCGTTCTAAAAGATAAAAACGGCGAAGCAGTTGAGCCGACTACTTTAGACTTATAGGATAATTCTCTCAAAAATTAAGTGACCGTACATCCTGCAAGTATTCATACACCACTTTGACATCATAAACAGTGAACAGCTCATTTAAAGACTTAATAAAAAAAGTATTATTTTACCCGAAAGGATTTATCAGATGAACTAGTTTCACACAGACTATCCATATCACATTTCTCACATAACGGTTCTCATCATTTCCTGCGCTCCCTCCAACTCCTCCTCCTCCAGCCAAAAAACACTGGGACAGAGAGATCAACGCGCACTGAACTGAAAACTAACTTACGCAAACTCACAGCATGGATATGTGAAAAGGTAACGTTGACAACACAAGCGTTGCTTAGCTAGAGAAGGTAGGAATTTCTTTATCTGATTCATATCGTCTTCATTTTATTTATTTTATTTTTATGGATACAAAAAATAATGCTACAGAGTATTTCAAATGAACTAAGTTGTCTGTAGATACATAAAGAAAAGCTTAACAACAAAATAAAAATAATGAGTAAAGGTTAAATAGGCTAATAACAGAAAAAAAAATTGCATGCGTTTGGATATGAACAATTAAAATGGACCGAGCCTCGAATGTGTTTTGAAGTCGCTAGACTGAACGAGGGAAAAGAAAATTTCTCTCATTATAAGAGATATGATAGCCTCAAGCGCGTGTGAGAGCAGTGGATGACAGAAGCCTACTGATCAGGATGGATTGATTCGAAGTGCATTTGAGAGTCATAAACTACTCTGTGGTGTTTTACGGTGTACCCGAAACAAGGAGGCGCTCTTTAACCTTCTAAAATCTCGGAGAAAACTGATGCATGCTTCTTAGTCACTGTTTCTTGTAATTATCATTATGACAATATGAAAATAAATAACAAGAAAATAAATAACAAGAAATTGCAATATTTTATCGGAATGCAAATGTATATATTTTATAACAAACTATTTGTGCTCTTTTAAGCTGAGTTTTGCAATTACTGTTGCTAATAATAGGCCTATCTGAAATTTAGATTCCGTTTTCAGTTCACTGTTTTTACACTCTTTCTTATGTCTGTGTTAAATAACCTCATCATCGGGTTGTCTTTTCCCCAGGGCCACAGTGTGGGAAATGATTAGGGCACAAACCACAGCTCTCCCATGTTTCTCTCTCTTTCTGTCCGTCTATGCCTCCCTCGAGGCATTCTGTCCTTTCCCCTTGCTTATCATGGTTTCCTGACATATTTATCTTGAATGTTTCTTTTTGGTGTGCCCTTACCCTTGTTTAAAATATAAATCCAGTCACGGCAACATTGCAAGAAACTATAGAAACAATTGCTCATATTGATGTCAAAATATATGCACATTTTTAAACATTTTGCCAGACACATTATGTGTTTAAGTGTTATTATCTCAAGCTAAATGCTAGGATGCAATTATGCTTTCAGAAAGGTAACTGAGCCGATGTTAACAGGGTTGACATGTTAGTGCTCAAGTTTATGAAATTACAAAATGCTGCCTTTTATTTTCATGTATTTTGTTATAAATATACATTGTATAAAAATACATCAAAGAAAAGTTTGAAGACCACAAAAGAGTTTCAACTTGCATTAGCTATTTTTTTTTTTTTTTTGGCTAAATTCATTTTTAGGTCACATGGGGGACACTAATGGCTCCCGTTTTGAAAAATGAACCATAATACAAAGCATTTTACCATAGTTTTTTTTTTTAAGCAATGGCCTTATCCAAGTATAGCTTGAGTATTGAATACAGTATTCTGCTTTGTATTTTCAAATGCCTCAACAGAATGATTGTGACAGGGATATTTTGTGGCAAGGGTGTGGTGAACATTCAGGGCTGTTGGAAACAGATGTTGTTGTATTTTGGACATTTTGCTAAACATGACTGATGGACCCCTTACAAATGTGTTCAGGGAAAAGGAAACCATTTTACAGGTCTGGCATAATGTTTCTCATGCGCCTAACTACTATAACAGGTGTAAATTGTACTTTTGACATATTTTAATATGAAAATAAATGAAAAAAATAAAATAAAACAGATGATAGGAAATACTTTAAACCGAACAGTTATTATGTTTTCAATCATGGCAACGTAACATGTTTAAGGAGTAGTTCACCCAAAAAGAAAATCTGCAGAACATTTACCCATCTTCAGCCCATTCGAGATGTGGATGAGACAGTTTTAAACACTACACAATAATTCAGAAGTAATCTAAACAACTTCATGTACATCAATTAATGTCTTGTGAAAAGCTTGCTAAAGTAAAAAAAAAAAAGAAAAAAAGAAAAGAAAAAGTTCTTGTCTGAATCAGGATGAAAATGTGCACATATCAAGCACCATTTATAAGCGTAAACAATTCCTAACAATTCTAAATAAATATGTCAATGGATGTTGATGTGAGAAGACAACAGTAGATGGACTTTTTTTTACTGGAGGAGGCATTATTATGGTTTATGGACTTGTATTTATCCTAGATGCAATAATTTAAATGGAAAAAGACTTAATGATGGACTTAATTCCTACAAACATGCAGTTTTTTGCTTCTAAAGACATTAATTGATTGCTGATCAGCTGTGTGGACTCTCATTCTGATGCCACCCATTCACTGCATGCAATCCACTGCTAGGTGACTTTAAATTCAATGGATAACAGTTAAAAGGTGTAAAGCCCAAGAAGTACTTTGCAGTTAATCCATCAGAAATTATGTTTATAAAAAGTAAAATTAAACTGACTCTCAATAGTAGTATACACTTGGTTGAATATTAATATTTAAGTAAACATCTAGTATAATATGTAGCAGGACTGACATGATTCCATGTCCAAATGTTCTTATGGCTAAAAAAAGAAGCTCCTCAGAAGAACATAGCCACATATTTCACCGACTTCCTCTGAGAAAAGACCAAAGGAGCATTGAGACTTTCGTAATTGCAATCACAGGGATGATGGGATACCCAGGGGATGCAAAGTATTTATCACAGTCCTTACCAGTCAAGTGAGCTACCAGGATTTAATGGATTATTATGATGTGCTGGACACACTAACATGTAATTTGTGGAGTTTATATGCTGCTGACTAATTAAAAACAAAGCCCATGTGGAGAAGTTGTGGATTTTATTCTTCACAACAGAATTAAGCTCAATGTTGTGGTTCCCACTGCTGAGCTTGGTTATCATGAGCCCATATTGAGAATGCATCAGGTTTTGATTGGGTTAAACTTAGACAGCAATGATTAGAAAAAGGGATGTTTGGCTTTTAGATTAGTCCATTTCTAGTAAACACTTCCAGTCACATATTTTAGTGCCATGATCACCCTAACAGGCATCCTCCACCATGGGAGATGTTTAGTCTGGGCCTCATAGTGTTCTTGACATTGGCTGCTCAAAATCTGGACGCAAGGTTAAATATAGTAAATGGTTGCTTACAACATGAGAGTAACATGACAAGCTAGGATTTTACCTCAATATTTAATAGCATACCAAATTTATACCAAATATCTGTCCAATTCATAATAATATGGTTTTACATTAGAAATAATAGTTTCAGCAGCTTTATTGTACAAGTCTCCCAAGGTTTTGCAACAAAAATACATTTCTATATTGTTCTATGTATTCAGACTGACCCAACACTACTTTTCCTTGAGCTTCTTGCACTATTTCCTTCTGAATAACACCTAGAGTATATGTATTTTTTGTAAGCCGATGAAGTGATGATCTGTGGCATATCTGTCCCTGAGCCATTATCTAAGTAATTTAATACATATTTGAGAAAGACTCCCATATCACGTTCACTCACAAGAAACCACATTTCTGGAAGAGTTCCAGAGAAGGTTATGAACACGTTGTCATCATAAAGCTTTTGTCAATTACAAATCCCTGCTTCTTATTGCGGTTGCTTGTTTGGCTGCAGGTTTCTTATTTGCACAAGTTTCAATCCAACAGAGACTGCTTTTAAGGCATCAAACTTCATCTATTGAAAGCGGGATTTTAATATTAGACTGGCTCCTGACAGACCTGGCTATCTTGGGGGTTTGGTTTTCAGATTCCTCAAAATTCTGATATTCCACGATTTCTCTCCAGTAGCACCAAGATTAAAAAAGTTGACAGGCTTGGATTGTTCTGTAGATATTCTTACCAAAGCATTGGAATCTGTATTGGAGTTTCGTTTTGATAGTTTGCCAATTTTTGACACTTAACAGGGTTTTTTTTTCTTTTGTTATCACAAACTTGCCATACAAAGTTAATACAACTATTGTAGAAGTACCTTTGTTTACTGTTTTGCGGCGACAAAAATGCCTATCAGCATCCAATCTGAGCTAAATCAGAATTTTTGCATATTAACAGGCAAGTGGCTGGATCTTTTTCAGCCTTCTTTTTAAGTTTTCAAAGGTTCTTTATTTGTTCTCGAAATTAAGCTACATATACATGTGATTGCGCACCACAGTTTAGACAGCTGTTTGCAGTGTGTTATGCTTGTACTCTGCTGCTGAGAAACTGAAGATGTCTGAAGCATATGGATAAATCACAAATATCTTAGCAGGCTAAGACATTGAACTCCAAACATATGAAACCTTATTGCTGCCCTGAATTCTACACCCCCAATATAATAAAGCTGTTAATGCAAAATACCCTCTTTGTCAATGTTTGATGACAAAATTGCTCTAAACATTAAAAATGAAACCCATAGCAGCAGGAAACAAAGCAATAAATGTTGCTCACTACAGCAAGGATTCTTCACATTAACGTTACCTTTTCTCAGTGTGGGCCTGTGGGTTTGCCTCCAGCAAGATTATGAAAATGGGCGCTGCTGCTGAAAAAATGTTAATCAAATCATCCATACAACCACTGCAAGCATGTGACATTGCAGAACACTCCTTGAAATTTAATAAAAATTGACATTACAGTCAGTAAAAGTGTGTAAATCTATATTTAGTGCAACAAAAGCTGTGCAAAAGCCAAAAAGTTCAAACATAGGCCTAAGTAAAATTAAAATAACTATACAAATAACTCAAAATAATTAAGAAATAATTTGTGAAATAATTTAGATTATATAGTAGATTTCTTTTTTTTTATGTTGCTGGTCATCACGAGAAAACTTTAGGAGACAGACCTTACTGTTTCAATCATTCAAAACTGCTTTAATCACTAAACAGCAAGCAAGAACCAAAGCATTTATGCGCTTTTGATCAACGTGTGGAGTCGGTGGATAACAATATTACCATAGTCCCCCTACTTGAGTTCCCGATGCCCCGCGGACTGAATAAATTATGCAGATTACCTTATTGTGTTAATGTTAACTATTTTAACGCTCGCTGCTTTTGATGATATGATAATATTGTATTTGTGGTCCCTTTAGTTGTTTATCAGGTAGCTAATCTGTGGTTGTTTTTGTAGTCACCGGAAAATTTGTTTTTTGTTAAGTAACGTAACGTTACTGAGATTCGCGCGCGTTTGCAGGATATTTATTTACAAAAAAGTAGAGTGGAATAGTATTATTGTCGGTGTTAACGATCTCCCCGAGCCCCCGCAAGTAGGCATATTCTTCGGTGTCCCGGGAGACCGCTTTGTACGATGGGCTTTTTATTCCTGTTCAAATAAGGCCTGTTTTTTCCTGGGGAAGGATGAAGGAAACATCAGACAAAACAGTTATGTGTGAAATGTGAAAGGCACATATTTTTACTTCACTTAATTGTAAAAGCCATTGTAACATACCGTGTAAAGTTCAGATCCGTGTGGCTCATGTGAAGAACAGCCTGTTTAGTTTCGTGTGGGAGCGCGAGAACTTGGAGAGTCGAGTGGGGTTCAAAACAACCCGTCTCCAGGGCGACTAGCTCAGCCTTCTGCCAGAGAGAGAGAGAGAGTTCTGAAGTAGGGAGGGATTTACCCCGCTTGAACGGACATGCCTGGAAGTTTAAGGAAAAGTTCCAAGTATTACCGGCAAATCGATGAGTTTTTGCAATCGCTACGAGTGAATGTGAGACGCTGAAAAAAATGGAACGAACAGCGGGACGTTTCGTTCAGGTAAAACTTTTATCTCATTCTAGCGGCGTTCATCGTATAAAAATGAGCACACTCAATCGCAAACAAAGGCTGTGTGTCCAATCCTTGTGCGCTTCTTTGCTGGAAATCATTTTTGAGCATAATTTGGAACGCGCGTGATCCTCAAAATGCTCAAGAACATGATGTCCAGATATCTAGTTAGACAGCACACAAGGTTTTGAGCCAAAGCCAAAGTGAATAGAATATGTTTTAAATGTAGCCTAAATGTGGTTCAGAACTTGACTTTTTGTAAAAACGTGGTAAAAATGTTTAACTGTAACTTGTTTACCTTATTTGGTAATTTCTCAACTCATATGAATGTTGTTTACTCAATCGTGTAATAGACTGAGTATTTTATTTTTTATTTGAATTGGTTTGAGGAACAGTTTGGTGTCCCAAGGTTAAGGTTTATATCTTTCTCTGATAGAACAAGTTGATGGATTGGTGTAGTGGCCAAAAGTTGCCAAAAGTTTTCTTTTAGCTCAAGCAATAAAGCAAGGCATTAGCAGCACCAAGGTCATGGGTTCGATTCCCAGGGAATCATACAATGATTAAAAACAATACATTGAATACAATGTAATCCACTTTGGATAGAAGTGTCTGCCAAATTCATAAATGTAAATGTTGAATGAGCAAGCACTGATAACAGACACGTTTTTCATTAAAGGCATATTTCAGTTGTTTCCACTAAAATCATGCTTTTATTTGAGGACACACCCACTCACGGGTACACAGGAAGGTCACATGATCACAGTTCAAGTATAGAGTACCCCCTGCTTTCAGTTTAAGCATCTACTGCAGCTGCAAGTTCTTTATTTCTGAACTTTCTGAACAGACTGTCTTTTGTGCTATTGGAACAATGACCCTTCCTTCTCACTGGTCTAAGATTGTCAGCTCAATCATGGGAGCCACTCTGTTCTCTGACCAGTGCTTGCGCAATATTGATCAGGGTGGGATGACACCAAACCTTGAACAAAATAGACAGCCCTGCCATCATAATGTGTAACAAACATTTTCATAAAGCTATAAAGCGTAGTTGATCCATAGCTGTCATTCCACAGTGAATGTGATTTTATGAACACACTGTGTCGGTTGAAATAATAGGGATGCAAGACTCTTATCTCCACCGCACCTCATGCCAAACATTGAAATACATTGTAATATAATACGTGCAATTTTGTATGTATGATTTTTTCTTCCCAGATTCTGTTTCATGAATTGTTATTATCGAGACGCAGAGCAGTTTTCCTTTGCACTTTCATTGTTTAATTTAGTTGCTTGATAATAGTAATTGTTATACTTTGTGATTGCATTTTTTGCTATGAATGTTCCTGGGAGCGATTCATGCGTGAGAGCAAACATGACTTTAACAAAAGAACAATAAAACTTTTAAAATCCTTTTCATTGTAGTGCACTGAATGGAGATAATTGCATTTAAGGGTAAGGGCTGACTGTACATTGTGGTTTTTGTTCTGGTGCACCTGTAATTTCCATACACTTAAAAAAGGAAACAAGTTGAGACTTACTTTAATAGCTAGATGACTGACCTTCAGATTACATGATGTGCTTCAAAATGTGTCATATCTACGCCTTAATAAAATGTTTACTATCATCCCAGGTCTAGGGGATGATTTTATTTGAACTGTCCTTGAATAACTTTTTCAGTCCAGGGTGCGGAGTCCTAAGGAACTTAGTCTAATGTTGTGTGTCACTGTAATAACAAAAAAACAGCACCTGCCAATCTGACAAGGCTACAGATTATAAAAGGTGTATGTGAGTCAGTGTTATTTTAAAAGGAGATAAGCTTTTTGTCATGTAGTTGTGTAACATCCTCCAAATCTCTGTGGTACTCCATAAACTACCAAGCACAATAGACTGTGATGCAAGTCTGTTGCATCAACACTTAAACTTAACTTAGTTAGGAAATGCAAATTAGCTAATTAGCTCAGAAAAGCTGAAAAGAACACACAGCCAGTTTGTTATGTTTTGTCTGAGTCTGAAACTGTCATCCAGCAAGCTGTTTCAATTTGCAGCCAGTTTCTATATAGCTAACTATTTGAATAAGACCACCTCCAAGCCATATACGGAAGAGAGGGGTGGGGTGAGCAGTAGTTCATTATCATTTAAAGAGGTAGTTCACCCAAAAATTAAAATTCTGTCATTAATTACTCACCCTCATGTCCCTCTAAACCCATAAGACCTTTGTTCATCTTCAGAACACAAATTAAGATATATTTTATGAAATCTGAGAGCTTTCTGACCCTGCATAGACGGCATGCATTTTAAGCAAAGACCCTAAAGAATCATACCAACTTGAAAATTGACATTAAATGTCCTGTTTAAAGGAAAAGTTCAGCAAAAAATACAAAATTTGTTGCCATTTACTTGACTTGGTGTGTTTTCTTTTTATGGAACACAAAATTAGACATTTCTAAGTATATTTGTTTACCTCTGCAGGGCTCCAAATTGCGACTAAAATGGTCGCATTTGTGACCAAACCTATGGCAACTAGGCCTACATATTTACATGATATAACATATAAAATCAATTTTGAACTACCAAATCCCACTTTAGACACTGGTAACGGACTTCTGGAAAGGCCCCTTGTAAAGAGAGTCAGTTGTTCACCTTCGTTTGGAACATCCTTACAAAAGGCCTCCCTTTTCCAAAGTGCCCATGAAGGGCACAAAAAAAGCCGTTTGGAATTTGCCCTTTTTTAGGCATTATAGGAAAGATGAAATGAAAATGCTATTGAACCTTTTCTGAAAGTTTTACATAAAAACTTTAAAAAGTGGAGTACCCATGTTTCTTAAATGAAATCACAGCCTTTAGAAATGTTAATCATCACATTAAGCTATATTGTGATTCTTCTCTTTCCATCCCCAAATTTAAGACCTCTTGAAATTATAATTAAGACTTTTCTTATGCCATTTAAGGTATTTATGGCCTTACGTGATACCACTAAATTGAAGGCTTATTAATGACCTGTGGGGACCCTGTATAGATAGCCTGTCGGGCAGGGATTGATACACTTTGGTAGCCCAATACAATAATAAGACACAATAGCCCTGTGATATCGGGCTAACAATTTTGCAAGCCCTGTTAAGATACAAATATGGCTATGAATTCAGGTTTGATTGAAAGTCATAAATGAATGGAAGAAACCCAACAAATTGCATCAAATGAGCTCTGAAATCAAATTAGATCTGTTTGCCACTTATTTTCAGATTCCCATGTCACTTTGTTGAGCAGCATTACACAGTTTCCCTAATATGTGAATCTCTCCTTTCGCTAGTGACTTGGAAAACAGAAAGAACTATAAACAGCTGAAAGTCAGGGGAGACAGAGACTGAAAAGGAGTTAAAAATCGGTTCCATCTGGCCTGTCAAGTCAGCATTATGGGAGCAAGGAATCGTGGGTATTGTGTGGGGAGCGTGCAGCTGCCGGGAGCTGTGGCAGGCCAAGCTCCACAGTTCATGAAAGGCTCAGAAGGAAAGACATTCAAGCAGCTCGGCAGGGCACAACAATTCCCTCCACCCACACCGTCCCCGACACAGAGACAAACCCTCTGTCATTACTCACAAGCTCTGTGGACTCGGGAATGAAACCGAGTGAAAAGGAAACAAAAAAAAAGACATCCCTTTCGCAGCTCTTTTCCTTTTTAAATTTTAATTAGCAGTGCCAGAGGGATTCGTCCAGGTGGGAGCATGTTTAAAAACTCCTCATAATAGCACAGATGCACTGATCATCCATCTTTTCTTGCCTCAATCTAAACACAACATGCTTGGCTGGTATCAGCAGCATTAGCAAACCTCATGCATTACATAAATCTCAGCGAGAGCCCTGATGAGGACCATATGACGGTGCAAGCTAAGAACCTGAAAGGGGGGTCTCTCTTTCCTCTGGTATTTATGCTGTAATCTAACCTCCATTCTCACACAGTCATGTCTGATTTGGTAATAACAACAACATAGGCTATTGAGGAAAGAAAGGAGGAAGAGTAATCTTCTCTAGTGTAAAATGGTCTCTGGTGAATGCAAAACCATGTTCATTTTCTCTTAGGGGATGTGTAGAAGCAGCTTAGAATATGCAGTGGTATGTGCTCTACTGCTTGTTATAAAGATGTTAAAAGCTTAGTGGCTGATCAGTGGGGAGTTTAATGGTGAATGTAGGGTGAAGCAGGGTAATCTGGGAAATCTTAGATCTGATCATGGAGCATTGGGGAAGTCGAAAGTGCAAAAAATCCCAGAAGACTCTGATTCACCCTATAGACAGGAAAATAGAATTAAAACGCAGGTCTTTTCATCTCATGTGCAGAATTATTTTGACTGGACACAAGTTAACTACTGCTATTCAGGTTCAATAAGCAGTTTCATTTTCTAACTCTTTGGAAAATGATCAGCAAAACAAGCAAAGCTTCAATTTCCATTCTTAAGTAACTAAAACAATCTACCCCTCCCCATGGTGTCATGTTTATTGACATTAAACGAATCCCTTCCTGTCAGTTTAAGGATTCCTCCTCTTTTAGGAACTATGATGTGTTGAATGTGTGCATTGATGAACGGGGCGAATATTAGTGCATTCTATTTAAATAAAGCACGGCTCCGCTTGCGAGTTGACCTGTCATTGCTGACAAGGCCGTGGCCCGATGACCTTGTCTTGAACCCTTAACATTCCTCACTGTGTCACTCACCCAAGGAAGCTGTTAAGATAGAGTTTGTTTAAAATCACTGATAAAAGAGCTTACTTTTTAACCACCCTTTGTTCAAGGACACATTGAACAAAGATGTTCTCTCTTCTGTTGCTGAAATTGCTAATAGAGAGGTGTCTGCTCAGTGACTTTAGAGTTTTTCAGCCATGATGCCAGTTTTTTTTAATATATATATAACAAGAACTATGATTCCAAGAATTGGCCAAGTCTAAATAAACAAAGTTTTTATTTTATTTTACAGTGTATTCAGTATGAAATATTAGGTTTATGTGGTTTTCTGGCTATTTCTAAGAGAAATGGGTGCAGCTCTTTTTCTTCCTGTTGTAGATCAATATCTGAGAGAAAGAGATGATTGTTTCTTACTGAAATGGTGCCACTGTGCAGATGAAAGAGTCACATGGTCTCTGAGCATATTAAACATGGAAACTGGAGTAGTGAATCATAATGATGAATGTTTAATGATGCCAGTTTTTAGTGAGCAAGCTAAAATAAATATGCCCGTTGTTTCCTGTGAAAGTGATATGTCATAATGCGTATGTATGCTGGTATTATGAGTTCATGGCTTTGGTAATTGCATTTAATGTTTTAGTGATACGTTATTGGAAGAAACCCTGCTTCTTTTCAGTCATCCATGCAGAGCAGACTGATGTGAAACAGCATCTTCAATAAGAAGCTTGTCAATCACACTCTGCAGGTCTTTTTTCCTTTCCAGTTTTTCTTGAAGTAAACAGGTTATACTTATCAGTCAATTTGCAAGTCATAACTAGTTTTTAATATGACAAAATCACATTTACTTTTAGCAACTGCATCATCTATTCTTTTGTTTATTTGTAATTTCAATTTTATATTGTGTTTTTTCAAAGTAGTTTGTTAATTAAGTCGAGCTGAATCTGCTTTGCAGTCTCAGTGATAGTGATGCTTCAGTAGTAATATATATTTCCATATTCAGCCCACTTTATTTTTACAGCTATTCCCTTTTCAACAGCTCAGTGAAAATAATCCATCTAGTTGGTAAAAAAGAGGTTCCAGAAAACGTGTGCCTCCATTGTCATAGAAAAGAAAATATTTACATTTTTGGTTATGTTTGGTCATAATTGTATCTTTCTTTTGCAGCTAGAGTGATTTTTGTAATAATAACAACAATAATTTGAAGTTTTCAGCTGAAAACATTCCACGATAATCACTGCATAGTAAGGTGCTCTAACCTTACAGTAGGTGGTCTTGTTGCAAACAAAACAGAAAGAAAGTTTATTATTACTGAAGTAATGACCTCTCATTATACCTTTAAACTCAATTCTTAACTAGATAGATTTTAATTTGTATGAATGTTCAAATCGTTGTCACTGAGATTTCATGAGATTACTGTAACAGCTCATTTAAAGCTCCAGGTTGAGGTAATTTGTGTGTAATTTGTTAACAATGTTCAAGCGACAGATGAAAACTCATCTCTTTCAATACTACTTTACTCCATCTTAAATAAAAAAAAAATCTTTATTTTTATTTATTCCTTCCCTCTCTAGCTGGTACTTATTTGAACAATACCTGAAATGTGGTATTACGAGCACCTCCTGTGTCTGTTTACCTCTTTGAGATGAATCGCTTTCTGTATTCCCCAATTGTAAGTCGCTTTGGATAAAAGCATCTGCAAAATTACTTTGTTTTATATTTTAAGATATTATTATAATGTAATTTATTCCTGTGATGGCAAAGATTCAGCACTCATTACTCCAGTCTTTGTAGTCATATAATCCTTCAGAAATCAGTCTAAAATACTGATTTGGTGCTCAAAAACCATTTTATTATTAAACATATTATAAATGTTGAAAACTGTTTTTAAAGCATATTTTGATCAATAGAAGGTTCTAAAGAAAAACATTTATTTCAAATGGAAATCTTTTGTAATGATGTATGATAAATGTCTTTACTGTCCTTGATGAATAAAATTATTCCTTTATTTCAAATAAATCTTTTAAACGATAGTGTACAATATAGTCTCTGTTCACTGCCTTTGTATTGACATTAAGACATCAAGTCATCATCAGTAGCCTTATTCATCAAGAGTGGATATAAACTGTAAAAAGTGGTGAAGTGAGCTGTTAGATTGAAGATGCATGTTCTTTGCAGTCCTCTGAAACAGGAAAGGGCTGACAGAAGGAATGCTGTCTCTCCCCTCATCTGTCTCAGTTGGGCATTCAGCTCTACTGCTGGTTGGCTGACTATTGCATACAATAACTTCCTGTAAACAAGCCCCCCAGTGCACCCAGTTACACCCAACCCTCTCCGTATTTGAGTGCTTGTAATATTGACTTTCTTATAAACTGTATACAGCAGTACGAGTGAACGCATGCCAAGATGGGAGGTTTTCCTTCTGCATGTGGAAGATTTTTCCCACATTTGTCTCTGATGAGGCCCTTTAATTTGAGGGGAGGAAGTGGCAAGTGGCATGCACATGGCACTGTGGTTGTGAGGAGTGGCTAATTAAGATGTTTCTGGGTGTGAATACAGTTTGCAGTGGTTGTGGTGGTGGTGGTTTGAAGAGCTTGAGATCATGGTGAGGAGAACATCTGAGATCATAATAATGTTAATAGAAAATTCTGGATTAATACAAGTTAAAGCACTAAATTGAAATTCTGTTTTCAGAAATGCATGTTATTGATCTTATTGTTAATGATTCATCAATGCATAAGCCCATTCAAAAACATTAATTGATTATCACAAAATATAATATAATATATAACACTTACATGAATTTGTTTGTTAAAAAGTGCTTTTTTTTCTGAAGGAGAGAAAAAAGTTTTGTTATAATCAATATTATGCTGTCAATTCTGTCTGTTGAGCTTAATTTTTATTAGATTTTGAGATATAAAAAGTAAAGAGGACCTGTTCATTCAAATCATTTAATGGACTAGGCAAAGCATGACCTTTTAAGTCTGATTTACTGCTCATCAAATAATTTTGAGAACTTGTTATGGCTGGCTTCATCTGACAAAATGAAAAGCAGCCTTGTTTCTCAACAGCTAACCTGTCTCCTCATGTGCCCAGAGCTCCCAAACCACAACTCCTGACCCAGCTTGTAAAACTAATATCTTTCATTAAACAGGGTCTTTTTTAGTCCTTAGGTGCAAATGTCATGGGAAAAAGCAATCGCTATCTAATGAGCCAGGAGACTAGCTCAGCTCTGTTAATCTTGGCTACTCTATTCAAACAGACATTAATACAAATACACTCCAAACATTGCTTCAAATACTAAAGGCCTTTGGCATGTCTCTCTGACTCTACAAACTGATTTTAGAACCTCTTTTATACTAACAGGCCATGTAAACCTGCTCTTCTGCTGTTCTTTTGACTGCATATTCCGGGATTGTTGAAATCAATTCACAATTTAATGTTGCTATTATTAGTGGCGCTTGGCAAGAATCACTATTATTATTACTTGGGGGTCGGAAAGAAAACCCATAGAAGACATAAAACCAATATTTGCCTTTTCTAATGGATGTAGGAAGATATTTACCTGACAGTTAATAAAATGGTCCAGAAATCCCATACAGTATGTTAAAGCAGGAATTGAGGTGGGCTTTTTTTTATTTACTTGGTCCAGCAAGCAACCAACAATAATACTCTAGCAACCACCCTTAACGCCCTAGTAACTGCATAGCATCATGGTAGAAATAATTTAGAACACATATAGCAATGCCTTGTCAACCCCTAGCATCGTGACAGAAACTTTTTCAGAATCCTGATTTTACAAATGTAGACATCTGTTTTCAAGCTGGCATGTATTTTCTTTCTGTGAATGATATGTGGTCAGGGATTTGTGTGCATGCCAGGGATGATAGGGCTCCTCTTTTGCAGGGATCAAGGTCTATATTTGTTGTGTTTTGACTCATATTTTCCAGAAAGGGTTAATCCATGAGTTGGACTTATAGGCAAAGTATCTATTTCAAATGTGCCATGTCTAAACCTTTCGTAGCCTTTCTTATAATGCCTAGAAGAATCATTTCCCACTATTCATGTTCTATCAACATTGTCCACTGAATATGTTCACAGGTAAAAGTTAACATACGTTTGTCATTACATAAATCCTGTCTTATTCATAGAGCGATCATCAGCATAATGGTTTCAAGCACAGTAGTGTTCAGTACCTTTACTTTAATGGTCACGAGACAAACTTTCTTACCAAAGTAACTTATTTTAAGCAGGTGAGGTGGCCATCAGAGGGAGATGACTGCCAACAAGAGTTCCAAAACTGCACCAAAAGCAGGAGCGGCTAAAGGTCCACAGGAAAACTCAGACAGGTAACAGTCATGACGATGAGTCAGCAGTCTTTGTCCATTGTTTGTGCTTTTATGGGTTTTTACAGAAAGCCGATGATGATAATAACAACAAAACAATATTGTTGGAATCACTTTCCAGCTCATGAACAGTTAAAGCATTGTCAGTTAATCAGAATCCACTCGATTTGAGCTCAAACATTTAAAGCAACAGGTGACATAATTTCAGTGTGCAATTAAACAATGTTATACATTTTTATCACTTTCTTATTTCAGACGAATCCAGTCAGAGTTATTTAAAAAATTCATTTGATCTTTAAAGCTGTTTAATGCCAGTTAGTGGGTGTTGCATTGCTTCAGTCCGAAAGAAATGAAATAAAAAGCACCCATCCATAAAAAAAGTTTTTGTAAGAAAAATAACCATATTTAAAACCTAATAATCAATTTAAAGTGATGAAGAAGTGATGCCTGTGGAAATGCAGCAGAGATATCAAAACAAATCAATGGTCACTAATTAGAAGTACAAAACCAGGATTTGTAAAGAAGAATGTAAGAGGAGAATGGTTGTCCTTTGCTAAAGTAAGGAAACTTTGCTTACTTTGCTCCTGTTAACAAACGTTTGTTTTCACAAGACTCACCGGTGCATGCTCATTGCTGACCTCATAGGTCATCTGCTCGGAACTGCTTCAGTTTACAACAGTTAGCGCAAGCTAGATTCAAACTTTATGATATTCTAATTATATGACCAGCACCTGTACAGTAAACCTAGACCCAGTAGCTTGGGAGTCACTCTTAAAGACCGTTTACACCAAGAACAATAACTATAACAGTAACTATATTAACTCCACACAGATGCACAATAGCACTGTTCATTCTAAGCATGTGCTGGAGTTTGATGTCTGCCACTTAAAATGCTTGAGCTCCTTAAAGTTGAATGAATTCTAATTGGCTGTCAATGCTTTTATCATTCAACAGCTGGAAAAAAAATCCAACAATATAAAATGAGACTCAGCAATATAGTTTCTGTGTGCAGTTATCGTTAGTTGTGCTGTGGAATCTGTTATTCTTTAATACAGAATGTTTTTTTTCCTACTTTTTTACAATTATTATTATTCTTATCTTTATCCTTACCGTACTTGGTGTGAACGGGCCTTTAGCCAGGAAAAGAGAAGGATATTGAGAATTGCAGATGTTGGAAAATTAGCTTGCCATTAATTCTGGGCAGAGAGACCCTCTCACTACAGTATGTCAGTAGTTCAAGAGAGATCACTGAGGGGATTCTCCACCCCAAATACTCGATCTGATCATGTGATTTATGTTTGCAAACAGAAAGTATTAATAAATGTAGCTACAAGCAGGAATTTTTGAGGCTGAGCAAGTCTGAAACAAAGTGACAAGCTGAGCAAAAATAGCAGGGGAGCATCAAGAAAATGCTTATTATATTTCAACATCTGTTTCTGCAGTCATTTACTCAGGAAAACATAGTGGTTTGAAGGACATTAGCAAAGTATATTTGCAAAGTTAATTGATATTTGAGGGCTGCACTGTGATGCGTCATGCTTAAATAGAGTCTTTTAATGTCATCAAATGATTCATGTTTTAAATATGCCTAACAAGATTTATTGGGTATAAAAATATTTTTAAATTGAATTACATTTTAGTGCGTGTCTTCTGTCAAACGTGGTAAAAAATGCATGATAATTATTTTTGGTTCAGAAAATATAAACTTAATCAAGACACATTCTAATGTATGGGGACAAAACCAAACTTAAAGCTGTATTTTTAATAAATCTTAAAAATCTTAAAGCAATTTAATTTTAATGATGCTTGAAACACCCTTTTCATCTTTGACGCTAGAGAGAGAGAGAGAGAGAGAGAGATTACTAATCATAGAAATATTTATAGGCAATGATTTCTTATGGTAACCAGAACTTCTATCTATAATTGAGGAGTAGTTGAAGTAGATAATTGAATCCAGTGGTGCTTCACAGGCCAAACTGTTGTATACAAAGCTAAAGTAAACATCCTGGTTATGAGCAAAAGCCAGGAAGTTGATTAGAAAATAGGCTCCGTTCTATGTGTGGCCTTTGCTTAACTATGGGGCTCTGCAGTTGCTATCAGACCAAGTGAAGAAGGAACAGTCTTTGAAGAGTGAGAGGAGTTACTTTTATAATCACCTATGAACATTCTCTGATGTCAGAGATATTTACTAAAGTAGATTGTGATTTATGTGAAGAGGTGTGTGTTGGTCGGTGATGGCTTAGTTTCTGTTAGCCTATCTTCCTAGACATGGATATTTCGACTTCAGCTGTAAATCACAAGCAAATATGGATGCTGAAGAAGCAGATTTATGTCAGATGAGGGTGGCGGTAGGTAGGCCTTGCACTGAGAATATGCCCCTTTTAAAAGCAAAGAAAAGAGCTGAAAAAATAACTCAATCAAAGATGAAATATCCACATTTTGTGGGGGAGAACCCACCGGCTCTGGAATTGACAGATTTCTTTTGATGTGCGTTCCTGGAACCTCATAGTTTCACCATCCTGGCATGGTTCTCTAGCAGGAAATGGCCTGTGGTTGACATTGCCCTCGAGACCCAGGAAGAGCCAAACCAGCTCTGGCATCCCACTCAGTCCATGTGTGGCCAGACCAGCTGGCTTCCCCAGAACGGGCCTTGTTTTTACCGGGCCTGTCTAGCCTCTCAGAGAACCTCCTCAGACCGCAGACACAAGCTCATGGTGGACTCACTGAAAAAATTCTCAAACTGATGTTTTCTTTTGTGCAAAGGATTTTACATGAGCCTAATATTGCAGTTATAGAAACAATCGTTTATGCTCTGTTGGAGTGGCGGCCCAGGCAGTCGTGGAGGTATTTTTAGACATACAGTGTTATTCTATGGAAAACATCTGAACAAAGATGATAGAAGTTTAACTGTGCTATAAATACCAGCCTTGATGCAAAGGTTTCCCTGCTAAACAATATCCTCCATCTCCTTTTGACAGATTTGGCATCTGTCCATCCCTTCACTTGTTGTTCTCAAGCCAGGGATCCATTGTAAAGACCCAACCTCATGAGTCTTTTTCAACACAGTATATATTAGTCAGATTCAAGTATTACATTTTCCTGTCACCATTTAATGCAAAGAGGCCAACACCTTTATCTTCAGAGGACGTAATGCACACTCTTCTTTAATTCCCTGAATTGGATCTTTTGTGTACATGATTTTGGTGAGTGAAGTCTCATGTTTTGATGACGGTAGCAGCATATTAATGCCTTTGTTGGGTGAACATTTGGAAAATTCAGAACACAAAATTTTGTATGGTTTGTAAAATTAATATGATTTCTAAAAGTTGGGTACAGCAGATTGTGCAACGAGTGTCTAGTACAGACAAGAGATGTGATGAAATATTTGTAATATTTGGTGATGATGTATTTTGTGATTGTGTGGGGCTGACTGTATTTTCCTTTCCACGCAAGACCTGTGAGGCTGCAGGTGGCGTGGCATTTTTTTCTTCCCTCTTTCTCGGGAAGGGCGTTATGTTGAGGTTTTTAGTTGATCTGTCCCAACCTGCTCTCTAGATCATCTGGCCTCCCCCCAGCTTCCACTTATTATTCTAACCACTGCTGTGTCATCAGATCTGCCTGCCTCAATTTCACTGAGGTGTGGGGCAAGTCGAGTTCTAGTTCCTGGAAGCTCATGAGCAGCATTCGATTTTGAGGTGGATGAGAAAGTGTTTGTGTGTCTAAGGTTACTTAAACAAGGTCAGCAGAATCTTTCATCTCATTGCTCAGCAGTAAGCAGCGTCTGTTTGCTGAGTGAACAGTGGGCCTGAAAATGATGTGGAGGTTGAGATTGACACGTAGGCAAAGAGAAACAGTTGCTAAAGGGGACACACGGCTAAGAAAAAACGCTGAGGGTTAGTGAGGGTGAGTTCATTTATATCTCTTAAGTCTAATGGATAAATAGTTTTTGTTTGTGAGGTCCATATAAATGATTTCCAAAGTGATTGTGTGGGGGAATCCGTATATTAATTTATACTGTTCTATTTTTGTTGGCATGATGTGGAGGATTTTACACTGACAAATTTGCATCAGATTGTTGTTGTTGACATTTCCTTTAAAATATTCTCTAAAGTATATCTAAAATATCTAAAATATTCTCCTTTTGCATTACTTGTAGCATTATGTTACATGTCCTGTTGACTTTTTCTGATTAAATCACAGTATTTATTAGTGCTCTTATTCATGGTTACTGTTTGTGAGAAAATAACACTCTTCTGTACCAAGCACAATTTGTTGGATGGTTTCTTACTCTTTCTGCTGATTTATGCTTGTTTCAGGTGTCAATCTGTGTCCACACCTCGAATTCTTACCACTGGAAAAGAGTCATGTTCCTCTCACCTCAGTGGCAGTGAAGACGCCAGTCAGCAGGGAAGGTACGCTAAAGCTGACGCTAAACTCTGGACCCAAAAGAACTGGAGCTGTAAGACAGCCAGCTTGAGGAGTGGCGCTTCGCTCTCCACTGACTTTGAATGCCAAAGCAGGCTCATCAAATCTCAGAGCATTAGCTGTCTGGACAAGAGGCTCAACAACCAGAACCCACCAAGTGGCAATAACCAGGACCAGAAGGAGAACCAGCCTCAACAGGCCGCCACTGTGGGGGATGGATTGAATCCTGGACCCCTCTACTGGAGTACTCTTTCGGTAGGACCTACAACCAAGCACAAGCGCACACTTTCACTCAGTCATACAGGGACCTGCATCTCATCCGTCACCATACGCAAAAAGATCTCGGAATGGGAGGGTCGAAAGGCGGCTCTGCCTAGAATGAGCCTCTGCCTGGAGAAGAGGCCCGGAGGTGGGAGCGAGGGTTGCCCAAGCCTGCTGTCCTCACCCTGCAGTGAGAAAACCTTTGACTTTAAGGGTGTGAGGAGGATGAGCACAGCATTTTCCGAGTGCTCCTACCCTGAGATTGAGGAAGATGAGCAGGTATCGGATCGAGAAGCTCCTGTAAGGTTTCAGAAGAGGCCTTCAAAGACAGAGTCCTCAGGGATTTTCCTCCGCACGCTCTCGGCACGCAAGGACACCTCAGCTGTGCTCAGCCGCATTCAAAAAATTGAACAGGCCTTGAAGGAAAGTCCCTCTTCGTCTCCTCCGCAGTATCTTAGTAATAGCTACAGCCTTGACAAGTCCAGACAGAAGTCTTTCATTATAAGTGGAACAGAGGACTTGGACAGCACTTGTGGCAGCAAGCGGAGCAGCATCTGTTCTGTGGCCACCGAACCCGAAGCTTCTCCAGGGTCTGAAAGACTCTCTAAGCTCAAGCAGAGGTTCAGCATCAGCTCTACCAGGTCAGAGAGCCCAGAACTCCCTTCTGCACAGGTCTCTTCTGGAATCACAGTGAACCCTTTGCCCAAACCCAAACGAACATTTGAGTATGATGCCAACCGCAACCACAGAGGCTTGTTGCCTGGTAATGGACTACCTCCCACCACTGAATCTCCACCTCCACTTCCTTCCACCCCAGCACCTGCTATAATGAGAAATTCAAAGAGAGATGAAGGCTTGCCTAAGAAGACTCAAGATAGGTGAGAAACATGATTATCTTCCATATTTTTTGAATGTCAGTAGTGGTTTGTGGCTTTTGGCTAATTAATTTAACCAAAACCACTTGGGGATTAGTACTTTACTTATGAGTACAGGGGTAATGGTGAAGGCTCATGATTTACTCACCATCATGTTGTTCCAAACTTGTATGGCATTCCTCTCTGGAGGGACAAAGTTTATCAGACTGTTGACATTGATTTTTTATTCCATACAATCCAAGCATACAGCTATCATAGTCTATCAAGATTTAAGGACAAAAAAGTATAATAAAAGTAGTCCATATGACTTGTGTTCTATAGTCCATGTCTTCACCCATATTAAATTGTTGTGATGAACAAACTGAAATGTAAGTTGTTTTTCAAAACTGAAAATCGCTGTTCTCACATCTAAAATGAAGTCACGCATATTCAAATATTCTTTATTAATCATTTTACATTTGTGTTTGCATTTACTGAGTTAGGTCCCTTTAAATAAATTCAAACTAAAGACTAGCCAGACAGATTTGTGGTGCACAAAAAAACAAAAACAAAAAAACATGTCAGCTGTGGAAAAAAAATACTGAGAAGCAATGAATTTGTGTACTTCCACTTATTCACTTGCCCCACAAAGAAGAGATCATTTGTTTTTTTTGGATAATGAAGTGTTTAAAACTCAGAAATGTTGAAAAGGATAAGGACCACAGGCCAAGCATTTGTTTTGTTGATATAGTCCTAGACTTTGAATTATTGACTTTTGTTTTTGACTACATAGTCTCTCACAGTGTATTGGCCTCTACAGATTCCTATGTTACAAATCAAGTAAGCAAAATGAAATTCCTGTCAGGCATTTTACAGCAAGAAAAGATCAACATGGAGATTCTCATTATCTCAGTGTTTAGTAATTTTACCATATTAGGTGAATTTTTTTGCTGTCAAATGTTTTGTTCTGTGTACGGCACACATAATCTTGTCGCCTTATTTTATCTTGACACTGATTCAAACTGTCATTTCTGAAACGGGCAATGCTTAATAATATTTATTTCTCCAAATGTATTTCAAAAATAGCATCAACTAGAACTCACTGTAGCAACAGTAACATAAAACACTTTTGAATATATTTTTAGAAACCCATCAGCATTCATTTAACAGGGTGAGATGGAAGAATACAGAAAATGAAATGTTTTGAAGGTTCAAAGACCTCATATACTTCATCTCTTCTTTTTAAGTTGATATAACACTGCTTCATAGTGTTGCTTTTTGGCTTTTTTGAGGGCTCTCTTGTTGTTTATAGCTCATATTCCTCATGGTCTTGTGAATGATCTTTGGCACATGGATTGTTTAGCCCAGTAACTAGGTACTGGGAGCTGCCAGGTTCTCATGATTGAGATCCTCATGTGCTGGAGCATTTCTACTGCTCTACATTTGAGCCCATGTTTGACATTCTTGTGGCTGGCCAAAGTCCACTGTTTAAAGACTATAGGCAAGCAAACAGATTGTGTCGTTAATTTGAGCTTTCAACATTCTGGTTAGCTTTTCAGCCATGTTATTGTGTGTATATTTTCATGCATTTACATTTTGTTTTTTGTACAAACCCCGATTCCAAAAAAGTTGGGACACTGTACAAATTGTGAGTAAAAAATGAATGGAATATTTTACAAATCTCATAAACTTATGTTTTATTCACAATAGAATATAGATAACATATATCAAATGTTGAAAGTGAGACATTTTGAAATGTCATGTCAAATATTGGCTCATTTTTGATTTCATGAGACCACATTCCAAAAAAGGACAGGTAGCAATAAGAGGCTGGAAAAGTTAAATGTACATATAGACGGTTTCATCGGGCGCACGCGCCTGGACCTAAGTTAACTTCCAGTCTGTGTTGTGTATATCGGTCTGGCTGCGTGCCATCTACAACGCAGTTAAAGCCAAGGTGATGAGTAGACTGAAGTTGGGCTCAGGTGGTTGTGCTTGCGGGATGTGTTTCCCATACATTTATTTATTTTTGGAGACTCGCCTCAATTTTAAAACTGATCAATTTTCAAAAAGGCTTCGTCAAATAAACATGAGTAACGTAACGTTACGTAACGTACTGCACGTTTAATAATAATAATTCCTTACATTTATGTTTAATTATCAAAACGAGGCACGGGTGTTTTTATATCGCTGTATTTCTGAAAGAAGACTTGCATGTTATATGCCTGATAAAGCAGCGTGTGAGCGTACCAGCTCTGCTTTGTTTACAGCTGTTACTGGGGAAACCTCTATTTCTCGCGCTTTATGTCTATGCTTTAAAACATCTCCTGTTGGCAAATAATGAATTAGCATTTTCATTAAGTCCGCCTGATCCACACAGAAAACACATTTTGTTTGTTATCAAAAAAATATCTACTCTAGAGGGACTTGGCTGTTGTTATTGATTCTATTTGGAGTCTACCGGAAGTTAAGTTAGGTCCACAAAAGCGCTCACGCGCATTAACATTTGTTTATGTTGATGCCGTTGAAACCGTCTATAAGGAACAGCAGGAGGACCAATTTGCCACTTATTAGGTCAATTGGTGACATGATTGGGTATAAAAAGAGCCTCTCAGAGTGGCAGTGTCTCTCAGAAGTCAAGATGGACAGAGGATCACCAATTCCCCCAATGCTGCGGTGAAAGATAGTGGAGCAATATCACAAAGGAGTTTCTCAGAGAAAAATTGCAAATAGTTTGAAGTTCTCCTCATCTACGGTGCATAATATCAGATTCAGAGAATCTGGAACAATCTCTGTGCCTAAGAGTCAAGGCCGGAAAACCATACTGGATGCCCATGATTTTCGGGCCCTTAGACGGCACTGCATCACATACAGGAATGCTACTGTAATGGAAATCACAGCATGGGTTCAGGAATACTTCCAGAAAATATTGTCGGTGAACACAATCCACCGTGCCATTTGCAATTGCCGGCTAAAACTCTATAGGTCAAAAAAGAAGCCATATTTAAACATGATCCAGAAGTGCAGGCGTTTTCTCTGGACCAAGGCTCATTTAAAATGGATGTGGCAAAGTGGAAAACAGTTATGTGGTCAGACGAATCAAAATTTGAGGTTCTTTTTGGAAAACTAGGAGGCCATGTCATCCGGACTAAAGAGGACAAGGACAACCCAAGTTGTTATCAGTGCTCAGTTCAGAAGTCTGCATCTCTGATGGTATGGGGTTGCATGAGTGCGTGTGGCATGGGCAGCTTACACATCTGGAAAGGCACCATCAATGCTGAAAGGTATATCCAAGTTCTAGAACAACATATGCTCCCATCCAGACGTCGTCTCTTTCAGGGAAGACCTTGCTTTTTCCAACATGACAATGCCAGACCACATACTGCATCCATTACAACATCACTGCTGCGTAGGAGGAGGATCCGGGTACTGAAATAGCCAGCCTGCAGTCCAGATCTTTCACCTATAGAAAACATTTGGTGCATCATAAAGAGGAAGATACGACAAAGAAGACCTAAGACAGCTGAGCAACTAGAAGCCTGTATTAGACAAGACATTCTTTTTCCTAAACTTGAGCAACTTGTCTCCTCAGTCCCCAGACATTTGGAGACCGTTATAAAAAGAAGAGGGGATGCCACACAGTGGTAAACATGGCCTTGTCTCAACTTTTTTGAGATGTGTTGATGCCATGAAATTTAAAATCAGCTTATTTTTCCTCTTAAAATTATACATTTTCTCAGTTTAAACATTTGATGTCATCTATGTTGTATTCTGAATAAAATATTGAAATTTGAAACTTCCACATCAATGCATTCTGTTTTTATTCACAACTTGTACACTGTCCCAACTCTTATTGCTCATTGTTTTTAATTAGAAGAACTGTTGAGGAAATTAAACACATTTAAGATCCTCATAAATGAAAGATGCTTTCATGTTCTCAGGTTGTCTGAACTGATTGTGATCATCCAACTGAAAGATGAGCCATACCAACAGAAATACTCTTCACTTGTTCAGCAGTCATGTCTAAAGCTGTGGTTTTTCTTCATCTCTGTTTGTTTCTAGAGAGTCGTGTGAGTCAGAAGATGCTGTCAGCCTGCCTTCCTCATACCCTTCCTCACTCACAGAGAATGGCACAGAGAGCCACAGTCGGCCCAGCTCCAAAAGCACACTCGAGGAGAACGCCTATGAGGACATATTTGGTAAGAACATACAACAGTTGGTGATAGATCCTGCTTGCATCCTTTTGATTTTAGACTAAACGGTAGCTGATGTATATTAAAATGCTTTGGGGATAAACCTGTTATTGTTAGAGATATTTATTTGGAAAACAGTTATGGTGCAAAAATATTAGAATATCATATTTACAGTTGGTATAGTAAAGAATCACCCTCCTTTAAAATAAGCACATTTTGTTGCATTGCATCCTGAAATGAAGACAGACACAGTTTTTGTTTTATCCAGCCATTGCTTGACATCATTCTGCTATGTAGTTCATCACCGCAG
The DNA here is from genome assembly GCF_023724105.1 of Carassius gibelio. NCBI lineage: Eukaryota > Metazoa > Chordata > Actinopteri > Cypriniformes > Cyprinidae > Carassius > Carassius gibelio. The sequence continues at coordinate 27,194,856 of NC_068377.1, forward strand.
TAAGCAGGTAGAGGACGAGAACATATTACAGTGTCTGACATTGTACTTGCAAGTTCACACACCTCTTTAATGTTATATTTAGTGATCTTCGACTGGCGAAGTCAAACATCATTAGTGCCAACGTGAATAGCAATCTTCCTGAATTTATGTTTAGCATTAGCCAGCACTTTTAAATTTGCCAAGATGTCAGGTGCTGACACTGAGTGGGAAGAACCTGTTCAATGTTTTGATCTGAATGGAAGAGCTGTGTTTTGTCCCGTGACTATGCCGCCTCACAGTCACCTAGTTGCCCTGCTGCTCTGCAACTGGAACCAAACAATGTATGGGACTTGCTAAGCTAGTCGCAACCAAAGCCTCAAAACCACATAATATGTCTTGAAGAAATCCAATACTCACCATCCAAATAACAGCATTCCTGCAGTAAAGCATGGAGGTGGTCATATCATGTTATGAGGTGTTGCTCTGCAGCAGAGACTGGAGCACTTCAGGATAGAAGGAAAAATGGATGAGAAATTTTTTTTTTTTAATTCTTTAGGAAAATCTGCTGCCCTCTGCCAGAAAGTTGTTCATGGGAAGAAAGTCTTTCCAACATGACAATGGGCCAAAACACACAGCAAAACTGAGCACACAGTGGTTGAAGGAGAAAAAGCAAATGTCCTTGAATGGCCCAATCAGAGCCCAGACATAAATCCCACTGAAAATCTGTGGAATGACTTGAAGACTGAAGTCAACAAATGCTCACATCAAATTTCACTGAACCTGAGCAGTTCTACAAAGAGGAGTGGACATACATTGCAATGTCTAAATGTGCAAAGTTATTAGAGACATATTCCTACAAACTAAAGGCTGTAATTAAAGCAAAAGGTGGTTAAAAAAAAATACTGACACAAGTGGGTCATCCTTTTTCCAACTCAGTGATTCTGGTGTATATAATTATATATATATAGATTTTTTTTTTCTGATATGTTTGTGTTATATCTTTCACTTGTATGTTATATTGAGTAAAAACAGTTGGATAAAACAAAAACTGTGTCCGACTTCAGGTTGAAAAGCAATAAAATGTTATTATTTTAAAGGGGGGTGATACTTTTCTATACTCACTGTTGAATTACATTTTTAATAAAATATATTTTATATGTTTGTACATTTATTGATTTCAAATAAATGTATATAATTTTAACTACATGACATTTACAGATATTTTTTTCTTTTTATATTTTATTATTTAAAGTATTTAATTTATAACATTATATGCATCTATTTATATTTTATCTATTTAAAATGTTTCATTTTTATTGTTTGTCGATTGTGCACTCTTCACACAAGCCCTGGTTAAATCCTCTTTTTTGTCTACTGAAGGTGATGAAGCACTGGCATGTGGTGCTGGCTGATTTTAGGTGCTAAATTCCTTCGTGGCAGGAAATAGTCTGTGCACACTAACACTCAGACCCTGTGGGGCTTGACAGCGTTACAGTGTTCTAGCGTCTTGCCCTGTGGCCAGACTGTAAATCTCTGTTTTGTCAGTGCTGATGAGGCTTGGGCATCAGGTGCTGTTAAGTGGTCTGACTGAATAAGGGCCTAGTTGGCAAACAAGCAGGAGTTTGTGGTTTGGTAGACTTGAAGTTTATATGCCATTATATCAGTTCTACAGCCAAAAATAAAGCCTTTGCTACGTATTGTTCTTGAAATGATGATGGCCACTTGGTCCAGGCGGTGTATGAGTCTCTAGCAGTTGGGAAGTGGGTGACTTTTTTCCACTGACAAAGGTTCCATTCTTCTAGCGAACACCTCAAGTGTGGGATCAAGTATTGCGGTTGCACATTTTTGCGAATGCTGATTAGTTCCAGAGAAATATATGGCCTCTGTGTGCCTCTTTGCTCCAACCGCTGAGCTGGGGATTGGTGTAACATTCTGACAGAGGCATATAAGGGTGGTCTCCAGAAGCATCGGGCTGTGGTTTGCATATCAGATGGTCTGCTTCCTCAGGCTGTCAACAGGGTTTCAGCCCCAAAATGTCACCAACTGTTAAAAACGTAAACATTATTTATGGTACACATATATAAGGATTCAACATCCTCTCAGGTTAAACATTTGGGCATCATGTTGCTTTTAGGCACAAAGCTTTTCTGGTCTGGTGGCAGTGGTGAGGTGCCCCCCATATGCAATGCACATTAGTATAGTGATAAAGGATTGGCCAATTATCTCCAGATAGCTGGGTCATGTTACATTTACCATGAGATAAATGTAACATGAAGGGATATCTTCTGCTTGTTTACATGTCACAAGGCCATTCCTCATCTCACATGACCCCACGGTGCTCCTGGGAAGACCACAATCTGGACATAAAATTATTTTGTCTGCTGTGTTGCTTTTTATTGGTAGTGTACTGCTCACTTACACATCTAGCTCTGAAACATCCTTTCCTTTGAAATCCTTTCGTGTAAAAGGAAGGACAGTATGTGTTTTGGTTAGGGGTGCCCACACTCTCTCTCTCCTTTTGTCTGTTTGTTTTGTGGAGCTCCTGTAAGCAGAGAAGTTGATTAGTACCTTCCTGTACATGAGTGGTCAGGGAGGCATATCATTTCTCCAGCATGCTGTCATTACATTGCTTCATTTGGGAGCCTTACAGAGCACTATGTGCAATTGCTGGCCTGTCATTGTGCCTCTCAGGCTTAATGGCACTAGGGCAAATCTCAGCAGTACATCCCGTGAGGTCAGGCTGTTGTGTAGATGATTACTACGTTGTATGGTAGCCTTTTGCCTTCTTTTAAGCTTTTCACGAGAAGTTACACTGATTATTATTGCCAGGTTTACTTAGTGGCACTTTTGATACCCTTGTAATGTGCTGAAGTGTTAAATTGTAATAAAATGGGTGAACAAGGGCTAATATTTCATCTACAAGATGCAACATGAATTGAGCAGATATGATTGCTTTCTTTTGTAGTGCACCTGGAGCCGTATTACACAAATGTCCTATTTTAAGTCACAGGTTATAATCTGCCAAGATTCAATTTTCTTTCTGAAAACAGCATTCGGTATTTTAGGTTAGGATGTTTCTGTAAGATAACGCCTGTTGTGTATCTAGTGGAGGGAAACAGGGCAGAAAGATGTGTGATATGCCAGTCTCTTACAGTAATAAAACAACAGAAAAGTAGGACACTGTTTTTGTGTGGGTTGTGCACAACTGTTATTACATCATATTGAAACTGGCAGCATTCAACTGGTTGGTTTCATTACATTGCCTTGACAGCCAGGAATTGGTGACTTGGAAAGAATGATTTTAATTAGAGGATTATTTGATTATGTTGACCTGAGACAAAGTGGTGCAATAGCTACAGTAGATGTTATATGAGCACAGTTATATATATATATATATATATATATATATATATATATATATATATATATATATATATATATATATATATATATATATATATATATATGATCCATCATCAATTTGAATGGGGTCGGTAAGATTTTTTTAAAAGAAATTTATATTTCATTCCACAAGACAATTAAAGTAAATGTGAAAAATATTAAGCATCATAGCTGTTTTCTGTTGGAAAAAAATATATAAAAATATATATTATATTTATATGTGTATATATTACTTGTGTTTGTTTGTATACATATCTTAAATATTAGCATTACCAGAAGAAGTCATAGGAGACCAGCATTTGTTGATGCTTCATACATGCGTCCACATTAGAGTTAAAAACTTTTGCAGGCCCTATTCAGGTCATCTTGTTCTCGCTTTATGCAGACTATCAGTCTGCCAAAGTTTCTTAAAGGGGAAAGCACAACTTAATTTATATCCTCAAGTGTTTGGTGAACAAGTGATCCACCCTTTTACATGAGAAAACATGTTTGCAAAAATAAGATTCATCTAAAACATGTTTTAACAAAGAGGCCGTCTTCAAACCGTTTATAATGTTTTATTTATTTGTAATTTTTTGGTGGAGTCTTGTGCAGAGTCAGACTAAAGTTCTGCACTGTCTACATTCTCTTATTTTGACTCATCACTGGCCCTTATTTCTGGAGACAGTGTGCTGTCCAAAGGCTTATGTCCAACAGAAACGGTTTTTGGAGACGATGCACTTGAGTTTCAAGCACGCCAGCAGTAAACCTCCATGAATAATCCTTTCCCAGCACTCAATAGCTGCCCCGCTATGTGCCTCCGGCTCCTTTTTCTTTCATTATCATCTTCCACTGGTTTCCATGAACTCTGCCCACCTTTTCCCTATCAGTTTTTCTCTCTCCCACTCACTCCTTAAGAAGACATGTTACCTTGCTACCTTTTAAGTCGGCTCCTGGGCAGCGGGTGTTTAGTTTTAGTCTGAGTTGTTCTCTTCTCTTCTGCAAACAGAGAAAGAGAATCCATATGAGGATGTAGATCCAGTGAGGAGATGTCTGGCCAGAAATTCCCGTCTGTTACCCGAAAGGTCCCGGGACTCACTCAACAGGATGTGGACCTCCCAGGACAGGAAGTCCATTACACCTCCCCAGGTAGTCTCCTTTGCTGTGTCAGATAGAGATGATAGCACCTGCTTTTCAATTATTTTTATTTAAATCAATGCTTTATATACATGAATCAATCCACCATATGTTTTGTACATTTAGTAAAGTGTACAACGTATTGTGGTGTATTTTTATGCACTTTCAAATTTTGATTTATTATACATGTCTGCACCTTTTCATGATGCTAAAAGATTGATTTCTTATCAACTTCCCTCTCACCAGCTGCCCTCTAAATCGAGTAGTCAGTCTCTGCGGCTGCCAGGTCCTGCTGACAGGAAGAGCCAGCGCACATCCCGCCTGTCTAAGAGGCACAGCCATGATGACCTGCTGCTTCTACCCCAGCTGGGCGTGCCTTCCTCCTCCTGTGGCCTACTAGATGACAGCCTGAACCCTTCCACCGGGACATTGGCGTCCCACAGGCAGAAACGAGTCCCCAAGGTAATCTATAAGGCTAGAATGAAGTGAAGTGACCCTGTGGTGGTTGAACATGTCTGCCTAACTTTTCTTGTAAATCTGGGATTCCTAAACCTTTTGTTAAGAGAACTATTTTGATCGAAAATATTTTCTTGAATTAAGTCAGAGATTTTTAGTGAATAGTTATGAGGGTTATGGTAACGGTGTAATGGTTACGTGACATATAACAGTGCTTGACACTAAGAATTTTTTTTACTGGCCAGTCAGGCCAGCGGTTCATATTTTTACTTGTACTGCCGACATTTCCACTGTTACCGCCACAAAATAGTTATTGTCTAAAATTATTATTGTTTTCAACCAGTGTTATTTTGTAATCTAATAAATAAGCTTATAACAAAAACATTCTTAGGAAATATTACAGAAAAGACTACTAACCTAACAAATACAAAGTTCAAACATTATTAAATTGAAGAGTCAGTGATAAATGAAGAACAAATAAACAAATTGCAAGCAATAGTACAAATAAGTACAATAAAACAATTATACAAATGAAACAATGCTTTGTTTTTCTGGTTTGTATGGGTTCAGGTACAGAAATGGAATAATTCAATTGTTCAACATTGTCTTCACTGTATACATTTAAATATAAATTAATCCTCGTTAAAGCTACAAAAGTTATTCAGTGATGAACAGTGAAGGATTTTCTCTTTGTCTTTTGTTGTTTGATTAACATTAATGACGCAGACAGCATCAGCTTCATTATGCTCAGTTTAAGACCAAAGTCACAGATCCAATAAAATCTTTCACACTGGCTCATTGTGATCCATGATAATTGCTTTTAAATCAGTGGGCACTGCACTGTTGTAATACGACACAACATTACCAACATTAAAAGTTAACAGTTGACTCTTCAGAAGTAGGTGTAGCACACCATTCTGCCTTCCTGCTACTTTTTCCTCTGCTCCAGAATGTTTTTGATGGGAAAACACCTTCAACCACACACAATTTTAATGCCTATGTTCAGATGCTTCAGGTTTTAAAGAGAAAAACATGGAATCTATCGCTCAAGTTTACATAACCGCTCTCAAGGATGGAAAAAGGAGCCTTGTAGGGCTGAAAGATTTAGTTTCACTGCTTTTCCATTTCCAGACCCTTTACAAGTTACTATAGAGCGGTCCCAGTGGCTTTTAGGAACTCACTGATAGATAAAATCATTAACTTTCCCATATGGACTACAGCAGTCCCTTAAAATATGATTTGCAAAACTTAATAACATTCCTGGCTGAATGTGTACATAAGGGGCAGTTTGAAAGTAATTTTCAATTGGTCGTAACACATCTTTTTCCCTATCAGGTGGTGCAAAGAATAAACTCTATCTACTGTACAAAAAGAGGAAAGAAGAGGCTAAAGAATCTTTCGCTTTCAAACATAGAAACTGCGTCTAGAGGTATAGAGTTTAACCTTGATGTAATCTCTCAGAATGTACCCCAGTTGTTCACGCTCAGACCAAAAAATTTTGTCAGTTGACCTTTTGACATTAAACAACCCCTGTTCTCTTGTTTGTAGATGACAACAGCGAGAGTGAAAGTGACTCTGATGACAGATTTAAAGGTGAGGGATCGCAGTGTTATGCAGACGCAGTGTTATGTATAACCTCCTATTGTTTTTATTAATAATTTGAATGTAATATTACTGTATTTAGTAATATTTAGAATTAGCTTACATTTGTATTTTTATTAGTTTGTTTCTACAGTATATGTTGCCTGTAATATTGTGTAGATTTTTATTTGTATTCTTTTTTTAAAACGCAGCCCACACTCAGAGGTTACTGAAGCTGCAGTCTATGCTGCGACGTGCACCCAGTTACAGGACTCTGGAGCTGCAGCTGATTGAGTGGCAGGAAAGGGAGCTCTTTGAGTACTTCGTGGTGGTCTCACTGAAGAAAAAGCCCACCAAAAACTCTTATACTCCAGAAGTTACTTACCAGTTTCCTAAGGTGAATATTCTCTGTAAAAAGGAGAGATACTGTTTATGTTTTATAGTTAAGATGCTACTCAGTGGGAAATACATTGATGTTTAGTAACCCTTTATCTGTCTTTTTAGGGTCAGTTCTTACAGAGTTGCTATCAAACAGTTTCCCGATTAAGTCTTGATATATGATGAATAATATAAATATGATATGAATAATCCTGCTTTCTGAATGTCATACATATTGAGTGGGTTTTTTATTTTATTCAGATGGTAGAATGCAGTTGTTTGGATATTTGATAACAGATTTGTTTACTTCTGTTCAGAAGTTTGGGGTCAATAAGAAAAAGATTAATACTTTTATCCTTTACTACTTTTATCAAAGAATCCAGAAAAAAATATATGTATAACGGTTTTCAGTAGAATATTAAGCAGCTCTGTTTTCAACATTGGTAATAATAAATGTTTCTTGAGCACCAAATCAGCATATTAGAATGATTTCTGAAGGATCATGTGACAAGGCTGGAGGAATGGCTGCTGGAAAAAAAGGTCACAGAAATAAATTTGATTTTAAAATATATTGAAATATAAAGCTTTTTTTTGTAAATAAAACAAATATTTAAATAATTGCAGCCTTAGTAAGCATAAAATAATTTTTTTCTTAAAAAAAAAAAGATCGTTTGGTGGGAAAATATTCTGTACATACTTGACAGTGATGAAGGTGTGAAAGGACACTATAATGAGGCTGTGCAAATATATTAGATAGATTCCTTACCAGGTCTTTTCATCTGAACCTCACAGTTAGAGAGACTCACCAAGCAGATGAGGGAAGCTGAACAGAGACTCAAGGCTATCCCACAATTCTGCTTTCCAGATGCCAAAGACTGGAGCCCTGTGTCTGAATACACCAGGTATTACTGTTTTTCTGTGGATGCACGGAGTTACAAATTATGGCTTTTACTGATAAGCCAATAATTATTTTAACGTTACGGCCAATATTTAAAATCTTTACAGTTGTGTCTAAAATGAAAGTAAAACACACTAAAAAAAAAAATCTACTCAGTCAAGTTGGTCATCACAGCATCATAAAGTGCAGTATAATGTATGCAGTATGCTATAATTATGCTCTTGATATTAAAATTAAACTGTCAAGATAAAAACATACCTATAATAGTGATGGAAAAGAGGAAAAGGCACCTCTATAATAGGGCTTTGGAAGAGCAGTGCTTTTAAAGCTTTACGTCTTTGCTTCAATCTGCCGCCTTTTAAAATAGCACTGTATGATGACAGGTCATCTAAAAATAGGCAGAAATGAGTGTCCACTAAATATCCAATATCATCTGATATATCCAATATTAACTGATATTGATTAAAAAAAAATAATGTAATGCAATGATGGTTCCGAAATATCTGCATTACCAGCACATTTAAAGTACAAAAATAGCACATGTGGCATTAGTCACATTTAGCTGGAAAAAAGGCTACCTTCAAGAGCAGTGACAGAGTTTGTTGAAATTGTAATTCCATCAAGACAATTACAACCAGTAGTTTGGGTCAGAGGAAAAATACTATCACACAATCAGTTCATCAACTGAACTAAAAAATGACCATTTCAATTTAAACCTCCTCAAGTATTCACGACTAAATATTCCAGCTGCCTGATAGAGTCTTCTTACCACAGTGAGTGATACGCCTTAAAAGCAAAGTAATCGGTCTCAAGAGCATTTCCTCTCAAGTGGTTTTAAACAGGGTTTCTGCTCATCACCTGATCTACATGGGGTTTGGGGACTAATGATGGCTGTCTTTGTTTTACTGCAGCGAGACCTTCTCTTTCATGCTCACCGGAGAAGATGGCAGTAGACGCTTTGGGTATTGTAGAAGGCTTCTGGTGAGTCTCTTTCTCACATTACTGATGCTTTTCTTGCTCCCTTTGTTTTTGTTAGTACAACCATAAGTGTATTGTACATTGCATCACACATTGTAATTAAAGTGCAAGCAAATGGATAGAGGTTTAGGTCAGTCACTTGAGTAAGTGTTTGGTTTACTCTCTTTTTTGTGCTCCGAGAGTAACAGATTCTCATTAATGTGTCTCGTCTGCTTTAATGAGAGTTCCTCAGGAAATGCAAACCATCAAAATATGTCACTGTATGTAAGATTTGGTCACATATTTGTTCTTTGAGTTTTGTGGTGATTATTGTTTTCAGATGTTGTGGTGAGTTGCATTTTATCTGTGAATGTGCAGTTAGGAACGTGCTGCCTTTTCCGTACATTGTTGTTATTAGTTATACATTACTGTATATGTTTTGCATTAAAGTGCATGGTAATGGTAATCTGTGGTTTAAGAATGACATTTTAAAGTGTTTTAAACATCCAAACATTTGTTCTGGAAACAAAAGAAGAGAAATGTGTCATTGATATGTTTATTAATATTTGTCAAAATGACTGCTGTTGCTTTTTTTAGAACTTTCCTTTTATAGATGTGACCTTATGTTGTTCAGTTTTTGATTGAGAGTGATTCATTATTGGCTTGTGGGATTTCTTTAGCTTCTATTCTGTCTCAGCTCATCTTTTTGAGCGTCTGAATCAATGGCCCAGTGGAGAGAAGTGTTGACTGCGTTCCCTGCAGGGTTGAAATCCAGGGGCTGGCATGAGGGCAGCATTCCTGAGGATTTGAACCCAGCTCCACATGCTTGAATTAATCATCCATTTGTAAAAAGTCAGCAGAGGAGAATTGCATTCCTAATATGGACAAGAGGAATGGGGATTCTTTGTGTTTGTGTGCTTTGAGAGACACTAACCTGGTTGGATTTCTAGAAAATAGCCAGACTTTCGATTGTTTAGTGAACTGCATGTGACAACTCATTCATTTTGAGGAACTGCACCTGTGTTGTGTTTACACTAGAAGTTCTGTATCCATTTTTAAAACTTACATCCATTTTAGACTAACACCATGCACTATTTCATGTGTTTAACTTAAGGTTATGAATTGAATTCTAAATACAAATATGGCATAGGAGGAAAACATTTAAAGCCAGGGGAGTGATCCTTTTAATGGTCCTATCCCCATGTTTTAACAGCAGTAAAACAGTCACTATTGCTCATGCAAATTGTTGATATTTGTCAGTAGGGTCAATAATAAGAAATAATTCTTGAGTACCAAATCAGTACGTTAGAATGATTTCCGAAGGAACATGTGACACTGAAGACTGGAGTAGTTGATGCCATTTTGGCTCACAGTAATAAAATATATTTTAAAATGTATTAAAATAATACAAAAACATATTTTAAAATGTAATCATTTTTCACAATAATACTTTGTTTGCTGTATTTGATAAATGCAGTGCTGGTGAGCATAAGACATTTCAAAAATCTTACAGGCCCCAAACGTTTTAATTGTCTGCTAGTTAATAAAATACATAAAATAATCTCATAAACTAGAAACCACAATATCATTGAGACTCTCATCCACTCAGAATACCCTAGCACCTGCATAGCAACACATTAAAAAACATTCAGAATTTAGCAACAATATAGAAATCCACTGGCAACTATCCACAGCACCCTAGCAATATGCAAGCAACACCAAGATCTGGTTTTGTCTCGATTTTACCACATACACATGTGATTTAGGACCTTATACGTTTTACAGAAATCAGGTGTTGCATAACCTCAAGTAACTTCATGTGTGTGATTTTAAATGCTTGTGTAATCTTTTCCCCGCACCTGCAGCCGAGTGGGAAAGGGCCTCGTCTTCCTGAAGTGTATTGTGTCATCAGTCGACTGGGCTGCTTCAACCTATTTTCCAAGGTGAGCTCAGGCTTGCTCACACACACACACACACACACACACACACACACACACACACACACACACACACACACACACACACACACACACTGTCTCTGGCTGTCAGACATGGGCACAGCTGGATCAAGGCATGTGTTGGCATTGAGGAACATCCAGCTTACATCTGTGTTTCTCTCTGGCCTATTAAACCACTGTTATTTCTTTCACTTCCACCTTTCACTCATGGGAAAGTGAGGAAGAAGTATAGAAACATGCTTGATCCAGCCTTGGTTATCGTAATACTCTATGGAAATCTAATCTGCATGTTTTTATCAATCTTGAAAAAAACTATCTAATGTAGTTAATGAAAACCATGACTTGCTAGTGACAGATTAGAATTCCAGAGACTTCCACACACCTATCTGAAAGGAAAAAAGAAAGAGACCACATGAAATTGATCGCTGTTCTGCAGTGTATAAATCCAGTAAAAGTACAACAATCTACTGTACATGTGAATGCCTTTTAACACAGTGTTTTTCTCTGTCAACTAATTCAGCATTCATTTATTACAGATCCTTGATGAAGTGGAGAGGAGGAGAGGGATTTCAGCTGCTCTGGTGTATCCTTTCATGAGGAGTGTGATGGAATCTCCTTTCCCAGCACCAGGCAAAACCATAAAAGTCAAAACCTTCCTGCCTGGAGCAGGAAATGAGGTTAGATCCTTTCCTTATATAAATTAGATTACTATCTATCTATCTATCTATATATCCATCTATCCATCCATCCATCCATCCATCTATATCTATCTATCATTGAATGTTAATTTTCTTTCCAAAGAAAAGTTGGGTAACACTGTAGAATAGGGAACTCATATTCACTATTAATAAACTCAAATTTTTGCTGCTAATTTGCTGCTTATTAATTGTTATGTAGTTGTCAAGTTTGGATGTGGGGTGGATTAGGGGATCAAAATTATGCTCATCCAGAATAGATGAATTGCATCATCTCTTCTCAGGTCTTCTGGATACAGACTGGAGCTTGTATAAATCATAGTTACAAAAAATAGAAATAAATATAGACATAATTAGCATAGCTGCTGTTCCAACCAATGATCAGATGAGCATTTGATCAGATACAACTGCACTCACAAATTATGAGGTGCATTATTTGAATGCTTGGCCAAAGAGATGTGTTTTCAATCTAGATTTAAACAGAGAGAGTGTGTCTGAACCCCAAACATTATCAGGAAGACTATTCCAGAGTTTGCTATCCTAGGTACCACCAAAGGTCCAACGTTTTGTGACCTTAGGGAGCGTGATAATATTCCACAATATATGCTGGAAATATTTTAATAATTATACAGGAAGTTCAGGAAAATTCATAAATGTTTGCTGGAGAATGATGCCATATACAACAAAACATACTTCATTAATAAATGTCTCTGGTTCTATTGTGCAAAATGTAATAACTTTCTTTGCCTATGAAATGGCTTTTTTTTATGCTGCATGCATGGGGGGAAATAGTAATAAAATAGTCAATAGTAATATTTTCAATTTCCATCTTAACAACATTCATATTGCTGCTTGGATTAATGTACAGTGTTTTGTTTTCCTCAGGTTATTGAGTTACGAAGGCCCATGGACTCCAGACTAGAGCATGTGGACTTTGAAAGTCTGTTCAACTGCCTGAGTGTCCGACAGGTGGTACGTGTTTTTGCCTCGCTGTTGCTGGAACGAAGAGTCATCTTTGTGGCTGACAAGCTGAGGTGAGACACCCTTGTGTGTTAGCTTGAGTGTCTGCATTATCATGCATCTGCACCCTTTGAGATGATGAATATAAACTGTCAAATGCAGGCAGCATATCATCTCATGTAACGCACTCTTCATTCCCATGAGAAAGTTTTTGCTTTTTCAGACCAAACATGGTCAAGCAGTCCTCCCAGTCCTCCTCTAAGACAAGCTGACCAGTGTGACAACAGCAGTCTGAGTGTGGCCTAACAGCAGATGTTCTCAATAACCCCTTTCTTCACTGATGTGCAGTGTCACTTTCAGTTTTCCATCTACTCATTCAGAGCCCGTATAACAACATCTGCTACAAATGAAAGATTTTTATCTTTTTGGGTCATGGTTTTTCTCCTCATGTTGGTTGTAGTAGTCTTTGTTTTTCAGGTCTGTTCCTTTCCCAGATTCTCAAGTCAGAAGCTCAAAAGTTTTGGAAAACACCATTCCTTATTTGTCAGTGACCATTGGGACTCTGAATGGAATACCAAACATAGTATTGGTCCGAATGTTCCAGCTTATACGTCTTGTCATATTTGGGCAGAAAATAGCTGAGTTTTATTTATCAGTGTTCAACCAGTGCATTTGTTAAATTGCAGCTTTCTACAGCGGTTTTGTTTAAAGGGTGACCCAACGGCTGCTCCATGCAGGCTACTGCTAAATTCATCAGAGGAGGCATTTTTGACCCCACACTTTAACACTGGGCTAAACTCCCAGGAGTCCCCGCTGGTCTAAATGCAGAAGTGGGTCAGGGCTGAGACAGGGCTCTGGTGCTGTTAGAGACGTTATGGTCCCTGGAGGTTTCAGCACCCCGCTCCGAGCCTTCGGCTTGGTCACGGAAGCCTGTGGCCGGGCATGGGGGGTCATTAGGGAGTAGGTTATTTGTGAAAGCTTAATCTCCACAAATCATCAGCCAGTTCAAACAAACAGCAGGGGGGTATGTGGGGTGGGCAGTTACTGTGAAGGAAGGAATGCACTTCCTGTGTGAGTGACTGCGCGTTTTTCTCCTCTAATCGGTGGCCATATTGTAAAAGGGTGACAGTTGTTGCTTAAAAAGTTACAAATGTACGTACACTTTAAAAGTTTGATTTCAGACAGATTAAAACAATACGTTGTCTTTTTTAAAAGTCATGTCCACGCTTTAGTCCGACCGAAATACCAGTCTGGTATTTGTGAACTAAAGTCTAACAAAAAAATTAGTGATGCTCTGATAATTCATGCCCAATTTCGTTTACAAGCAAATGGGCTGATACCAATTGCTATTTTTTTCTCTTTAAGCAAGAGATGTATGAGAGAGTGCATTAAAAAATACATTATTTGCTCTATTACATGCCAAGATTTAAAGCAAAAACTGGATGTTCTTCAGCTTTGTGAAAATAATGCTACATAAAACACTAGACAGGCTAAATGAAAATGTAAATTTACTCTCTGACAGTAGGTGGCGCTTATAAAACTGTAGCATCACAGGTTCCCCTTTAACTAGGCATTATATTGAAGGAGGATTAAAAGAAAGTGCCATCACAACTTTTCTGAAGGCAGTCAGTGCCATTAGAATTAGTTTCATATAAAGCCCCACCCCCAATCAGTATTCAGAATTTTTTTTTTATTTACTGGTGGAAATAGGGGTTCTTCAAGTCAAAAAGGTTGAGAACCAGTGCGTTAATCAGACAACATTTGGTCTCTGCATTATGTGCTTGCTCAATTTTTAACTCATGTGAACGTACTTGGTGTTATTGACCTAGCTTTACTTTGCCCTCTACTTCTTCCCACATGGTATAACCAATGGTCCAGTTGACAAACTTCTGAATATTTGATTCAGAATAGCAAAACATGTTTATTCTTTGAATCATAGAATAAAAGTAGTGCTATTTAGCTGCTCAAAGTACACTTTTCAAAACCCACTCTTTGTGAATGGGTTTGAATCACACCCATTATGATAATAGATAGAGCTCTAGTAACAACATATGCTGTTAAGCCGAGTATTGGTATATTCCATGGGCTTGGCTCTGTTCAAAACAGGATAGGTGGATTGATGGGATTTGGTCCAGGCCTAGCTGTGTTGCCCAGCAACCTTAGCTGGATTATGGGCAGTGCTAGACTAAGGTAGAAAATGATCCTTTCACAATCAAGGTCATTGCTGCGGCTCTCTTGGGAAAGACCAGTGCAATCCATTTCCAAAACGATGTCTGCCAACAGTGTATGATGTATTCTTCTGTACCCTGTAACACATGCTGCTCAGGATCTGGCAGAAAGAACACTAACTCCATGTTAGGCAATGCTTTCCATGGGATTTTCCTTGTTTGTTTTAACACTTTCTATACTGTATAGCCACTTTCTGAAGCTTAACCAACACTATTTATTGTGGCACAGAAAGTAATTGTTCTCGAATCACAAAGTTTTCCATTAACTACAGGGAGCTCCTCTTCCCAGACCAGACACTGAAATCCAATCAGGCTGCCGAGTGAGTTCCTGTGGGGGGGTAGAACAGCTATGATTGTTAAAGAAGTAAATACATCACCAATATTACGTTGAAGTATCCCCAATAATACATACATTTTTAAACATGGTATTGAAATACCTTTGTATTTTGCTGCTACTGAAATTTCTGTACAATGATATGCATTTAGTTTGATTATAAAACAACAGGAAAGAGTTTAATTCTCCAATGTGCTGTCTTGTTTTGCCGTTTCTAAATGACTTCCTTTTCTCTGCTACATTGTGTGTGCAAATTTTGTAGACGTCTACCTGTTATAAGTGACTTTTGTTGTCAAATCAGAGCTCAGAAAGGCAGGTGGAAAAATGTTTTGTGTCCCAGACAAGATGAAAAGAAAAAGAGACGGAAGGCATTTAGGCAAATGTGATACAGTATTGCCAAGTTGGCCAGTGAATTTTGTGTGGCTAGTTTCTGTAGTAAACAAGCCAAAATGCATGAAGATTGAAAGGTTTTTTTCTTTCTTTTTTTCTCTTTTTGTTCTCTTATTATCACAGTGATATGTTTAGCATATTGCATAATGGTGGGAACATAAACTTCACATCAACTTTTGGATAAACTTCGTGTTATTGCTCTTACATCCGCATACCGCATGCCACGACTGGTTAAACATGCAGAAGCTCTCGTTAAATACATACAATTACTCTCTGAGCTCTTTTTCCAAAAGCCAGCCAGCCATCCAACATTCCCATTATTTTGATACTGAAAGATGCAGTATTGTTGAGAATCTGTCCAGTTCAGCTTGGCTGGTTAAATGAAAGCATATGTATTATTTCTCTGATTAGGATCTCAAATTTTCACCCTTCAGCTGCTTCTGTTGTAAATTCTTCTTTTTAAGGCTAACTCACGTAGCTCACAACAAACATCAGATTCCAGCAGCTGTTGGGTTCTGCTGGATCACGGTGTTATTTTAATAGCATGTGAATACTATAGTATTTATTAATATTTTGAATGAATTGAAAATTTGTAAGCTACTTTATGTTGCTTTAGTCACTTAGTTTTTTAAGTATTTCTATTTAGATGTAATTTATTTTTAGTTTAATGTTTCATCTTAATTTTTTTTTTTTTTTAATTTCAGTTAACTGCCAATACTAAGTTAAGTTTTTTTCATCTAATATTTATTTTATTTCATCTTTATTTCAGTTAATTTTTTTTAACAGTTGTAGTTAACAGGAACAACAATGGTGTGTTAACCATTTGTGTTTTTAGACGGTGTGAAAATGACAGTTTTATTTCTAATTCATTAGAATTTTTTTTTTTAAATGTTGCCGTTTGTTAGAGAATTGTGAATTCAGTTTTTATATAAATCTTTGAGGAAGGTTCATTCTTGTTGATTAGTTTCTCAAATGAACTTATAATAGGTCTTTTGATCAAATAAACTATAGCTGTTATGTCTTTTTGTTCAGTCAGCTAAAGGATATTTCAGTTGGTTGAGCATGTTTGATGTGACTTTGTGTTTGTGTGCATACCAGCTCTGTATGACAGTCCAGATAGGAGTCAATCACAGTAGCTAGCAGAAGTTTTCATCTCAATGCTCTATCTGTGTTGTTTGGCTCCTGGAGGATTCGGGCAGCACAGAGTGGTGTTTGGACTGGTCTAAAGTTCCATCTTCAACTTTTCCCATGAGTTCTTGCCTCTGAGGCCTCAGTGCTGACATTCCAGGTATCAGCTATCAGAATCTGCCTGTCTCGCCTGTAGCTAGGTTTTTATAATCTGCCTATCTCTGTTCCCAGTGTGAACATGCCAGAATGCAGGATGCATAATCTCTCTCACACATACACACACACACACACATTCAGACACCACCTGAGGTGTTTTAAGCACAGGCCATGAAATTTAATATTTTGATTTGATTAAAAATGCTAACTGCTAATTGCATGTGCTTATTTTTTGATATGCAAATTGTTATGAGACCTGGAGTTAATATATTAAAATTAGTATTTTTAAATGTATAATAAAAGGGGTCATTTATCAGAGCCTGTTTCTGTTATAGGATAAAACTATAAAAAAAGATAATTACTTAATAACTTTATCTCACATTTCTTTTGCTCATAATTCTTAGGAAATAAGTTAGAATTGCAAAATGTAAATTAAGAATTCTGGGATTGTATCTCACCATTCTGACTTTATTTCCCTGAGTTCTGAGTTGGTATCTCACAATTCAAAATTTTTTCTCTCTCAGAATTCTTATTTCCACCACAGACTAAAATCTAAAAAAGTTATTGCTACTTTTTATCTCACAATAAAAAAAATTCACCCCTCAGTATACATATCACAGTTCAGACCTTTTTTTTTTTTACCAAATTGTATCTATGGGTTCAGTGCTGATCCGTTCTAATTAATGATGGAGTCAGTGTTTTTCCAAATGGTTTATTTTCTCGGCCTCTGTATATGTGGGCCCATGTGGTGGATGGGACAGAAAGAGATGAGAACAAGAGAAAGGAGGGTCAGCCACTATCAACAAGCTGAGGACCGTGAGAAGGCCACTGTGCTATTTGTGACTTTGCATTTAGCCTTAGCTGTAACATTTAATTGAGAACGAGCGTGTGTGTGTGGTTACAGTGTGGTAGCCCATCACGATATTATCTTTACCATTTCACCCTGAAGATAAGCTGGACATGCAACATGTTTCAATAGGTAATGTGGCTGATAAACCATCTGAATACAAGCCACACTTGTGGCTTGATGATTGTCTTGTGTCAACTTTTTGTCAACTTTTAAGGAATGAAAATTCATATTTTCTCCCCTCTGTTTTTTACTTCATAAAACAGTAGATTTTTGTTTTAAGTGCATTTCTGTACATTTTTTTTGTTTGTTTATTAATCGAGGAATAAGTCAGATTATTTTCTGTGATAATTTTGGACACTTTAGCATGTTTAGCGTCTCCCCTTCCCTCTACTGCTTACGCTTTTCCACTGCATGTTACGGCACAGTACAGTTCGGTACCGATCACTTTCGGGGGGTTTTCCACTGGGTACAGACAGTACCTGGTACTTTTTTTTGTACCACTTCGGTTGACGTGTAAACTCTGCTGATAATGGATTGGCAGGAGAGAATCGTCACTACCAGCATCACTGGCGACACAAACACAAAAGAAGAAGTTCAATAACACGTTTAAAAGAAGTTTCATTATTGAGGGAGTACAGATGTTCCTCTCATTGATATCAGAGGAGCGGATCCAGCGAGAGCTTGATGGAGCGGCGCAAAATGAAAAAGTTTTTCACGCGTTGTGGCAGTAGAGGTGGCGCAACAATAACAGCTGTTTTTTTTAAATCAACAATAAAGTAAAACAATAATATTTTGTGAAAAATTATTACAGTTTAAAAGAACTGATTTCTTTTTTAATATATATATATATATATATATATATATATATATATATATATATATATATATATATATATATATATATATATATATATGCTTAGTGTACACCATACCATTTGTGACGATCCTGATAAAAAAATTATCATATCAGTGATACTTACGACCTTTTATGATCTAAGTTATCATTATCTCCAGAGGGTTTTGTGTAACTGGTGCCTTGAATGCCACTGTCACAATGTGAATAATATTACAGGAGATCATTTGAATAGCACTTCTGAATGCCGCTGGCTATTTTCTTGTGTTGCTCTCATAATTTCAGATTCCATTGTCCCCTTACTAAAGCCAAAATAAACTGGAAAGTCTGGGCTCAGTATACTTTTTCCAGAACAGGATTTGCTAAGAAGGTCGGTGAGATTTTGTGAACGCTAGGTGATTGACTGTGTGCTTTTCTCTTTCCCTACAGTACTCTTTCCAGCTGTGTTCATGCGGTGGTGGCTTTGCTCTACCCGTTCTCCTGGCAGCACACCTTCATCCCCGTGCTGCCTACCTCCATGGTGGACATCGTCTGCTGTCCCACACCCTTTCTAGTCGGTATTCTCTCCAGCTCACTGCCAAAGCTCAAGGAACTACCCGTGGAGGAGGTACTTGATATCTCTTGTCACTAAATCCCAGCTATGCTGTTGTCACCCGTCTTGTTTGCTGTAAGAGGATACTTTGCCAAGTGTGTAGAACATGTGCTTGGCTTTGTACCAGCCTAAATTAAACTGGTTGGTTTGATAAACTGTCATTAGATCGGGGAGAGAACTCATGCAGTCTGTAGATAAATACATAAATTCACAACCTCAAAGATTTACTTTTTAATTTGAAAGATTAAAAAAAAATGTCTAGGTCTATAACTCTGCAAGATGTTCGTGACTTTGAATTCCTGAGAATATGGTCACACTGGCAGCTCTCCTTAAGAGTTCAGTTTTGCTCTTACTCTAGTAAACTGCCTGAAAATTAACCCCCTTTGTAACCATTGTAGTAGAATATGGGGCTAAAGTCATTTTCCCAGGTTCTGTATGAGCCTAGATCAGCATTCCTGTTGCCTTTCTCTCCTCTGAACTCTCCCAACCCGGGAGAGTGTTGTTGTTCACAGCTGCCCATAGGACACTGCCAGCTCGGCCACAGGGCACAAGTTTGGCCCTTCCTTAGTGTTGGACATTTAGTGCATTTGGCAGAAGTTGTCTAACGTACTATTTTCAAATTGCACTCTGGACATTAGTGCATTTGTATAAGGGGCGACTCTTTGCAGTCAAACATCTGGAAGCACACCAAATTCTGGTGCTTGTCATTTTTAACACCGCATTTTTAAATGGACGTCAGGCTCCATCTGTTGTGGATCAGCTTCTGGAAATGACGTACAAACCTCCCGAAACGCAGCTGAATACAGTGTGATTAAACAGAAAAAGAGGCCACAAATTGAGATCTGTTTCTCTTTACATTTCAGACTTTAATGGTCGATCTCGGAACGGACCGCTTCATCAGACAGGTTCGTCTCCCTAGTTTGACAAGTCTGACAAACTCTCCCATGGCTCCAGCCCAGCTAATTGTCGTGTTGTCATTAAGATCTGAGAACAACCGTAATATAAACAAGCTGGCTGTGTCATGTTGTGAATCACGGAGTGTTGTTACACAGTTTATCTCCATACTCTTTCCTGTACACAGATGGATGACGAGGCCTCTCTATTACCACGCAAACTGCAAGCTGCTCTGGAGCAATCTCTCGAACAGAGGAACGACATCATCAATCAAGACTCCGACAGCGAATCAGATGAAGGTGAAAAGCCTTGCCCAGTTGTTTACAATGGTCTCACTATCTGCATAATTTGCTTGTGCATCATGAAACATGCTCTGACTGAAAAGCAGAACATCTGGCTTTACAGTATTTAATTTCCTATTCATATTCTTTGCACCATGAAAATGAAGTAAATCTTGGTTTAATATTTTGTGTTAATGCCTGAAAAGATATAAATGGCTGTTTTAGTTCCTCGAAGATTTTGAATGCCTGGTATCCTCCTATCCACAGAGTGCACCACCTCTTTGAACAGTGTTGTGTCGGAGGCCTTCATCCGCTTTTTCCTGGAAACCGCTGGCCACTATTCGCTGTTTCTTACCCAGGGTGAAAGAGGGGAGCGCATCTTCCAGCGCGAAGCCTTCCGCAAATCAGTGGCCTCCAAGAGCATCCGACGATTCCTGGGTGTCTTCATGGAGTCTCAGATGTTTGCTGGATTCATCCAGGATAGGGAGATGAGGAAGTGTAGGGCCAAAGGTAAACCATGCTTGGTCAATTAAAGACGTAAAACATGTCCTATTAGTCTCAGGCTCATTATAAGGGTAATTTGAAACCCACACCCAGCATTTTTATTTGTGGGTCTTCCTGAGATTGGGTGAAGGCAACTGAAAGCTCTTTACTGCCACCCACTGGTGACAAAAACAATGCTTTTGACAGAAGTGTAAAGTTTACTTTTTATTATTTTTGTTCTGATGAGCATTATTAATATTAATCTAGGATCTATTGTTATTACGTAATGAATTGATCTGTTTTTGTTTATTTAATTTGATTATCTTCTTAAACAGGTCTATTTGAGCAGAGGGTGGAACAGTATCTGGAAGAGTTACCAGACACAGAACAGAGTGGAGTCAACAAATTTCTGAAGGGTTTAGGTGAATATAGCACACAAGTTATGTGACGCATGCACTTAATGCTTTTGAACATGCTGCATTTATTTGATCAAAAAGTTAAAACAGTAATATTGTTAAATATTATTGCAATTTAAAACTGCTGGTTTCTATTTGTATGCATTTTGTAATGTAATGGAGTCCTGTGATGGTTAAACTGAATTTTCAGCATCATTAGTCTTCAGTGTCGCATAGTCCTTCTGAAATCATTCTTATTTGCTGATTTATTGCTCAAGAAACATGTCTTCTTATCAGTGTTGAAAACAGTTATAACTGTTATATACTAAGATTCAAATGTCTGGGTTACATAAGATTTAAAGTAATTAATACTTTTATTCATCAAGGACGATCAAAAAGTGACAGTAAAGACATAATGTTGCAAAATATTTTTATTTCAAATAAATGCTTTTTGAACTTTCTATTTATGAAGAATCCTAATTTTGGTTCCACCAAAATATTAAGCAGCAAATATCTTTTTTTTTTTTAGCATTGATTATAACAAGAACCTCAATATTTTTAACTGAGAACCAATAATAATTAAGCAGCATATTAGAATGATTTCTGAAGGATCATGTATAACACTAAAGACTGAAGTAATAAATTTAAGGTTTGCCATCACAGGAATAAGCAACATTTTAAAGCATTTTTAATCTTAATTGTTCCAAATATGTGAACTTAAGTAAGCATTGTTTATGAAAGGGCATCAACAACTTGATACACTAAAATGTATTTACTTATCCCCCCCTCTCCCCAGGAAATAAAATGAAGTTCCTTCATAAAAAGAACTAAAAACACTTTTTTTGTGAAACCAAAAACTGTGGACGTTTCCTCCGAATGCGACATCTGAAGACCTAACATGGCTAAGTCACATATGTGCCTGTTATGTTGACTCTGACATTGATATTTTTGTACATATTTATGGAAGCTGTGCTGTTAATCACATGTAGCTCTGTTGTTACCTTCACTGGTACTTTGTATATGAAACTAGAGAAATAATAGGATGGTACTGAGAGTATGAATGGTTATATTGCAGTATAACCTCCACCCTTACAGATAACTGTGTTGAGCTGGATGAGATGAATGGAAACTTGACAGGTGGATGTACAGTGGCTATGTAGTATTTAATGCTAGAATTTCTCCGTGAACTGTATTTTGTACATTTATTAACACATGAAGAGTATAATTACCTTATTTACTATGTTTAATAAAAAAAAGTCAATAAAGGTTTTCTGTTAACATCTCATTCTGGATTAATTAACAGCATTGTTAGAAAATGTTTAGGATCATAGAAGCAGACCCTAGCATGCTGTGTCTATCTGTCCAGAGGAGATATTCCCATCCCTGGCCTTTTCGTGTAGCAACAATGAATAATGCACTGGGAATGTTTTGAAACTTGACACAATTTTGCTACATTAAAGGAACATATGTATAAAACTCCTGAATTGGTCATATGTGTATTTCAATCCAAAGTCAGAGTCTGGAGATTCCAAAAATTATATTTTTATTTGTTCAATAATGTGAACTAGAGAAATTTATAATAAGATCCTTATGCAACAAGCTTTTAACTGGCTTTGTTCATTGCATAAAATCTTATGCAAATGCATTTTATTCTATGCATGACATTTTATGCAATACAATTTTAAGTGAAAAGAAAGTTAGCTAAATTATATTTAAAATAATATCTTGTCATAATTTTCTGGAAAGAAGTTACCATTTACTCAGTCTGGTCTTATTTCTTTTGTTTCCAAAACCTCTCTCATAAGTCTGACATTTTTCAGAAAAAAAACCCAGTAAATTTTCATAAATATTTAGATTTTTTCTTTTGAAAAGAAAGTGTATCGACTCTCCATTGGCAGGTATTACAGAAAGTGTAATGCTGCCTGGGCAAGAACAGTCTCAAACAATTCTATCAAAGCCACGAAAGCAAGTGCAGAACTGACAACTTTCTCCTATATGTGCCACAGAGGGAGCCACAACAAAGCACTACCAAGAAAAATATGACAGTTCGGTAAAGCCATCAGTCAAATGGATACCCAGAGCGATTTCTTTTTGACAAAACCTGTAAAAAGCTGTGGGGGAAATTGTAGGTATTATGAAATCTATTGAAATAGCAAAGAATAATTACATGTAATAATTGCATACCAAAATAATATATACTAATAAATATTTTGACCACTCACTGAAAACTATAAACTGTATGTACATTTAAACATACAAATGGCAATTAAAGTGATCCTGATAAAACATGTTGAAGCAACAGCATACTTCTGGTTTTTCCAGTTTCATGTGTTCGGCCCATGAAACAGGAAGAACCAGAAGTATGCTGTATGTCTTTATCTAACCCTACAACATAATATACAGTATATAAATACTGTATATACACTTTTAAGAAAAATGGTTCTAAACAGTACCAGATAAAGGGTGCTTCAGCTTGTAACAGTAGCAGAACCCTTTTTATAGGATTCTATAAAGAACCATGCTTTGAAAATTCTATATAGATGATATAGATACCTTAATGGTGTTATAAATAACCTTTTTAATTATATAAAATATTAACATATTTATATCATCATTAATATTGATTTTCACTCCTCTATATGCCTGGTATTACAATATATTGTAGTGTCTGTTAGGGTTTTACATAAAAACAACAACTTGTCAGTTAGGTACTTTTATATTTTTTAAGACGTGAATTTGTAACAAAAAATGTGCTCTTTCAACAGTTATTAGCAGAATACATTAACAAATGAAAATTGAACTTGAACATAAATAAATACTTGAAGTAAAACAAATCAGAATCTGAAAAAGAGTGAAATTAAGACAAATTTTCAGTGAAATACTGTATTTTCATCATATATATTGTCTTGGGGATTTTTGATCACATGTAAGTGTGAGCAGCTCTGGCTGAGGATACTCCTCTTCTCCCCTAACAGAGACATTGAATTTATAATCCATATTGTTAGAATATATATATATATATATATATATATATATATATATATATATATATATTATTAAGATCACACTTGCATGTGATCAAAAAAGAAGAGAAAATAACATGTTTGTTTGAAAACCATATCAATTTTTAAAGTTAAATCTGTATTTCATTTAAAGAGTGAAATCATTCACCTGTTGAGAGTGTGTTGACAGTCTGTGTAGTTGGATCACTGATTACAGATTTGAAAACAAAAGGGCGGGAATATAGAATTAAAAGGGTTCTTCAGGATGCTATGGTTCTAAATAGAACTGGTTCCACATGTAAAGAACCATCTTTTTAAAGAGTGATCTTGCATTTATAGGCTAATCGTTATTTGGTATCCTGTGTTACAAGAAACCCGAGGCAAAGGCGACATCTGCTGGATTGGATGCAGGCGACATTGAAAGGTAAGGAACTTTAGTGCGCAACGCAGGGTGCGTATCACGAAAAAATACAGGAGGTGAAGGACAGGGTTGACAATGCGGTCGATTTCCTTATAACTTTGTTTATGTGAGCGTTTTAGACATCTTCCACACATAGCAGGTCGCATAACTTGTGCGTATAGATGCATGCACGATTTTGTCTTTTGACAGTTGCAGCTCTGAGGCAATAAAATCATACGCGTGTAAGAAATATAGTCTCCAGGGCTGGAAATACTTTTAAGGATATGGTGATGTGAATCCGTTTAGACAGTGTATCATTGCTGAAATCGCTACAATCTCCCGGCCGCCGAAGAGGAGGAGGAGAAGGATGTTTTTTGGATTTGTGCCTCCTCAAGAGAAGCAAGGTGCGGTTCAAACTCTATTATGTGTGCATGCGTTCATCACTATTTTATTTGCATCGTCAGTGTGTGGTTATACTCACTATCTATACTGCGCTGAACACAAATGTTGCCAGTTATATGAGCAGTTTGTGCAGGATTTTGTGGAGTCCCATCCCATCTCTGAGGTGTGCGAGAAGATTCTCCCCAAAATGCACGGGTCTATGGTGCGCATTTTGAAATAGCTATTACAACTTATACATGTGCATATGTGTTTCGTATCATGAACTACCATTTCAGTGTTCATTTTAAACAAGTAGACTATTACTGTGGAGTAGATTAGATAATTGTCTGTATTATTATTATTAATACGACGCATTATGAATAATCGTTTAGAGGTATTTTAAATAACGACCTTTTATCCTTCAGCAAGAGTTTGTTTCCCTCAAGAGTTGAATTTTATCATAGCCTTAAGGTCCTCAGGTTCGTCTCGAAACGCAAATTGTAATTTGGCTCCACGAACTAAAAGTCTCAGTTCTAAAAGTCTTTTTGAAACTAACGCTAGAATTGTATTTTCTGGTGATATATTTCTGTAGGTCTGTAAAGTGATCCACAGTTCCACAATGACTCACGGATCAAAGTAGCTTAACCACACCGCACTGGAATGCGCGTGCGCAGCGCTGTGTCGTTATGGTTACCTTCTTTGGGCTAACGTAGCTTTTGTTTATTAGCGTCTGTTTGACAACATGCGCTCTGTGACGAACATTCTAACCTATGAGTGAAATCCATTTTTAAATGAATATTAATTAAATATAATAGAATGAAAATTTACATTCACTAAGCCACCCATCCCCCATCCCCAAAAAGTTACTTCCTTTTTTCAAGTCTAAATAATTACTTTATATAAATAGCATATAGCATCATGTTCACTGTGATGTACACATACTGCTCTGTTTATTCTGAAATATAAATATATATATATATATATATATATATATATATATATATATATATATATATATATATATATATATATATATATATGTGTGTGTGTGTGTGTGTGTGTGTGTGTGTGTACAGAACAGACCAAAAGTTTGGGAATTACTATTTTTAATGTTTTTGAAAGAATTTTCTTCTGCTCATCAAGATTTATTTGATCAAAAAATACAGAAAAGACAGTAATATTGTGAAATATTATTACAACTTAAAATAATAGTTTTCTATTTGATTATACTTAAAAAATAATAATTTATTCCTGTGATACAAAGCTGAATATTCAGCATTATTACTCCAGCCTTCAGTGTCACATGTAACATCCAGTCTATCACATGATCATTTAGAATTTATTATAATATTCTGATTTATTATGAGTGTTGGAAACAGTTCTGCTGTCTAATATATTTGATGAATAAAAGCTTAAAAAGGACTGCATTTATTCTTAAAAACAAATTTCTAATAATATATATTCTAATAATATATTTTCTTTACTATCACTTTTTATCAATTTAACACATCCTTGCTGAATAAAAGTATTGATGTTATTTAAAAAGAAGAAATAAAAAAAATTACTGACCCCCAAATTACTGACCAGTAGTGTATATTGTTTTTATATTGTTTTAAATATTACAAAATATGTATATTTTAAAAACATAGTTTTTATTATTTTATTTTTTTTATTTTTTATTCATCAAAATATCCTAAAAAAGTAAATGAAAAAATATTAATGTTCTGAAAAAATATTAAGCAGCAGAACTGTTTCCAACTTTGATAATGAATCATCATATTAGAATGATTTCTAAAGGATCATGTGATAATGATCCTAAAAATTCAGCTTTGCATCACAGAAATAAATGATAATTTAAAGTATAATAAATGTAAAAACAATTATTTTAAATTTTAATAATATATCACAATATTACGTTTTTTTTCTGTATTTTTGATCAAATAAATGCAGGCTTGATGGGCAAAAGAAACTTCTTTCAAAAACATTAAAAATAGTAATGTTTCCAAACTTTTGGTCTGTACTGTGTGTGTGTGTGTGTGTGTATATATATATATATATATATATATATATATATATATATATATATATATATATATTTAACTCATTACATTTTATCTCAAAATGATTTATTTTATTTTATGTTTCCACTTCCTTTTCACCTGTTAGAATGATATTTTTTTCCCCAATACATGTTCATTTTTTTTTTAAATAGCTCTCTTTATGCAGAAACCTCTCATGTGCTTGAAGACACTGGCATTTTTTCCCTCCAAATTTTCACACTAAATCATGTGACTGACAGCTGTTGGGTTATTTGTAACTTGTTTAATGGGACATCACATCATTGCAATATGCTACGGTTAAATGTTCTGTCTCACTAGACAAATGGCTGCATATTTACACATGAAAAGGAAACAATGATCTCAGAGGCCCAGTGGTAATTTAAACATTAGATTACGTTTGTATCACTTATATAAAGGACATGACTCATTACCATTTTGGTATAATTCTTTCTTTCAGATTACCAAGAAAAGGCCTGTTTATCTGTGCATGTTAAGACTTCCATCTTCAAACCGACAATTGGCTATTATAAACATTCACTTGTAATGAGTGGAGACGTAATGAATTGAATAATCTGTACTGAGACATTACCATCTGCTATGGGCAAATCTGCCATTCCCCAGTCACGATCTCATAACCAATGATGTTAATGGATGTTACTAAGGTGTTCTTCCAGGGGAGGAACCTCCTCTCAAGTTTCTATTAATGTACTTTCTCTAGAGATGGCTGTGCTTGCTCAGGCTGAAAGATACTCGTGCTGAATTCACTTACTGGAGAAAGGGAGTCTTCTCTGGTAGTAGAAAGAAAGAAAGAGAGAGAGAGAGAGAGAGTGCATGAGCTTTTCGTTTTAAAAGCCAAATGGAGTGGCATGGAAGGCAAGACGGTGAGACGCAGGCACGCCTGTCTGCCCAAAGAACAAGAGGAAGACTGGCTGGGTAGACTAATTGTGTTTTAAAGTGGGTCTGTGGGTACACAATGGGGAATCGGATGGTTTTAAGCTCCCATGAGCTGCTCTAGAGGAAGAGAGAGTTGTCAGATTTGTAGGTCAGGCTGCAGGGGTTGTTGTCAGGCAGACTCAGGGTGGTAGAGGGGGTCTCTTAGAGGGGATCTGCACGACACCGATGTCACTTCGGGTTACACATGGTTTCATTAGTTTCCTCCAATACCATTTGCCCGCCCACCTGCATTGGTTTTTCCCCTTTATGCATTTGGTTGTTGAACTTCTACCTGTGAAAGATTTTGAGGAATTCATGCGTCAAAATTCTTCTGAGAAGAGGAAGTGTGATATGATCATAATTGATTTCACACTTTGCAGGGCATTGTGCGAGCACATCTCAATTCCCAGCTGCTCCTGGAAAGGGCTGACCCGGTTTCAGCGTGTTACGTGGGAGCGGGCCCCGGTCCGGAGGGACCTGTCCCTTACTAGTGCTGATCTAAGGAAGTGAGGAAGGAGGGCACCAACGTGTTCCCTCATCACCGATCCATATCACACCCTTTTCCTGCACTCCTCCGTGCAATTCTCTTAAATATTGTAGGTCATCTGGCACCTCTCCCCTTCCATTTTTGGCAACAAGAGCTGCCGGGGATATTTTGTCCCAGAAAAAAAAAATAATTATCAGCCCTCCCTAATTCCCAATTATTATGAACAGGCTTATTCAAGAAGAAGGATCATGGTGGCTGTCAGAGGGAAGGATTTGGGATCTAAGCAGCTGAAGGAAGCCAATGAGGAGAGCTACGCACTGGCCACGGCTGAGGACACATGAGGAGAAGCGCTCAGGAGTCTACTCCGCTGGGGTTAAAGTGTGCAGTGTGCACTACTTCCTGCCGCAGGTAGAGCTGTCACAGTGTGGTGTGGAGCTCTAGCTGTGTCAGAGGCTTGCCGTGTCCTTGCCTCACTGCTGCAAGAGCTGCTCGGCTGGATAACGCAATCGTTCTCACGCGCACACGCAGAGGAATCCAGATCCCACCTTCGCCATGGAGAAGGTAAGATGGTCCCGCACTCAATTTTTAGAAAGATTTTGCGAGCTCGATTCTGCACGATTTCGGTTGTCTTTGAGGTTGACACTGAGGTGATCGGCAAACTGCAGCTTCTTGTGACACAGAGATGACGCATGATGTGTTATTGTTTCGCTAGTTATGCTTTTTGGGAATACTAATGCGAAATGCAAATGTGAATATTTTTGGCATTCTTTGAACAGACGGCTTTGCTTTCTAATGAGTTATTAAAGCCCAGCAAGTGTGGGGTTCAGAATGACTTTATATAGTTTTTTATGACAATGCTTGGCTTATGAACCTGTGAGACTTTCTGATTAATCCATAGAGCACAATAGAAGATATTTTGAATGTCACCGTGCCTGAAACAACATTTACTTTAACTCTTTGAACAAAAAACACTTAGATGGCTTTCATAATATCTTCTTTTGATATGTTGAAGTGCTACTTGAGATATTTAATGATGCTACTTCAGTTTATGCCTGCTTAGACTAGTTGTTGTGGGGGTAAGCATACAGTATAAGACCCCCTCTCATATGTGTGTCAACAAATCCTGTTCTACTGGAATGCAAAAGAATCAGATTCATTTTTAATGTATCTGCAGTGCTGTTCTGAGTGTTCAGAGCCCAGGATGGCTCAGAGCTTGTGCACCTTCTGCAACAAGTGGCTGTGTTTCCAGTGCACAGACCTGCATCAGCACGAGAGAAGCTCCAGTCAACCGTTCGACCTACAGCACCAGCCGCGAGACCCTCCATCACCATCTGAAATAGGCAAGACTAAAATCGTTCTTTTACCCATCTCTAATCACTTTATTCTTTTAGCTCAGGTTGGCAGTTAGCTAGCACATTTCTGCTCTTAGCCACTGGACATTATCAGCTCCGCACCATATTTTTCTAACCTAAGTCAATGAATAATGCATTTTATAATAAGTGTGAATAATTATCCCGTGATGTATTGTAGTGTTGTATTTTTTATGCGACCCAGTTTCTAAAACCGATTCTCTCTCAAGCAAATGCAGCACAGTTTTGGCCAGTCTGTCCAACGCTAGCTTTCTTTTATCAAAACTCCTCAGCTTTCTCTCAAGATGCTCTGGAATCCACTTAATGTATGATAACGACACCACAAGTCCTCACAGAAAATGAGAGATGGAGCGATAGAAAGAATGAAAGAAAAAGAAAGATAAGAGAGCGAGAAAGAGTGGTAGAGTGTGAGAGAAACAGACGTGCGGCTATGAAACAGGATGTGGTCGGTCACCAGTATGCAGTGAGGCAGTGCTTTAGGTCTCGTACTTTAACATCTCTCCCTGTGCAGTGTGTCAGTGTGTCTCTGTCTACCCTGCACTGTCACAGCATCAGCCGGCCTGCGCTTCTGATGGACAGACTGTATATCCACTGTGACAGCTGCTGCCGATTGAGGGCCTTCATTTCTGCATTCTGCCTGGCTGCTCACAGAATTATATATGCAAAGGGACTGTTAAAGTAATAATGTTACATTTAGATTAGGAGTTTTGCTACAGTGGAATGGAAATGAGAATGTTTGATTTATTTGTTGACGGCGTTTGCTTCAGCCCAGGTTATTATAGATGTCTTTATTCAAAGAAACTAATTTCAGGAGAACACTTGAAAACCCAGCCAGGCATCCCTGGTCATTTCTTTTGGGGTTTTATTGTATATCTAAAACATAAACAAATAGGTTCAGATGAAAAAAAAAAAAAAAAAGAAAATTTTTTTTTTTAAAGATAAATAAGATACAATTAACTGATTTCATTTTAATTAATTTTGTTTTTAATAAAAATAAAATATGAATGTATCATTTAACGTTAATCTTATAGAAAAAAACTAATTTATTATAATTTAAATAAAATGATTAAATCGTTATAAACCCTGTCTGTGTAGGTAGGTCTTATACTTTATCTCTTATTTTTTTTAAGTAACAAAACTAATATAATTATTTGAAGTAAAATTAAATTTAAAATAAAAAAAAAAAACTTTATGTAGGTAGTTTATACAATCAAGAAACTTTGATCTGATATTTTTTTTAAATGTCCATTGCTTGGTGTATAGTATATCAGAAATTTTGGGGCATGCATTCACACATGAAAAGCAGTAAGTGTTACTTTATTTGGCTCTTGAAAAGCAACAAAATAATTTGTGTAATTTGTAATTTGTAATAATTACAGTAACTATAATAATTTAAAATATAATAATATAATTCAAACTTGTCTGTGTGTGTCGTTTGCACGATCATGTAAACTTAGCATTCTGATCTGATGTGGTATTTTTTTAAATGGCCAGTGCTAGGTGTGTGTGAAATGTGGGCCATTCCGAAGGCACACTTGAAAGCAATACTTTATTTGGCTCTTCAAAAGCAAATGTAGACTTGCATTCCTCGTATTGGCAGGGCTTTTAATGAGACATTAACTGATTGATCAAAGCTCGTCTGTGGTCCATTTTTGTCAGTTTTTCTTTAGTTGGAAAAACTATGCATTTATACGTCCAGAAATATTTATAAGCATTTTGACGTGCTTTGTTTCTCCACTAAAAATAAATGAAGCCGGCATAGAGAGTGACTCACAGAGGCCAGCGAGGTATTTTGCTCCATATTGGTCAAAATGATTTGAACATACTTAAAAGCTCATTAAACCTGTGAGAGATTCCACATGCTCCTACTAACACATTTGTTTTTGTGCATTTTTCCATTGTACATTTGTAACATTTCTTTGAAATATGTGATTCTTGATTACAGATAATGCGTTCTTAATGGGAATCAGCTATTTGGCCCTCATTTCCTCTCTTCTGTTGTGTTGTGTGTCTCAGGAGCTGGTTGCTGCGGGCATGCAGTGGTCATGTGTTCCCTCCACAAACAGGAGCCTCTGGAACTCCTGTGTGAAACGTGCGACCTCATGGCCTGTAGCATCTGTCACCTGTCCGCCCACAAAGACCATCGGTATGCTTAGAGGACACATACCCACTGACACGCATGACCACGTTCACAGTGCTCTCATACACATGCAAACCCTTTCTCTCTCTCTCTCATACACTGTCCTAAACACATGCATAAAGATGCAGACAGAACAGGTGGCCACTTTCTCACGTATCAACAAATATGCTCTCGAGCATGGGTTGTGTAAACATTAAAAGTCAAAGGTGTTTCACTGGCTGTTGGTTGCTTATCTTTAGACTGGTGCATGTTGGGAAAGCTCTGCAAGACCAGCGCTGGCTCCTGCAGAACCTCATGGCCCGAGTGGAGGAAAAGAGATCTGCTGTGGAGAGCAGCGCTAAACAGATCCAGGGCAGGTGAGACGATATCGCTCGCACCTATTCCACCTCCATGATCCCGCCACTGCTAAAGTCTCCATTACTCATCTAAAATGTGAACAGCTGGGATTCCTAAGACAACAAGCATAGTTTATATCAAGCATAATGACTTTGACAAGATCCATTCCTTCCTCTGAGGGATTTCAGCAGATGTTCAAGCATCCTGGTCATATCGGTTTGTTTATCCTTCTATCCTCAACCATCTCCTCGTTCGTTTTTCTTTCCAGGCTCCATGGTATAAAGATCACGCAGAGGAAGGCAGAGAACCAGATAAAAATGGCTAAGATGATTATGATGAACGAGCTTAACAAAAGGGCCAACCTATTAATAGAACAACTGGAGGTAATTACTTTTCCCCTCGTTTCCCTTCCCTCCATCTTTCTGTGCCGTCTCCAAACATCCATCTGACCGTGGATGTACTGGTGATGGAGTGTGCAGAACAGAATCATGCAAAGTAGGCAGACTCTGCCAAGTAGCTACATATCCAAGCAGATGGGGATCTTAGGAAAAGTGGTGAGGAGATCCACGTTTTTTGTCGTTGTCTTCCGGTTGCAGAGTATCTCCAGCGATTTCAAGCAACGACTGGAGGACCAGCTGCAGGGGGCCATAGAGCTGTGCAGCCAGCTGGAACGCGTTCAGAACTTCATTACCTGGGCTACAGCCCACCACAGACGCAATCCACTGCTATTCAGCAAAGAGCTGGTAGGAGTTTCTCAACGTCCAAGTGGGCTTTAGATGTTAAGGTTTCTGGCAGCTGCCTGCTAAGTTTCTGGCATGTCTCAAAATGATGTCAGCACTATTAGTTTAAAGCAGCGTCACCTCTTTTTTTGCGGCTGCATTTAGATCTCTTAGAACTAGCATTGATCATTTTCTCACAAACATAAAAATAGAGAAACATTGCAGAAAGAGTTTCAGTTTCGCTGCCAGAATTGCATGCAATATTTATAACTCAGAGTTCTGTTATCATGAGGTTTGATCTATTATTCATTTGTCAGATTGCTCTTCAGATGCAGCAATTACTGGAACCACTGATGCTCTCAGAGGCTTGGACCCAGTTGAAAATCAAGTTTAACTGGGATGCCAGCTTCTGGACCAAGCAGATGTCCACTTTAGGTAAGCTGAGCTATTGGGCAAGGGCATTAGATGGTTATTTTTAAAGCCATTTACATCTGTACTTTATTACACTTTATTACACATTTATCATGTTAAACTAGATTTGCACATCCTGAAGGAAATTTCAAGCCCTCAAACTTAAAAATTTGTTTTAAAGTTGGTTTTAGACTGGTTCTGTGTAAATTCAATTTGGCGGCTGTATAAAAGTGACTATAAAAGTAGACCAATCACAATGCAGTATACAAATATGATGGCATTATCACTTCTGTTAATTCGGAATGGACATTTTTTTATTAAATGAGCTTACAACTAATTTTCCTTAAAAAGACCACACTTTTTTGTTTTAGTTATAACTTTTAATGAAAATATTCTTCGTCATAATAATTAGCCAATCCTAAAATGTATCAGAAAAACATGTATCATATCTTT
Source organism: Carassius gibelio (assembly GCF_023724105.1). NCBI lineage: Eukaryota > Metazoa > Chordata > Actinopteri > Cypriniformes > Cyprinidae > Carassius > Carassius gibelio. The sequence continues at coordinate 27,228,512 of NC_068377.1, forward strand.
GTTAGCAGTAAGTTTTAATTAGAATCATTCTAATTCTAAAAAAATATTATTTATACCAAAAAATAATGAGAATTACAATTTATCAATAATGTGCATGTTTTTGTCTTGTCTTCCTTATCACTGAGGACATAGAAATAAGCTTTCTTACGCATTCACCACTAGATTAACACTGGTGGACAAGAAGAAAACGTCAATGTTTGAGGAATATCTGTGGCCGTGCAAGCTCTTTAATCATTCTTGCTTGCTTTAGGTCAGCTGGTTGTTGATGGTGGAAGTCGTTCATACTCAGAGGTTGTGGGTCATCCCAGTATCCTGCGACCCCAGCCTGTCCCATGCATAGCAATACCTCCTCTGTGCCATGCAGTGCATGACCCTGGCTGCGCCTGCCAGACCTTCTGCCAGCCCCAGCTCTGCTGCCTTCACTGCAGACCTACTCAGTCCATCTCTTTGGATAAATTCCCTGCTCAATGTCCTCAGGCCACCAGGCGGAGCTCCCCGCCGTCCCTTCACAGCTGCTGGGAGGCTGATGCATCTGTCCCAGGGCATCCACCAGGAGCTCAGCCTATACAGCCGTCCACCTCACACCCTGGATCTGAGCTTGTCCAGCATGGAGTCAGCTCAGCTTCACCTAGGCAGCCAGTCGGATCCAACAACCATCCGCTCCCTGCTAATTCCAACCAAGCTGCCATGGATGGCAGAAACTCTGCACCAGGCCAGGCTCCCTGTGAAAGAGAGCAAACATCTGCACATGAAGCAACCACAGGGCAAGAAGCATCACCAGACAGAGAGCTGCTGCAGGTCCACAATCAGGCTCAAGTGCAGATGAATACAGAAACCAGCAACCAGCCTATGATTGAACTGCAGCCTATCATTGCTCGCATCAGTGACGACAGGGTGAGTTTAATTAATGTGTGTTTATCTGCCTTTTGCATAGCAATACCTTTGCTCTCAGTGTGCTCAGTGCTGACCACAATCCTCAGGCCTGGAGCTCTTTTGTGCTTGCAAAGGTTGCATGTCAACCACGCTGTTTACTGGTCTACACCACAAGTCCTAGCAGATGAAAAGGCCATTGAGGAGCACTGCAAGTGTGCTAAAGCATTGAAGAGAACTGAAGTGTGGGGTCCTTACAGTATACTGACTCAGATTTTTTAATAGCTGATAATTAGTTTTTCAGTGTCAAGATTTTAGGATAAAACTATTATGGCTGAATGAATGTAAATTATGCATTTACAGCAAAGCTACGGGTCATCATAAATATTATTAGCATATAACATTTGAAGAACTCACTTTTCCTGCGGTGCAGCCAGTGTTGGGGGTAAAGAATTATAAGTAATGCGAGTCTGCTTTCATCAAGTAACTAGTAAAGTAATGCATTACTTTTTGATTTATAAGAAAATAAGCTTAACTTTTTCAAATAATTAACGCTAGTTACCCTGTTTTCTCATGTACTTACTGACAGCTCTTGTGTTGAAATCAAGAGTGAGTGCAGAGGCATTGTATGCGTGCTGTGTAAACATGATGTTTATATAATGTTTAATTCTAGACTAAATTTCAAAAACAGATTCAGTATTCCTCAAATTGAATAAAAGTATTCAAATGCAAACTCTGGACATGATGCAAACATGTTAAAACAAATATTAAGAATAAGTAATGTGATTAGTTACATTAGTTAGATTACATGAAAAGTAATGTAAATTAATAATATCCATGGGTAATTTTTGTACAGTTTATCAATATTATGTACATTTTCATACTCCAGTAGTATTTGTAAGCAAAAAATATAGTAAAAATATTTTGTATTTACAATGAGGTTATATGAGGCATATGTTTTTAAGCTGTATGAGGTCATAAAAATGACAAGTAATAAATCAATAATGAAAATAAATGTTTTAATATTATTTATTATATATATGTGTGTATTATATTATTATTGATTATTATTTTAACTATTGTGTTCAAAGTATTGCATACTTTATATTAAATAATAATAATAATAATAATAATAATAATAATAATTCATAATATATTAAAAACAATTAATGATTAATGAAAAATAGTTTTAGTTGAAGTATAGCACTTCCAACATGGAGTGGTCACCACTGTAACTAACTATCACACTTCATGTCACCCATTTACTGTAGTTTCTTATTTATTTTTAATTTTTGAACATGTTGTGCTTGTGCTTTAAGTGTATTTAGAGATGGTGACAGCGTGAGAACACTGAACTCAACATCGCAACATGCTCCACCACTCTCAATACTAATTTAGAAAGAGGAAATTGAATCATTACAGGCAGCATCATCTCTATTTATGTGGCTGTAATGTGTTTTCAACTTGACAGCCGCTGACAACACATCTGCAAGCAGATGGTGAGACATAAGTGAGGACAACTGTGGTGTGAGCTCAGAAACAATCAAGACCACACAATAACACACACACACACACACACACACAAACTTGCTCTGCTCAGCAACCACTCCTTAAGCTTTATTGGATGAGAACAAAATCAGGCAATAGAAGTTATTATTAGATCTCATGATATCAGTATTTTAATACATTTTCCTAGGACAAACACCAATCAAAATCAGTTTCCCCTGTAAGATTTGGCACTCCAGAGGCAAATGTTTTTTATGTATCATCTTCAGCACATAACTGTGACATGATTAAAGGGAGAGGGAAAAGCACTTGGGTGCAACCACATATTTACTTAACCTGGCATTAATGAGAAGCTAAGGGAATTGAAGGAGCCGGCTGTTGCATTTTTCTTCATCTCGCTGTAGAGCCCACACGATTACCTTTAAAGTCTCTGAGACCTCCTACCTTCTCTCTGCTCCCACACACGCTTGCAAGACACTCTCCACAGCTCGATTTATTCCACCCTCTCCTCCTGGGCTTCTATCAGGTGAGTGTTTTTAATCCTGAGGTAATTACGAGAGAAAAGAGAGGGAGGAAAAAAACCAAGAGTGCTAAAAGACAGATGGAGGAGGGGTTACGTCGAGCATACGGGCTGCTGCCTCCTACTCTGACATTTGTCGCGTTAGTGAAGGATGCAGTCGCTTGGGCTTTTCTAGAACTTCTCGCATTAGTGAAATGATGACAAGAGAAGAAGAGGGCCATGGAGGAGAGAAAGTCTAATCTCTGATGTGTTAATGCTGCTTATTCAAAGAAGCCTTCCATGCCCCAGATGTGGGATTTACATACGATAATTGGTGCTGTAACTAAGTCATATATTATCAGGAGAATTATTTTGTAGTGTTCTGAGATGCGGCACATTTCTCTCTGCATTTGATAGATGTGATTGTTCTTTCTTTTACTCCAAACTAGTGTAGGTACTGTGCATTGTCACACTCAAGGTTGTTGTTCCTCACCTTCATGTCCTCTGTTGTCACTGTTGCTATGGTTGTAGTGTGCCGCATATGCTGTCGAGATCACTTTTAGCCTAGCGCTGCGCTAATGAGACTTTGGCTCTCTTCCGTAGAGATCCTCAGCGCTGGAGACATTCACGCTGGCTCAAGGCCGAGGATGTAAAGGCCAGAGCCGTTCCGGTTCAAAGAGGGCTTCCAGGTCTCAGAGCACCTCAAAAGGACCCAGAGGACCTCGTAAAAGTCTGTGTAAAGCCAGGATGAACAGGGCTGCTCATAGCCTGGCAACAGTGGCAGGGGACCAGGGATGTACAACACAGCAGGTAAACTTTTTATATACAGTACGTGACGAGACAGACATACCCTCTTTTCACAGCGATGCCATAGAAGAATCATTTTTGGTTCCCCAAACACTTCTTAAAAGAATCATGTTTTTTCTTAGTGTGGACTGTGAAAAACCTTTTGTGGAATGGAAAGATTCCATGGATGTTAAGATTCTTCATGGAACCAACAATGTCAAAATGTCATTTTATGAGATGTTTTTAAGAGTGTAGACATGGAGACTTGTATTAGTGCAGTACACTTTATTTACATTGTTGTGGAAATTGCGAGGCCTTTGAGAAAGGTTGAGAGCCACTATATATGTGAGTTTTGTCCCAGAGCTCTGCATTTTTTTATATAGTGAAAAAACTAAACAAAAATTCAAAGTTGTACTTAAACCAAACATTATTAGAATGTTTTACAAGAACATATTAGTTCAGTCAAAATTTAATTACTATTTATTTGTAATTATTTGTGAAATGCACTATCAAGAGTTAAAATTTTTCACCACTTAAGTGTTTTTTTTTTTTTTTCTCAGTATAGGGATTTTGTTATAGCCTTTTGGCGTAGTCGTAATGTTAAACACGGACCCCACAAACTTTTTTGAAAATATATTTCTAGAAAGATAACAATAGTATATTAGTATGAATTATTCACTATATTAATATTAATAATAATTGACATGGATGAAAGGCTGTTGTCCTGATGTGCTTTTCATTACGATTCCTTTTAATGTCCATTTCAAACATGTCTGTTATACAGTCCAAAACACATTTGTTCCAGTGTACACAGCTCTATTGCTTGCCTTTTAAGGGATAAGCCAGATGATGTACATCAAAAGAGATAACTGTTGTCTTGGAAACAGTTCGTTGAACCCCTTTTGTTAGAGAACAAATTAGATGCAGCAGCCCACATAACTGATTGTATTTGGTTTAACAAGTTCACTGTTGGCTCATATTGATATCTGCTGATTTAGTCTGAATGATGATGTTGTGACATCACTGCATCCATTACCTGTCGTCAAAGTGGCAGCGTTTCAGAATTTAGATTTTGCTGTTAATTTCTTTAATCTGGGTTTGTTTTGGTTAATCTCAGCAGGTCTGTGCACAACCCGATGCTTCTGAGATGATCCCAGGACACACTGCATCCTCTCTGACCACCTACAAGTCTGAACCAGGTTAAGAGGCCTCTTATGATTTCCATATAAGCTTTTTTTCATGTTCAACTTGCAATAGAAATACACATAATGAGGACATTTCGTAGTGGATTAAACAGTCTTAATGACATTTTCCCTGGTTTCAGATAACGTTTATGCATATGCCTATGAAAACAGAAAACAGAAAACCAGAAAGAAGAAAAGATTTTCTCGAGAGGATCCGGATAGCAGGTAGAATTTAGAAATTAAATTAGAAAAAGCTACAGGTTTACTGCGCTTGTTTGTAGGGCTGCACAATTCAGGCAAAAATGTTGTGTTTAAATATCAATATGTCTAAAAATAATTAAAATAATATTAATTATTAATATTTTATTGCTACGAAATTATTGGTTATTATTGTTGTTATTATTTTATTGTCTTTGTTCATATGAAACAATAAAATAAATAACACTATTATAATATTTCACTGTAAAATAAAAGTATTAAGGAAAATTTTATATTATTAATAAATACATTTGTAAAAACTGAAAAATTTCCCATACCGTAATAACTATAAATGGTTCTGATTAAGTATGGTAAGATACAAGTGACCCAAACTCATGTGCAACAGCATTTACAGTGAACTGAGCAGCTCTGAGAAACTCCTTTGTAAAAGAATGCAACACCACACGAAGCCATACACAGTTTTGGTTTCATTTATATTGTATTGTATTGTATTGATTGTGCAGCCCTAATAGTAACATTGGAAATGTACCTTGAATTATTCTAATTTTTTTCCTACAGTGACAAAGAAGCCTCCGATGGTTCGAAGGTTCCAGTTGTGTGTCTTGAGCGACTCAAGATCCTAGTGTCACGACATCCTCCGCAGAACCATCAGGGCACAGACCTTACTTCTCAAACTGAGCCTGGACTCAAACCTGAAGAAACTGTCTACAGGGTGCTAGAGAGAAAGGTCACTTCTCAGGTATCATTTTAAAGTTGCTGAAATGCTTTTCTAGGTTTTGTATCATCTCACAGTTAATAATATTAATGTCCTTCAAGGGAACTTTGGATAAGGAGTCAGTTCAGACAGAGGACAGCGTGTCACCCACAGAGCAGCTATCACCAGAGTCATCTGGCTCCCTTGAGGTTTCTCAGCCTCCTGTGCAAGAATTTTGCAACATAACCCAAGAGTCCGGGGTACTAGCCATCTCCAATGATTCAGATCCAGTCTTACAACCTGACACTGAAGAAATAGACTCCCCATCTGAACTCAGATCAGTGACAGGTTATGATTTCCAAACTGAATCCATAAGAGAGGCCGAACTGGGCTCGGATGCAGACGTGGAATCGGAGCTCCTGCAGGATTCAGATCCGAGCTCCCAATCTGAACTGCAGGTCGAATTTGAATCGGATGTGATTTCGGAGCAGCCTTCTGAATCGGCGCTCTCAGCTTCTGAACAAGAATTTGAATCGGATCCAGATTCCACAGCCGAAGTGACTCTGAATCTTGAACCGGAGTCTGAATGGGAAGCCGAGCAGCCGGTTCTCCCACCTGTCTCCGGCTCTGAGACTGTATCAGAACCTGCAGCTGAAAGCCCTGAGATAGAGAATGAGGACTTCTGTGCAGTCTGTCTCATCGGAGGAGACCTTCTCTGCTGTGACCGTTGCCCCAAGGTCTTTCACCTGTCATGCCATGTCCCCCCTCTCCATAGTTTCCCCATGTAAGCCATTCTCCCTCCTACTTCACATGTCCACCTGTGTCTTTACACACTGCTGAAACTAACTGTATCATCTCGGGCTTCCACAGAGGCGACTGGATTTGCACCCTGTGCAGGGATGTGGAGCAGCCAGAGGTGGAATATGACTGTGAGAGTGACCAGATGTCCACAGCTTTGCTGGCATATGGGCTGTCGGCGTGTGACCAGAGGGTAAGTGAAGGGGATGTCAAGTCTCATCTGGCCTAGCTCTGACTAATCCTGTGACCTCAGAGGTCTGGGAGTCTAAATCCAAAAAAAGCTCCTCCCTCAAGAGTTTTACAGCGTGTCTAACAAACGTCAAATATCTCTGTTGACTGATGGCTTGTCTGTTTGATCACAGAAATGCGAGAAGCTGACGCTGCTGATCCTCAGCAACATTCTCAGCGCCCCGTTCCACGAGCCTGTCAGCCCTCTGGTAATTTTAAAATGAATATCTTGTGATTATGTATTTGTAGATGATACTTTCATCTATCTTTCCATCTGTTCATTTTTTATCTTTATCTATTTTTAGGCCCGTCATTATTATCAGATCATCAAGAAACCCATGGATTTGTCTGTCATTCGGAACAGGCTCAGCAGAACCGGCAACACACACTATCGTTCCCCGCAAGAGTTTGTGGCTGATGTCCTGCTCATGTTCAAAAACTGTGCCAAGTTCAACTACGTGAGTGAAATGCTTTATTTTGTTAATCTTCCTCCTCCTAGTCATTAGCGGGGAATATTTAATTTCAGAACTGATTCACGTTCAGACCACATACTGATGTAATGATTATGTTTTGCTTTTTTAATATCCTGTTTAATTTAGCTGAAATTAAATTTTGAATAGATAAGGTAAAAAAAAAAAAAAACACACTCATCTGTGTTTATTTTGTGTATTTGCATTGTAGAATAAATGAAGCTCTGAATGTACGTTTGGGAGGAGTTTGTTCATCTAATCCTGTCAATCAAATTACAAGAATATAATGTGGCTACTCCTCCAAATCCATCTTCATTTCTTGTACACTACATTACCAAGAGTATGTGGCAGTGTAGCAATGTCACATGATCCTTCAGAAAGCATTCTAATACTCTCATCTGGTGCTCGATTATTTAACAATTATAATTGGTGTTCTGCTTAATATTTTTGTGGATACTAATACATTTTTCAAGATTCTTTGATGAATATAGAATGTTTAAAAGAACAACATTTATTTGAAATAGAAGTCTTTTGTAACTTAAATGAAATAGATGTCTTTACTGTCCTAAGTCCTTGCTGAATATAAATATTATTTTTATTATTTTTATTTTTTTGTTAAACCTTACCCCAAACTACTTGTAGGTTTGTAGTTTATCATGTTTTCCACAAAAATATTAAGCAGCAAAAACTGATTTCATATGCCTAATCATATGAATAATAAGTGTTTTTGAGCACCAAATCAGCATGTTAGAATCATTTCCGAAGGATCATGTGACACTGAAGACTTCTGAAAATCCAGCTTTGCTCTCAAATGAATAAATGACATTTAAAAATATATTATAATAGAAAAGTAATTTTAAATTGTAATAATATACTGTTTTAATTACATTTTTGATCAAATAAATGCAGCCTTGGTGAGCATAAGATACTTTTTTCAGAAACACAAAACCTTTAATGTATATTTTTATATTTTTATTAACCCTTTTTTTTCTTGTTTTTAGCATGGACCTCAATATATTTTACGGAGCCCAGGACATGACATGCAAGAAAAAATGTATAGATTGTGCACACGATTTACTAATGCACATGATTACTATTGCGTTCCCTCGATTTACTATTGCGTTCCCTTGATTTGCTAAATCGTGCGCACAATTTAGCAAATCGAGGGAACGAATTAGCAAATTGTGGGCACGATTTATAAATCGAGTGAGCTAAATAGTAAAATGAGGGCATGCAATAGTAATCGTGTGCACATTTTAGTACATTGAGGAAACAAATTAGTAAATCTTACACACGATTTAGCCTACAATTTTTTCCTGCATGTCATGTGCGGGGCTCCGTAATATTTAGTTAAATATATGCTTATAAAAATAAAGCACATTTAAGATACTCCCTACATTTAATAACTTTCTATCTTGTAGAAAACAATATATTTTTTTTGTAGATACTGATGGACTTATCATCAAGATGGTAGGGCATTATTGGCATGTAGCAGAATCATGTACTTTAGTTAGATATACTATTAAATATGTGTAGGAATATGCTTGGGCATATGGATGTCTCTAGATCTTAAGAGGTCAGAAATTGCAGATCTTGACAATGCTGCTTTCTCTCTCCAGCCGGACTCAGAGGTGGCTCAGGCAGGCCATAGTCTACAGTCCTTTTTTACATCCAAACTGAGGGAGGTTTTCCCAGATCTGACCTGCCCTGTCCAGGAGGAGGAGGACTCAGACAATGAGGATCATGAGGAGCTGCAGAGAGCCATGGTGACTGGATTTCCCTGGCCAGAGAGAAAAGAGCAGAGCCACAGGAAGAGGAAGAGAAGGCACTCCCTCAACTGGAGGAGAAATCACTATTAGATGTGCCTCTCTCTCTCTCTCTCTCTCTCTCTCTCTCTCTATATATATATATATACATGTACAGAGACATTTGACCAACTTGCTCTTAGTTTTCCATCCTGGTTGACTTGCTTTTGTAAGATTCATGTTGAAATACAGTACATGCTTTTTCTGAGGACTAATCTCACACATTATATCCTGTTAATGTGTTATGCTGTTATCTGTAGCTGTGGGTAGGTGTTGATATAAGCCTATATCTCCAGATTTCGCCTAAGGTCTTGCACTAGTATTTATTCCAGCGCTTATACTTACATGAAATTGTACAATCAATTTGATAGCTGACTGGTTGCTGGCAACTGCTATTTAGTAAATATATAGATAAGCAACATTCACTGGTAATATTATACAATATAATTGCTCTAAATTTCCTTCCTCTTTTTATCCAAATATCCCTTGTAATGAGGTACTTTTTGAGGTACTGTTTTACTGTGATGATTTTATTGACCTGTAGAGGGAGCACTTCATATAGCCCGTGGCAACACATTAGTTCATATTGGACTTTTTCAGCAGCAGGAGGATGTGCGTAATGTGACTGAAACCCACAAACCCTTTTTAGAATTAAAGAGGGATAATATTAGGCTGTTGCTACACAACTGTGATGTTTTAAATGAATCTTTTAATTGCGCATTGACTAATGAGACAAAATAAGTCTCTTTTCACAGATGTATGGAACACTTTTTAGTCCAGCATGTTCCTCCATGTGGTTCACGAACAGGTTTGATATTCGTATGTCTTCTGAATTTTGTAATACTGGTCTTAATTGCTGAAATTGCTGTGCAGATCATGTTAGGTCGTCTAATAATGCTATTAACTATCTTTAGCTGGATTGTATTTAGTCTTAAAATATATATACTGTATGGTGTAAATATGCAATTCATACTTTGATGTTTCATTCTGCTATACAAACAACATTGCTTCTCCCTAATGTTTTCATGTTTTCAAATGCACCTTATTTAAATATAAAGTCAGTTATGGATGAAATGTTGCCGATTTAACCTTTAAGACTTTGCAGAATTTAAATCCAAGCCTTACATATTGGTGCGCTGAAGTCACCAAAGAAATATCTGAGTGATGTTTTTGTTTTTTGGCCTTTCTAGTATTATCACCAATGGCCTGCCAAAAGTAAATTTGATCACAAATGAATCATGCAAGTAATTGCTTTTTCCAAAAACAACTGTTAACTTCTAGCTTTGATTGAAATGTGCAAAATAGAGGTTAAAACTACATCTGGAATTTTTCAATATAATTTGCTGTGTCAACAAACCCTTCCTACTGCATCATTAATTTTCTTGTGACATTTACAGTTTAGGGAAATTGGCATTAGCTCAGGTAGACATGCAGCTTTTAAACACTTAAATCCCTAAAGGCATATACACAAAGCATATTTATTATAAAATAGATTTTTCTGAATGTGTTACTGATTTTTATAAGTGTTGGATGGGTTAACAGACTGAAACTTTAGACAACTTTTCGACAAGTTCAGCATCCAATAGCTTTAGAATCTGTGTAATTCCATTACACAAAAGACCGACATCTCTGACACACTTGTGTACACATTTGAAAACAGGTCTGTTCCAACTACATGTTCTAATTCAATGTTACTTGCAGGGAACTGATTAAAAATCATTTCAACTTTTAAAGCATTACTTGTGGAAATAGAGCTCTAAAAGCAAGAGAGTTGCAGAAGTGCAGTGTTGGTGTCGGTCTGAGTGGAGTATGTGACTCACTGGTGTTCCTTTTGTGAGCATGTGAACACTATAATAAGTATTGTGAGGGCTTTTTCCCACAGAGCAGACACTTGCTTGAGCTCCCGGAGATTCTGGAGGCTGTATTGTTGCATGTGGAGTTCTGACAGATTAATAAGGTCTGGCCATCCAACAGCACGGAGGGCATAAGCCAAGAAGAGGGCCCTGGATAATTTCATTACAAGGGAAAAACATACGGATGCCATCTCCACCGGCCACGCTAAATCAAAATGAGGTTTTTCCACTTTGTGTTTGATATGTGAAAACAAAATGCATATGTCTTCTGCACGAGGGAAACATGTCACTGTTTTAGTTCAAGATTCTGAAATCAAGGCTGTTGCTTAGTATGACATCAGTTTGATTAATGACTTGTGCATTGCTTTTTTAAAATAGCAGTAGTTCAATTTCTATTCTTTCTTTAGTAATATCTTCAATCAAGACTGTATACAAAAGAAATTAAGCATCAAATAATTCTGCACGCAAGACGAATATACTATACTAAACGCAGATGAATAATTTGATTCTTGCTGTAATCTCACAGGCTCACGTACGGGACAATCTTCAGATAAAAAGATATTAAGTGAGCTTTGATGCTATCTAAAAGGGTGATCATTTTCTTCAGTTTTCCTTTACAAATTGAGTTTCCCTGGAAAGGTACTGTGCGTATTAACCCCAGCAGACATTTCCTGGCTCATCTTAACTGACAGCTTCCTGATGACACTTAAATCAGTCTGGGTCTGGGTCTGGGTCTTGGAGAATACCCCCAGTACCTGCAGGATTACATCCCTGATTGTCTCAAAGATGGGGGATAAGAGCAGAGCCCCCACAAGGCTGCACTAAACACAGACATGATGCAATAACTCTACTGGCAGCTTTTAAATCCCACTTTTCTCTTCTTCTCATGAGATACAGCTGCTGCCCTCGGCACCCCGACCCCCCCCCCCCCCCAGCTTTGAGTACTCATTTATAATGACTCCTAAGGGAGGTAATAATTTCTTGTAGTTTATTGGGCAATTTTTGCCTATTTTGTGTGCCTTTTGAAATAATTGATTGTGATTAGACATGCAACTGCATTTGGAATATGTAAATAATTACGAAAAGTAAATAAGCAAAATGTTTCATAACATGTTGCAGTCTAATAGAATCAATATTTAGGCCTTTGCAAATGAGAAAGTTTATAGCTCTAACAAATGTTTTAGAACCGATAAAATATTGTGAGGTGAGGTCTTATGAAACTTTAACTTGCATTCACCATGATTGATTCACATCTGTGTGCAGCTTCCTTCTGTTTCATAATCATAATAGCTATACTTCCATTTCATAATCACAATTTCTTTTTTTTCTGTCAGTGATTGCTTGTTTTCAGGTCGTCTTTGCAAGCTTTTTAACTTGAGCAACTTGAGTGGTATTCTGTTTTTTAGTCTCACTGAGAATTCCACTCTGTCTAAAGCGATATACTCAGTAATGAAATGGACTAAGCCTGATATATGCCACATATTTGTGGTGCCAGGCACACTTTGAGCTTTTGTATTTCTAAAGTGTCTGTGAGTCCTCGAATGAGAAAAAACAAATGAAACATAACAGAATAATAATGGGACTGCTGTGAACTCAGCTGAAGAATGAAAAGACACAGAGAGAGAGAGAAAAAAGGACTGCGGAAAAAAGACTCCCTGACCAGTGTAGCAGCCCTTGAAATTGAAGTTTGGATGGCTGAACATCTTTCAATTTTTTGGAACTGTTCTGGAAAAGAGGGAAAATTGATTGCTGCTCTCCACTTTAAAAGGAATTGATCCCTGCAATCAAAATATGGATGACATTCTTGGCCCAGTTGTACGTTGGCACTGAGAACTTTGCTGTTGGGGCTAACATGTTCGCCCAGATAATTGAGAGATAGCATACTTGATGCAAGACAGATTTGCCAACCACTTTAAATAAATGTCCCAAACTTCAGTTTCAGTAAGACTATGTATACTTTAATACTTCATATAGGGACTTGGCTGAGAGGATATACACCATCAGGTACAAAAGCTGTCCTGTTACTTGGCACAGTACCCTTTCAAAGGGTACACCTTTACCACTAAAAGGTGCATATTAGTACTTAAATGGTACATAATAGTATTATTTCTGAGAGCAACAAGCAACCAGAAGAGTATATGCACAGTAAACGGAATGTTCTAGAATCTCAGCATGATTTGATTCCTGATTATTTTCCAATAGTTTGGATCAAAATCAGATCACAGAGCACTTTGGTTTAAATTCACAAAAGCAAAGTTCTCCACTTATCTGTATAACTTTTCAGTATGGAAGGGATGTTGAATTGACCTTGTGGCAGCTCAGCTCTCTGTGAGCAGTGGGAGGGGAGATGGACAAGAAGAACATCTGCGAGTACAACAGAGAGTAAGAGAGAGAGAGAGAAAGAGAAAGAGAGGGAGCGTGGCACCACTTTACCGAGAAGAGTAAATAATAAAGAGTTGTAGCTGGGACTGTCCAACTACCTGGACACAGAGAAGCACAGCAAACATCGGGCACCATCTACTACAACAATGAATGACATCAAACTAGCCCTGCTGGGCAGTGAGGGAGCAGGCAAATCTGGTGAGTGCTCATCTTATACTCTACTGTATGCAGTGTGTACATTTTATATGCATATCTAAATATGTGTCTTTCAGATTAACTTAAACTTTACAGCAACATGTGCCTGTTGCCTGGTCCTCACATTCGGAGTTGGAAATGTGTGTGTGGGAGTGCTTCACAATGCACTAAGACATTATGTCTGCCCTCTACAAACACTCAAAGCACTTTGTATATTGGAACAGATCAGAAGTGAGGTCATGGTTATACAAGTCATCTGAGAGGGAAATTGAAAGAGATGGCTGTGAGAGGCAAGTAATTGCTGAAATTGGGGAAAGATTATTTTTTGTTCCACTCAGCAGCATAAGAACATTTAGCCCTTGAGGCTGCATACCTGTGCTAATGATTATTAAGTGTTTGGGAAATGATAATGCCACGTCCCCCGAGAATAAAACTAGTTTAGTCGGGGGTCCTAAATCAGGGTTCGGATCCGAATGGCCAGGGTAAAGACAGAACAGAACAAGGAAGGTCTATTGTTGCAAATTTGAGGGTTTGTGAGGAATATTAAATCCTGACTGCTTAATGGTTTATAACTGGTTGGGGGAATTGAAAGCAGCTTTCACGATGCTGCCTCGGACTGTGTATTTATACACAGAAACTCAAGCCTTGACTTCAATAAGCACAGCATAGCTTCATGGCTCAAATATTTAATATAGACCAGGTAGTGTGCTCATGGGGAAAATGTAACAGTTTTTCCTTTGCCAAATATGCACCAGCATTCACTGCAGACTGGCCAAGTTTTGACGAGGGGCTGTTCTTTGACCTTGTTCTCTCTCTTCCTATTTTAAACTGTAATATGAGGCATTTACATCAAGGCTTAGGATGATCAATCTCAATAACTGACTGATCAATCAAATCCTCTCTCTTGTCCTCAGCGGTTTTGGTGAGATTTTTGACAAAGCGATTCATAGGAGAATATGCGTCAAATACCAGTAAGTAAAATCTCACACACAGCATGTATTTTATTAATGCAAGAGTACTTCCTTTTATATGTATCTGAGTTTAAAAATGTATGCGTGAAATGAGTAAAAGGATTAAAATAACTAAACAAAGAATACATTGAAACAAAGCTTATTGCATAAAAGTGAGAAATCGAGTATATTGTAAAATAGTTTTGCCATATATATTTATATATATTTACGATGGCGGTTTACAATTAATTGATTAATCATGTGACTTTCTCTTTAAAAACCTGTTTTATTTTGGTGGTTTTCAGCACATTTTAAGGTACAAAGCAGATTTTGGTACTTCTAGTAGTTTGGTAAATTATCATAACTTAATGAAATGAAGTTGTAAAATATACAGGCACCATTATGCCATCCTGTAATACCTGAAACATTGTCACTGTATATTTTACATTGAGTTTTTTTAAACATACATTTTGACAGTGTGTTTATTTTGATTTGATGAGCTCTACAGAGATAGTAGTGAATGCTGTCATAATTTACTTACCTCATGTCATTCCAAACCTTTATGAGTTAATTGCTTACAATATTTATTCCATACAATATAATGGGGTTCCGTTTAGTTTTACTCCTTTAGCTTTCATTATATGGACAAAAACAGTAAACCGTTCCTCATAATGTCAACTTTTGTGACCCACAGAAGAAAGACAGGAAAGACATTAGGCTGAGTAAATGATTACACAATTTTCATCCCTTAATAAATAAATGTTTACACTGATTGTAAAAGGCTCAACTGGTAGTGTATGTTTTCCTGTTGTCTAGTTCCTAAAAGTCTATTCCATCTAATCATGCCAAGGATTTTTTGAGGCTCCCAGTAATCACTGCACATCTGATACAACTACATGTGTACATCACATCACATGCACTCAGTGTCTACTTTTATTCCCTTGAATGTTATATTAGCCTCTAAAAGTCTACCTTAAATTCAGGGGTCTGATTTTATAATGTGCACGTTTGTTTTAATACCAAGGATTTTATCCAACGTTGTTTGTTACAGACTCCTTATACCAAAAAAGGCTTTCCATTGATGGAAGACAGCTGAACTTGGAAGTCTTTGATCCGTGCTCACAGGTATGTGTTTATTCTTTCATAACGGCTACCCTGAGCTCATGACAAGCGTTCATACAAACACTGCCATAGGGCAACATGCTCGGATATACCTGCTTCTTGTGAGAAATGCATATTGTGTTCTGATGGGATTTATGGTCTTTCCCTGAAGCAGAGTATACAGTGCAGAGCCTTTAAAAACAGAGCCTCACGTCTAACCACTGCTGCATCTGGGAACTTTTACTTCGCCAGTTTACTTTGATTTCCAAAACTGAATCATGAGATGTACACCTTTCTACCCTGTAACTAAACGCCTGTGTATATACAGTCAACACATGTATGGCAGTCAATCACTGCATCCAAAACAAAAACTTCTGGTAGAGATCTAGTCAACTCTAAACAAATGAAATAACAATCCACTTTTCCATTTTGTCGGACGGGACTTTACATGAGCATGTTTTTTTTGACTGGATCTCTGTGTGCCCCCACCTCTGGGCAGAGTGGAGAAAGCAGATGTATCCTAGAGGAACCACTGGACTGGGCTGATGGCTTTGTGGTGGTGTACACCATCAGTGACCGTACGTCCTTCCTAAATGCCAAAAACATCCTGGCACAGATCAAAGAGAGTCGTCGAGAGACCTGTAAAGGGTGAGTCAGAGTATCTCCAGTGACCTTTTGACCTTCGTCAGATGACTGGAATAGGATGATGGTGTTTTAATGAATTAATGAGGACCATTTGCAGAACAGAGTGGAGGCTTCCTACTTGGATCTGTGCACATCTGTAAAGGACAGTCTGGGTCACATCAAATAATCAAAAGAACTGTAAGATTTCCAGTGGTTTGGATAACTGTATTATGACCAGCAGGCCAAAGCTTTCCATTTTAGTCCATCACATTTAAAAAGAAATGTAAAAGTCTGGATGGTTTAGGTTTCACGTTTGTCATATGAAAGTCCTTTGAAACAGTAGTAAGTGAGCATGAGACTGGGCATCTGGAGCCCATTAGAACCCCGAAATGGGCAAGGAGATCACTCATGGGTGGTCAAAATCCAACATCCAAAACCGGCTTAAAACTTTGACACTTCAAAGATAGCAGCAAGTGGTTTGACTTATAACATGAAGTTTTAGCTTCGCAACAAATTTCCAACCCATTTCCAACCACATTGTGACCATTTGATATGTTTTAATGTCAGATTGTTCCACTTTCTATGGTGTCAGAAGAGGAAAAATGTAGGCAATGCCATTGCCATTGTTCCAATTAGGACACACAGTGTGAGAAATGAATCTCAGTGTATATTGTCACGGGAGGAGCACAAGACAGACACAGTGGGCGTGGCGTCAGGCCTCGGAGAGGCTTTTATTAACAGAAATCATAAAACAAACAGGGAATAAAAGTGGCAAAAGGGGAAAAGTGTCCAAAATAACAGGGAATCTGGTGTCCTCGTCGTGCTGCGGGGTTCGTGTGGGTCAGGCAGTGTTCATGGAGGAAGGGTCCAGGTAAGGGGCGGAGTCCGGCGGCCGCACGCGCTCCCCTCCTTGGTCCGGGGCGCGAGGGGCGGCGGCTTCCTCTAGCGGCCGCATCTCTCTCGTCAGCCGCAGCGCTGGTAGGGGATGGACGGCCCGGCATCCTGGCCCGTCGGCCGTGTAAACGGGTGCGGTTCCCATCCGGATCGCGGGTCCGGCTGCTCACGTCTCTTGTGGCGCGGGAGTCCCTCAACGCACCCTTCCTGGACCCACGAGGACACCAGTGTGCATGCACGGGGAAGAGACCGGTCTCCTGAGGAGAGGCGCGTTGGGCTTTTAAACAGCGGCGGTAATGAGGCTCCACTTCCTTCAGGTGTGCCCCATCACACGCCGCCAGCCCTGACTCGTCCAGCGCCCCTCCTCTCACACACCCACTCCAGTCGGGAGCCTGGTGAAGGGCGGCGATTTAGGACGGGGTGCCGGTGACAATCAGGGAGGAGGCAGCTGACTCGTCACATTCCCCCTCCCAAGCGACATCCCCGTCCCCAGGGCGCCACCCACACGGGAGTGCTACCATCCTCAACCAGGCTCCAAACGGTCGGAGTGGGCGGGGCTTCCTCTCCGGGCGGTCCTCCCTCTCGCAGCGCACCAGAACAGGGACAGAGAAACCGGGTTTTAGTGACAGCCTCAACCAACCACAGGGTAAAATGACAATGGAAAAGTCACTTACCCCTTGTGTGGCTGGGAGGCTGTC
The DNA here is from genome assembly GCF_023724105.1 of Carassius gibelio. Classification (NCBI taxonomy): domain Eukaryota; kingdom Metazoa; phylum Chordata; class Actinopteri; order Cypriniformes; family Cyprinidae; genus Carassius; species Carassius gibelio. The sequence goes on from NC_068377.1 coordinate 27,246,268, forward strand.
CCCAGTTTTCCTCCGTCCCAGTCTGGGTTCTCACGAACGTTTGCAAGCGAGAGGGAGTGACGTCACCAGACGTTTCCCCACTGCGCTGTCTAGGCTCCGCCTGCCCGCATTCTCCACCAGTGTCACGGGAGGAGCACAAGACAGACACAGTGGGCGTGGCGTCAGGCCTCGGAGAGGCTTTTATTAACAGAAATCATAAAACAAACAGGGAATAAAAGTGGCAAAAGGGGAAAAGTGTCCAAAATAACAGGGAATCTGGTGTCCTCGTCGTGCTGCGGGGTTCGTGTGGGTCAGGCAGTGTTCATGGAGGAAGGGTCCAGGTAAGGGGCGGAGTCCGGCGGCCGCACGCGCTCCCCTCCTTGGTCCGGGGCGCGAGGGGCGGCGGCTTCCTCTAGCGGCCGCATCTCTCTCGTCAGCCGCAGCGCTGGTAGGGGATGGACGGCCCGGCATCCTGGCCCGTCGGCCGTGTAAACGGGTGCGGTTCCCATCCGGATCGCGGGTCCGGCTGCTCACGTCTCTTGTGGCGCGGGAGTCCCTCAACGCACCCTTCCTGGACCCACGAGGACACCAGTGTGCATGCACGGGGAAGAGACCGGTCTCCTGAGGAGAGGCGCGTTGGGCTTTTAAACAGCGGCGGTAATGAGGCTCCACTTCCTTCAGGTGTGCCCCATCACACGCCGCCAGCCCTGACTCGTCCAGCGCCCCTCCTCTCACACACCCACTCCAGTCGGGAGCCTGGTGAAGGGCGGCGATTTAGGACGGGGTGCCGGTGACAATCAGGGAGGAGGCAGCTGACTCGTCACAATATGTTCAGATTCAATATGGATGTTACTATTTAATGTCACATTTACATTTTAAACTATAAGAAGCAATTATAAATGTTTTCCTAACCACTAATCAATTTACACTACTCTTGAAAGCGAATAATCAGATTTCAATTCAATAGGGAGGTTCCCATCTGCCTGGTGGGTAACAAGCAGGACTTATGCCACAGCCGCCAAGTGAGTGAAGAGGAGGGCCGCTCTCTTGCCCAGGAGAACAAATGCATCTTCCAGGAGGTTTCAGCGGCTGAGAACTACCTGGAGATCTCCAACCTCTTCACAAAGCTCATCCGCCATGTGATGGAACAGCTTAAGCATAGAGGCGACCGCAGGCGGTACAGTGGCTCCAAATCCATGGCCAAGCTCATAAACAATGTCTTTGGCAAGAGGAGACAGTCTGTTTGAGTGCAGCACATGAAAAGCCTAGAAAAGAGCAATGAGTCAGTCTCCATTGAATCAGTAATGGAGATTTCACCCTGTTAAACCTGATGTTCTTGGAAATGTTTTAGGCTTCGATACATAGTGCAAATTCAAACCACTATGAGAAATCCCACACAGCCGAGAACATCGTATATAGCACGGGTTCTCAAACTTTTGGATTGCTGACACAGTATCCCATGCATTGACACATACTTTGCACTTACCATATCTGCATTTATTTGCAAAAATCATTTTAGTTCAAGAGTTCCCTTTATGGAATGTGTTTTTCTTTAGAAAGAAAAATATTTGCCTTATGTTTCTTTATTATTTTATGATTTTTCTTTTATTTCTTTCAGGAGAGTCAGAAAACCCAAAGCAAATTTTGTCTTAAAATTCATATTTTTGTTGGCATATATTCACCTCTTGATAATATTTTCAATATCTCTAAGAATAATGGGGAATGTTTGCAAATTGGTGAAGCGTTTGCTTTTCTCTTGAAAGAGTAGCACATATTATTTCACTTGCTCTCTGAAAAATGTTTAATGGCATGAGACCGGGTTTGCGTCAAGGAATGCACAAAAAAGTTGAGGTGAATGTCATATATCAAGATGCTGTGATGAGGTGTAAAATGCAGATAAATTACCTTTCTAACAAAAACCCATCACTGAGGAAAGAAAATAAAACTCTCCTGCATTCCTTCTGTAGCATTCTTAGGGCCTCTTTCGAATAAAAACAATGAACTGCAGCTTTTCCCCACATACAGTTGCAAGAAGAGGTTTGTGGACCCTTGGGAATGACCCGTGTAAAAACACACTCTGGTTTGTTAATCACAAAAACAAGGTAAAACAAACTAACAAAGAATGTTCCCAGAACTTTGGTTAATGTTCTGTCAAGTTTCTCGCAAAGTTATGAAAAAGAGTTCTTCCAGTAATGTTAACAGAATGTTTGTTCAGAGTTATCTGGTCTTTACTAATGTTCTCAAAACATTAGCACTAAACATTATACATAATTCAAGGAATGTTTTATCTCTGAATTGTTTTAGTTGGACAATAGTTGGCTGGGATCGTGCTGATCACTTCGTTAAAAGTTAACAGTATAGATTGGAAAGAGAACTGTATGTGAACTGTTAAATCACTTAAACCCTGTCATGTTTTCGTATCTCTAGAGTCAAGAGAACTGGTGGATGAGTGGATATGTTATTGTGGCACTGTATTTTTACAGCTACAGTGAAGATGTCAGCTAAACAACACAAATCATACGAGAAGGGCATTGGTCCTGGAATATAATACAGTGATGTTGTTGATAAATACCAGTGACATTTATGTGTGAGCCAGTTTTCGATCATTGCCCCAATGTTTAGTGGCTCAAGGCCCTTGCAAGTGCTTGAATTTGTGTTTATGATATACTGATTCACAACGTAGGGGAATGGGGAGCAACAGAAGCCATGAAAGACTTCCAAAAAAATAAACTTCAAAGAGTCTCAGAAATATCAATAAATTGAGAGTTGTCGATGGAGAAAACAAAGGTAAAGTTTTTTGTGCAAATCTGCTTATAAGATGAATGATGTAATAAACAGAATTTACTGCTGCTAATTAAGTTACAAAATACAATTCTGATTGTACTTTTCAGTTTATTGTTTAGGTACCAGTAATGTCATGTTTAGTTCAGTAGTTTGAGAGATTAGCTTAAGCAGGTTGTGTTTGTCTATTTTTGTTTATTGTATGTTCCACTTTATATTGTAACTGTACAGAACTTTGCTTGCTATTGTAGTTAAAGTGGAATGTGTACCTTGATTTTTTTAAATGTGTTAAGATGTTCACTAACATAATAACCAATGTTTTTTTTCTATTGCTATTTTTCTTTTATAATTAATAAAAAAAATGTGTTTGCTTCTTAGATAGACATTCTATCATAACCTGATATGTTAACAATGAATCTTCTCTTACTGTGTCTAAAGTGTTGATCTATATGATCTATTTCAGACAAGTATAAATTGATTCTATTTTCACGAGTGCAACTTATTAATGAACTTTATCAATGTAGCCATTTTAGTGTTTTAGTTTAAATTCCATACCTGTTGTTTTAAAATCTTTCATGCAATTTGTTTTTTTAGTACATTTACTAAATTACCATTTGTTTTCTTACCATATTGACCTACAATAAAATGTACATAAAATGTAAATAAAAATGAATGTAACAAAACTTTAAAGTTATGCAGTACCTCACAAGCTCTAAAAAATGAATATACTTAAGTTGTACTTTAAAAAAAAAAAAAGCATTTCTTCAGAATAGCATGCCACTGCCAGACCTTTAGGAAAAATACCACATGTGCCACTTTAAAATTAGACTAAACAAAGTCATGAACCTTACAGGAGCTGCTGATCCACTAGATGGAGACAAACACAACTGATACATTAACCATAAGCAAAATCTAAAAGAGAAGAACATTTTGTTACTGATCAATGCCATCTCATTTTGACTGATGGAAGTTACTGTTTAAATTTGCATTTTAAAACAATACTTTATATAGCATAATATTCACACACAATTTTAAATATCAAATTTAATTAAAAGCGTATTAAATAATTTCCTGCAGTAATTTCAGCGGTAGTACGTGTAAGATTAAAGTAAATGTCTTTAAATAGGTTATGCCACTACATACACAATACCTTTAAGAGCAGTGATTCTGCTGTGTTTCATTAAACTGTTCTGATGAATCCTTGTCTGACTAGAAAGCAACAGCATAGCCTACTGATCCTAGAGAGAGACATTTTCTGTCACAATCACATCGTGTGCACAGTATTTTGTCGGCTCATTTGAGTCAGTTCAATGAACTGGTCAAACCGGTTAGCGTAACAGCTGGAATCGGTTCGCGATTCATTAGGAATCATTCGACGCACTGAATCATTTGGATCGTTTTTTCTACTCGCAACTTTAAAGCTACGTTAGGGAACTTTTGACGCTCTAGCGGTTAATAAACAGAACTGCTTGCGTCTTGCGGAAGAACATCGTAGCCGGAACTACTTCTCTCTGTTTCTGTCTATGTTGAATCACAAAGGTACTGGGTTACTACGCCGCGGTATCCCCGAAGCAATCTAAAATAGTCCGAATATAAACACTTATTATAGGTGCACCCTAGTGATTCAGGACAAGCCAAAAAAAAAAAAACGGTTTGAAAAATGGATTCATGGTGTACTCGCTTATTATATACATTTTTCTACATTTTGAACACAAACAAAGTTTACGGACCGCAGTATGGGATTAGAATCCCGCCAAATGTATTGCAGTCACAGATCGAAAAATAATAAGCATAAATAAAATATTTAAAAACACGTGTAAAATAATAATGCACAAAACGAAAAACATGCAATTTTTTAAATAACAAACAGGGCAGTCATGGATTACACAAAACTGAAACATGAATTAAAAATTTTCCAAATTGCAAACAAAATCAGGTTTCCTGCTCATATGTTATTTTTTTGTGTGCTTGTGGTTTTTTTCCCTTTGCTCGTTTCCACGTTCTACGCTTGTGTTTCTAAAAGTTGCAGTTTGAGTTTCATGTAAATCAGGGCAGGCTTCAGCGTCACCATTGGCCGCAAGTTCTAGATTGACAGCTGCGCCTCTAGCCAATCAGTTCTCAATCAGTCTAGCCAGGGAGTTGACGTCACTCCAATGCAACTCGTGGCTGCTGTGGAAGGTGTGTGAAGATGGATAACCAGCATCAGCAGACAAATCCCGGATGATCTCAGGTGATTAGCCATAAATATTTTGTTAGTGGGTGACAGAAACATTCCCTTTGTGTATTATGATATTTTCTGCAAGCACTAGCCTATGTAGTCCGAGTAGGCCGATATCCTGTTAACACGTGTCTTGTTAGTTTGGTTTATTTACCAATACTTTATATTTTAGGCAGTTGGGCTGCATGATAAATCACACGCAATATTTAATTTATCTTGTCAGTAAAGCCGGTTGTGTAATCAGCGGTAAATCTCCATCACCTGCGCGTTTTCACAAGGAGCAGCATTAGCGTTCGACTTCGTGTAGTGCTCGTCATGTCCCTCACAGCACACCGTAGTTCGCCCTCCTCCCTCTCGATGGAGGAAAGTTTGGACAACTGCATCTTAAATTCTCTTGCATCAAGGTGACCTGTAAGGAGCGTCACAGCGGAAAATGCCTTGGCAAAGTAAACAACTCACACGAAAGGTAAGTGTATATTTATAAAAGCAGGTTGTCTTCATGTCTTGTGAGCTTTCATCGAACTTCGAAGAGGAAGCGCGAACTGGCCAAGCGCTGTATGTTGCCATGGCAACATGTCCCTGAGCGGCAGTGTAATTTTCATCTCACTAATGTGAACCTAAATAAATCTTATTCGACCATTTATCGCGGAGAATACTATGAACATGTCTCTGTAGTCGCATAATGTACATAGAACCATTATGCTGAAAGCTCTATGTTACTTTAATTCTGTTTTGGAGCTCAACACGACTAAAACAATTCTGAGAAATGTTGCTTGGTTAACAGCTATCCATTAAACGAGAGAAACAAGAAAAGAAAAGAAAAGAAAAAACCTACTAAAATAATACAGTTAGTGGGTAATAAATTGGTCAAACAGAAGAATTAGATTTTAGCACACTCAGGATGTAGTCACCAAACCATGGCATACACAAGCGTAATGGGTGTTTTGAAACATATGAGAGAAATATAACATCTATTATTATGCAGGTTCTATGCCAGATAATTATATTTAGCTGGAACAGGTCACAGGGAGTTAATTGCTACTTGCACAAGATTTAAATAATTATTGGCTTTAAGCTACTGAATATTTGCCGTGGTTGTGCCAGCCTGCCAGGTCTCATTTTGTCTTACAAAATAGGCTTTATGTTGCAAAGTGGAGTATGAACTAATATTTAGCATAGTTTCATTCTATCATTCTGTAAGCAAATACGATCAAATATATGGAATAATAAAAAATAGGTCTAGACGGTTTCAACGGCATCAACATAAACAAACGTTACTGCTCATGAGTGCTTTTGTGGTCCTAACTTAACTTCCAGTAGGCTTCCAAATAGAATCAATAACAACAGCCAAGTCCTTCTAGAGTAGATATTTTTTGATAACAAACAAAATATGTTTGCTGCGTGGATTGGGCGGACTTAATGAAAATGCAAATTCATTCTTTGCCAGTAGGAGATGTTTTAAAGCATAGACATAAAGCGCGAGAAATAGAGGTTTCCCCAGTAATGTTAACAGCTGTAAACAAAGCAGAGCTGGTACGCTCACACTCTGCTTTATCAGACATACAACATGTAAGTCTTTCTTTCAGAAATACAGCGATATAAAAACACATGTGCCTCGTTTTGATATTTAAACATATAAATGTAAGGAATTATTATTAAACGTGCAGTATGTAACATTACTCATGTTTATTCAACGAAGCCTTTTCGAAAATCGATCCGTTTTAAAATTGTGGCGAGTCTCCAAAAATAAATAAATGAATGGGAACACATCCCGCAGCACAACCACCTGAGTCCAACTTCAGTCTACTCATCACTTTGACTGCGTTTGTAGATGGCACCGCAAGGCAGACCGATATACACAACACAGACCGGAAGTTAACTTAGGTCCAGGCGCGTGCGCCCGATGAAACCGTCTATTGAGAATGAGAAGTTGTCGTCATAGCACAAAGCCCCTCCCTCGATATCACGGTCTCCGCCATGTTGGAAGGATACCTGCGGCGAAACAGGATTGTTTACATGTGTTGTTAAGAGGAGGTTCTCGCAATTCTGCACTGTTTTACCATGCCTGGAAGTTATTGCTGTGTTAAAAACTACTGCAGTACCTCAAACGAAACATATGGAAAACATAGGAACAATGGAATACAGTTTTTTTTAGGTTACACCAAGCGCAAAACAGCTGTATTTGGAGAAGCTCTCAAGCAGCACAGAGACCTGGACCATTTACCTCCATGCACACATATGGACATTGGGAATTATATATTTTTTTGTTTAAGTTACTACACAATGCAGGAGTTTAAAAGCCACAAGTCTTTGGAAAGTTGCGAGGCTTTCTGCTGTGGCTGGGTCCATCTACAGCAGGTGAAGAAAACAGTGTGTTTTTTTTGTTGGGGGCTGCAAAGTGGACAAACCAGTTCTGGGTTAGCCAGGGTACACTCAAAAAAATGAATTTTTAGTTTTGTTCACTTTACCTGAACAATTCATGTTGAATTAATGCCATTTTGGCTATTTTTCATTTCAACATGATTGTGTCATGTTAAACTGACTTAAACCTGTCTCTCGTTGGTTTAACATAAAGTTTTCATTTTGAAAGAACATGTTTCAATCAAGTCCCTCAAAATAAGTTTTACACTTCCCATCATGCTTTGCACAGGACTGGATATGGGGAGAGAAAATGTTGAAATAAAGTGTTATTTTATGCAGTTTTTAATAAAATGTGATAAGGAGACTTTTTCATGTATAATGCTCTATTATGTGGGCATTTTAAAAGACTTTATATTGGTGTATCTTGTGCGAGTTACCATTGTGGTGAAGTGTGGAGCTTGTGGTTGGGTTGAGGACCTGGTTGAAAGAACGTCTAAAATACTTAATTTAAAAAAAAGCAACTTTAATGAAAGTGCTAGTGTATGATGTACACATAGTAACATCCTTAAACTGCAAACAAGTAACATCATGTGTAAAGAAAAGTTATATCTTACTTGCTAATGTTTTTATAACACTTTGGCTAAACTTGCATGGACAGTGGTTCTACATGATGTAAACATATTATCTCTACTCAGATATTTCATGTAGGATGAACTAAAGCAAACTGAGTAAACTCAACTAAAGGTAGACAAGTCCTTATAACTTGATTTATTCATGTCCAAATAACATGGTACAAACATGTGGAACCACTGTCCATGATAGAATCATGTTCAGCCAAAGAGTCATTTTTTTGAGTGTAGTTAAATGTGTGATTGCGAAATGTATATGTCCGGGTTAGATTAAAGCCATTAACAGCGTGAATGCAAAGTGACTTACATTGTAAACAATATAATTCCCAATGTCCATATGTGTGCACTAAGGGTAAATTGTTCAGGTCTCTGTGCCGCTGCAGGGAGCTGCCTGAGAGCTTCTCCAAACACCGCTGTTTTGCGCTTGGTGTGAGCTTGTTCCTGTAAGGTCCCCTTTCTTTCGCCTTATGTTTTTGCATTGCTTTACTTTCTTCCTTTTCTTTCGCGTATTCGTAGATCCGTCTCGATCTGTTCCGCCGACAAAATAAATGCGAAAAAATGAAAGCGCTCTGAAATGTTTAGTCGCGCCTCTGTGAAGTTCTCAAGGCATTGCCCCTGGCAACAGATAGCGTATCCTGCCATCAGGGCCGACTGGCTCAGACCCCTCCCAAATCAACCCAAATCGGCACGTGACTCCTCAATCTCAATAGGTAGGGAAGCATCAAGACATGACTGAATTCTTTGTTTGCATCACATCCTATATATTAAAATGCCTTTATCTGGTTGGATTTTGAAGCTTAGAAGTGTCCTTAATTGCTACCTGCGATATTCCAGTCGGTATGGAGTGTGGTTGGCACTTGGCAGTTGGTGGAAAGAATAAACGTGATAGAGGAACAGAAAGGAGTAAATTTATTTATAGGCTTAGGCTATATGTCAATGTTTTTATTTTATTAAAACATTAGAGAAAACTTAAAAAAAAAGAACTAAATATGAAGTACATACATGAAAATAGTCACTAAATATTTGCTTGTTTATCTCTAGAACTCACTTGATTTTCTTCTAGAACATTACAATTGATGTTTTTGGGTGCTCTGAAAGCTTGGCTGAAACCATTTTCCTTTAGGTATACACAAAATACTACATGTCACTGAACAAACACAAACACTAAACACAAACGCTAAATGCACAAGCCATATCATGATTTTAGTTTTATTTTGATAATTCAATAGATTTATAGTCATTCTGGCTAACAGTTGAAAAGTAGTACTAAATATTTTATTTAGCAAACCACAGAGTAATGCATGCCAGTCATTAGCACAATGCCATAGTAAATGCTCATAAGGGTGTGCTGGCTAACTTCCTTAAGCACTGCATCAAAGATACCGTTTGATGTGCTCTTTCTTTTGTGATATGTTAGATGTCCTGTTGAGCTCCTCAAATATTTACATTCTGAAGAATTGTTAATGATTGCAATAGGTCATTAATGAAGACTGTGAGTTGTCCTTTTTCTTGAAGTTCACATAAGTTCTTTTGTTTCGCTGACATTCAAGGCTAGATTGTTGTTATAACCCTATCCTCTTCTGCAGAGAGGGTCCCTGTGTACTCATTATTATCACTGAATCATTATTATCACTTATTAACACAATCAATAATGTTGTTGTCATCAGGAAACTTGATGATGGTGCTCTACTGTGTAGAGATGCAGTGAATGGTTGAATAATGAGTATAATTAGGGCTGAGGCAAAAGCCCTGTGGAGTGCTGGTCTTAATTATTTTCATGGATAAGGTGATGTTTACCATCTTGACCACCTGGCTTCTGCCTTTTAAAAGTCCAGCACCCCAATACATTTACTCATATCCAATAGTTTTTAAGAGTATCTTGATAGAATCACATTTGTATGTTAAATATGTGGATTACTGTAAATTTGCTGTAGTGTTACCGGGTAAATGGACTTTTTATCTCATGAATCCTGCATGTTGTTGTATTGTTTTTGAAATATCATTATTGCAAAAAAGTAATTAAACTTAAAATGTCTATATATTTAACAACATATTAACAATTAGGCAGTAAATATATTATTTTTAATTTTCACAAACATTAAGACCACAACAATAGCTTTATTTTACAATGAAAATGAAAGTTATTATGTTGATAATAATTCTGATGGATTCCGTCTGTTAATTCTGTGAATGATTCAGCAGAATTATTCTAGCTGGTAACTTTCGAGACTGTGAGTCTCTCTGAATGATTCATTTAAAGAACTGGCTCATAAGAGTCATTTGTTTGTGAACCAGATTACACCGGTAGTGCTGTATGTATTTGCATTATTTTTAAAGAGACAAAAACATGTAAATAGAAAGACTTGTTTTCTTGTTAATACTTTGGATCACACCACACTTTTAACATGTTGTCTCATCACATGGTTTAAACAGATTATTTCTTTTGTTGCGACATTTGGTGTCCTCTGGACTTTTAAGCATACCTTTTTTGGTTATTTTATTTTGCCTTTGAAGTATGAATTAATCTAGGCCAGTGATCCTCAAATCTGGCTCGCGAGATCCAGTTTCCTGCAGAGTTTAGCTCCGACTCTAATTAAACACACCTGCCTGTGATTTTCTAATGATCCTGAAGACACTGATTAGCAAACTCATGCGTGTTTAATTAGGGTTAGAGCTAAACTTTGAAGGAAAGTGGATCTCGCAAGCCAGATTTGAGGATCAATGATCTAGTGAGACTATCCACCCTTCTCAACAACAAGTTGATATCCTGGTTTAGAGTGAGGTTCAATCTGAGACCTCCGAACCTCCTCCAACAAAGGATATAGTCATGACATTTTGGTTTAGATTTTCAAGACAAGCTATATTTATATGCATGAAGTCATTGATAGGTTTACAGATATGACCCCTTCTGTAACATTTTCATGAGTTGTTGGACTATATTAAGTGGCATGTTAAACAGGAAAACATTATGTAGTATGGTGAGGTGCACTCAGGTAAATTATGATTATGAGGTTAAATGACTTCAATAGTGTAAGCAGTCTGGACAAGCAAGGCACTCTATCACTTTGTAATGTAATTCCAAGCTTCATTAAGACGTTGACGTTTATCATTTTTCATCAAAGGCACCTGTCAATGAATAATTAAGCTGCTGATGAGAGGTAAAATCCTTAGTAAAAGTAGAGCAGGAGACCACTGCTTCATGCAAGGTTTGATTTCAATTTGCTTTATAGCTCAGATCTAATGTAAAATAGCAATCATTGACCTTCAAATAATGGTCAAAACATCTGTGAAACTATGGCATCCTTCAAGCACAACATCAAATATTTAATAATATTTCATGAATGCTTCAATAATATACTACAGGTGCTAGGCTTCTGCAAATAATCCTCTTGGTCATGTATTCATTGATAAATAATTTAAATAAGTAATTCAAGTTATGCAGTACATTGTCATATCCCCATCATAATAGGTCTTAATATATAGGTGTATCTCAATGAATTAGAATGTCGTGGAAAAGTTCATTTATTTCAGTAATTCATCTAAAATTTTGAAAACCGTGTATTAAATAAATTCAGTGCACACAGACTGAAGTAGTTTAAGTCTTTGGCTCTTTTAAATGTGATTATTTTGACTCACATTTAACAAAAACCCACCAATCCACTATCTCAAGGAATTAGAATACTTCATAAGTCCAATAAAAATAATAATAAAAAAAAAAAACATTTTTAGTGAATGGTTGGCCTTCTGGAAAGTATGATCATTTACTGTAGATTTACTCAATACTAGGTAGGGGCTCCTTTTGCTTTAATTACTGCCTCAATTCGGCGTGGCATGGAGGTGATCAGTTTGAGGCAGAGCTGAGGTGGTATGGAAGCCCAGGTTTCTTTGACAGTGGCCTTCAGCTCATCTGTATTTTTTGGTCTCTTGTTTCTCATTTTCCTCTTGACAGTACAGAGACAGAGAATCTATGGGGTTCAGGTTTGGTGAGTTTGCTGGTCAGTGAAGCACACCAACACCACGGTCATTTAACCAACTTTTGGTGCTTTTGGCAGTGTGGGCAGGTGCCAAAAATTCTGCTGGAAAATGAAATCAGCATCTTCAAACAGCTGGTCAGCAGAAGGAAGCATGAAGTGCTCCAAAATTTCTTGGTAAAGGGGTGCAGTGTCTTTGGTTTTCAAAAAAATAAATGGACCAACACCAGCAGATGACATTGCTCCCCAAATCATCACATACTGTGGAAACTTTACACTGGACCTCAAGAAACTTGGGCTACAAGCTTCTCCACCCTTCCTCCAGACCCTATGACCCTGGTTTCCAAATGAAATACAAAACTTGCTCTCATCTGAAAAGAGGACTTTGGACCACTGGCTCTTCTCCTTAGCCCAGGTAAGACGCCTCTGACGTTGTCAGTGGTTCAGAAGTGGCTTAACAAGAGGAATACGACAACTGTAGACAAATTCCTTGACACTGTGTGTGGTGGCTCTTGATGCCTTGACTTCAGCCTCAGTGTATTTCTTGTGAAGTTCTCTAAAATTCTTGAATCCAGTTTGCTTGACAATCCTCATAAGGCTGCGGTTCTCTCGGTTGGTTGTGCATCTTTTTCTTTCACACTTTTCCTTCCACTCAACTTTCTGTTAACATGCTTGGATACAGCAATGTGTGAACTGCTGGCTTCCTCAGCAATGAATGTTTGTGGCTTGCCCTCCTTGTGAAGGGTGTCAATGATTGTCTTCTGTAAGATCAGAAGTCTTCCCCATGATTGTATAGCCCAGTGAACCAAAGTGAGAGACCATTTTGAAGGCTCAGGAAACCTTTGCAGGTGTTATGACAATTAGCAAGTGTTTTGAGTCAATTAGCTGATTGGCATGTCACCATATTCTAATTTCTTGAGATAGTGAATTGGTGGGTTTTTGTTAAATGTGAGCCAAAATCATCACAATTAAAAGAACCAAAGACTTAAACTACTTCAGTCCGTGCGCATTCAATTTATTTAATACACAAGTTTAACAATTTGAGTTGAATTACTGAAATAAACTTTTCCACAACACTCTAATTGATTGAGATGCACCTGTATTCGATTAAATATAAATCACTATTTTAAAAACATTTTTGTGTGAATACATGTGAATTTTAAAAAATAACCGATCATGCGTATCTCATCTGTAAAGCCGGTTACATGATTAGTGGTAAATCCCCATCACTTGCTTTCAAATGGAGCGACAGTTAATGCACAAAGCCGTAGTTCACTGACAAGCTACACTTTATCGAGTTCATTATCGAAGGCGATTCATCTTCAATAATGAACTCAATATAGTGTAGCTTGTCAGTAAACAACAGCTCTGTGAATCTGCCGCACCATTTGAAAGCAGGTGATGGGGATTAACCGCTAATCACAGAACCGGCTTTACTGGCGAGATGCGCATGATCATATTGTTCGATATATTGTCCAGCCCTACTGCTGCAGCGCAAATATATTAACCAGTAGCAGATCTGAACATGTGAAGCTGGGGAGGGTGGAGGGTAATCTGCGAAATGCTCTAGTGAATGCCAACCAGCCATTTAAATGTAAAGCAGCAAGCTCATTGGTTGCATATGCAACATGAACCAAGCAGCTTGTGCCAAGTAGTTTAACACTGTGAATATCATCAGTTTGTGTTAATGACCCAGCTGTGCCATCTAGAATTTCATGACAGAACACATTTATTTATTGACTGATTTTTACAGAGCTTAAAAGGTACAGCGTAACATGAATGACTCATTCCAAATAAAGTATTAGCAAGAAGGGAAATAAGAAGAGGAGAGAGAGACAGCATGAGGGGAAGTAGGAAAAAATGCATGTGATTGAGAGAAAATTCTTTGTGCATTGAGGCATCATACTAGTGTCACATTTAATTTGGGCTCAAGCCAGAGACACAGCATCTCCCACAGTCAGGAGAAATAATGCACATCATAGTCCATAAACAATCAGTAAACAAGCACTAATGGGATCTTTACTGTTATGAAAAATGCAAGAGGATCAATTGCGGACATTCTCTCTGCCACAATTACTTTCCTTTGAGTGCTTCCAGAAATCTTGGAGTTCTGTGGATTGGTTTTTGAGCTGATGGCATAGTCTGTGAGGGAACTCAAATTTGTCTCTTTTAGAGTGAAGCTTATTACTAGGGCTGGGCAGTATTGTCAAAAATTATCACAATAAAATTGTCATTATCAGCCAATATCAATAATTATCATAAAAACGATGACCCTTCGAAGGCAGTGCATACACAGTCCTTCGCTCTGCTCACTCTGTCAAATATTCTACAATCCTGATAGTGAATTTCGAACCACTCTCTATCTATTCCATCATGAGTACTTCAGCGGTCAAGGACAATCGGAAAAAAGTGATTGAGCAATCGCCAAAAAGAAAAAAAATTAAGATTCCGCCATCACCAAAGAGGATCTCAACGGGGCAATTGCTAATGGTATCAAGCTAGCACATAAAGAGTAGCAAAGTACTTTGGACTTGGTTGTGGCCTGGACAGTAAGAGATGCGATAGACTCTGTACTGACCCCGGCATTGCGTGACTTACATATAGACATTTGCGACCAACAACTCTGTATAAGAGCTAGGAGCAGAAGTTGAAAAACTAGCCATCAGAAATTTATACATAAATTTTGGTTTGGCTACCTATCTGAGTTTTAACGTTGTTTTACCCAATTTAAACCAGTGAAATGCTGATGCACCTTTTTATCAATGCCACTCAGTTTTTGAAGTTTTAAGAGCTTTTTTGAAGGGGACTTCACAGTTCCTCTCCACTAACAAACACCGGTTCAACAACATTTCACCATTCACCTCAGAACCATCTCTTTTATACATTCTCTTGCAATTGCAAAGGCCAATGCTGCAAAACGTGACGCTTCTCAGTTCAGATGTCTCTATGCCATGATCATTCTCACCTATTTCCTAAACCTGTTTAGAGGGAACCCCATTGTGTTACACTTTGACCTCTGCTACTGTTATCACATAAGTATCTGAGCTGATTGGAGTTTTCAGAATTTGTCACAATCAATTTGTTTAGCAGATAGATGGTCAGTAATAAGAGAGGCAGCGCTGTTATGAGAGGACCTGTCAGCGAGACTTGATAATGCCACTGAGAGAGGGGAGGTTAAAGACACTGCTTCCTCATTAATATTTAATCTCTCGTCTGTGTGGCGGATCCACTTTGCCGCTCCCACTCATCTCACCATAATTACTTTACATTTAATTTGGCTCTGGAGCATGGTTTTAAGCTGAGTAAATTGTACTTAATGTTAGTGTGGAGACTTTAGACACATTCTTTTAAAGTGAGAAGTGAATTGGAGAGTGACAGTTGAAGCTTAGCAAATAAAGGGGTACAGTTTAGACATTAGACATGTAGATGCATGAACATGATGACATAAATCTCTGTCTGCTGCCTGAATATTTAATGAGATATCTTATTTGAAACTTTACAATTCACTGTGTAATGTACAAGCTTTTCAGAAACTGGTCATTGTTCGCTAATAATTACATGCACTTGAATGCATAGAAAAGTTTCTACATTCAGAAAGGTTTACACATAAGTTAACCTATTCTAATGTTGATGATTCTAAAAGAGGAAGTCCTTGTCATATACAGGAAGGACTTTTTATAAAAGCTCTACTGCATTCAATCTTTGCAAACATGTACTTTTTGGTTTTCCTACTTTTTTCATTTTTTTTAAGACTTAGGCCTGGTTCACACGGGACGATTTTAAAATTGTCGGCCGATTTTGGTGTGCAGCCACACGGCAATATCAACACATCACGGCTGTTTTGATTTTGTTTCCCGGTACTATCACTGCCTTGTCACCTCGCTTTCTGATTGGCTACACGCCACAGTCCACAGGCTGCGTGATTGTTTGTCCTCGGGGGACACCACACACGAGAAGAAATCGGGCCAAGTAAATCCAACATGTTGGATATCCCCGATTTGAGATCGGAGCGGTCCCGACATTCTTCCGAGCAGAGGAGAGCAGTCTTAACACACCACACATGGCAGGAATATTTGATCAGATTATTTTACGATAATCGGAGCATCCTAAGATTGTCGGAAGGGGTGAATCGGGGCTAAAATCGGCCTAATTATCCTGCCGTGTGAACCAGCCTTTAAGCAATTTTTTTGTGTGATTTATTGAGGGATCATAATTTCTGCAGTGAAAATAAATTCACACAGTTTTCATGCAAAAATATGGGTGCATGCACGTTAAGTGATTGATACCCCAATGTTGCTAATTCTATGGTATCTTTTTGTGAGGGTTCCCATCTTTGAAATTATGTTGTTGCTCTGTATGTGCGAATTACTTATGTGAGAAATACTATATATATGGAAAACTTTTTATGTCACCCTTAGATTACACATACAAATGTTTCTGGAGCAGAAAGAAAATAGCATCTCAATGGACTCGCACAAACAGTGCAGAGAAGAAAGTGCCCCACACTTTCATTGAGGATGAATCCGGCATACAGGTAGAGTCCCTACTGATCCAATGCAGTGCATGCTAAATTCCATATGAATATCCCAACTAATTTTGCCTTGAATTTTTGTTGTTGCTGCGCAGGAGACATTATTTTGTTAGCCATCAGAAGTCTATGGCTTCAAATTAGTGGCAAAAGGCCATTTTTTATCTAACACCAGAGCCATGGCCTTGCTTGCCCCAGCGTGACCTCGCTCCAGTCTGGTAGCACCCTCACCAGGCCTGGAGGGAAATTACACCTCTTTATTCTGTTGATTGCCCTCGCCCTCTCAAGAGGTTTCTGACTGCTGTCTTTGCCAAATCCGCAGCAGGCAGTGCTCAGCCTTGCATGCGCAGAGATAATGATCAAGTTAATTAGACCTGAGATTGAATGAACTGCGGCAGCAACTTAATCATTTGTAACTTGATTAGAAATACTATATTCTCCCAAACTCCAGAGACTGGCAAACTTGAAAATTAAGTTCCACTTTAAGGATTCAGGTCTCAACTTAATGGAGTATAGAGAAGCTGAAAAACAAACCCACCCTCATTCTGACCCCATTAGTCAGAGCTGGAGCATTGTTTACTGTCAATATAGGAGAACGAGTGTGTATGTAATAGTTCACATAATGCAGCCTCTTTATTTGGATACCCAGAAAATCTATTCCGTCGGGAGGAAATTAGGTCAAGGCAACTTTGGCGTCGTCTGGGAAGCCACTCACACTGAGACGCAGAGGAAGTGGGCAATTAAGAAGGTGAACAAAGAGAAGGTAAGTGTTTGGTGGTTATGTTTTACCTGTTGAGGTGATTGATGGAGAGCTGCTCCCATGGTTGTCAAGGATGGGTCAAGTATCACAAAAGCTTTGTATCCATGCAGGCAGGCACTTCTGGTGTAAAACATCTGGAAAGAGAAGTGAGCATCAAGTGAAACATGAACATATTATACATCTAGAGGAAGTTTTTGAAACACCAAAGGTGAGAGCAAAAACATGATCTACTTTGTTTTACGCTCTGCTTTCCTTTAAAGTTCACTCAGCTGTGCTATTGTGAACTGAATCCTACAACTGTGTATGCTGCTGGATTGTGTTTGACAGCAGTTTCTCGTTTGATGTCAAAAATGAGAAATGTACTGTACATACAGTATGTTTGTGTACCATTCTCTAGAGGATGTACCTCGTGACTGAGCTTTGTGTAGGAGGTGAGCTGAAAGATCTCCTGCAGAAGAACAAACACTTCACTGAAGAGGAGACCAGACACATCATCAAAAGCTTATCTGAAGCTATTGTTTATCTGCATAAAAAAGGTGACGCTTGCAAAACTCAATACACCTCCCCTGACATTCATAAGCAGTTGGTTCTTAGGAGCCTACGGTTGATGGTTCAATGAAAACATACCTCAAATTATATTCTGCTATTTCAATGGCCTTACCTTTAGAGAAATGCATTAAATAAAAACCCTAAAGCTTGAAAAACTGCTCACATGATTGTTGTCTTATACAGTGGCTTTGATTCCTTTTTTCCCCCATCTGAAAATTGCTCTAATGATTGCATCCACATTAAGTTTCTCTGTCATTACGGGGAATCAGGCTTGTTTTAATAATGAGATAATAATGAACAACTGTCAGATAAAATATCAGCCCATTTTAATTGAGTCTTAGAGGTTTATTTGACGATTCTTGACATTTTTTCTCTTTCTCTCTCCTTCCTGTGAAATCTGCAGTTAGAGGTAATTTAGGACATTGCTTGGCAATGAGACACCATTACATGGGGCTAATGAGTCATTAACAACGAGCAGGGGAGGAATACTGATTAATAGGTGTGTTTTTTAACAGTCCCCGAGTGCTAGTGTGTCTCAAGTCTAGAGGAGCTAATGATTCCACTTGCAATTTGTATACAGGACTAGAGTGTTTTATGAGACTGCAGTATATTAGCCTCACACGCTGATTATAATTTGATTATTTTCACATTTCTATTTAAGTGTGTATAGTTAACAGCAGTAATGAAGAATCATGATGAGTAGAACGGTAAGAAGAGGTGTGCCCTGTTTGGTTCACATAAGAACTGATGATATGAATTGCAATTGTAAGTATACAGAGCAAAAAAAATCACTAGAATTCCCATTCCCATTCCAGTGCGATGCATTTTTGCCATGCTCTGCTCTCTATGAATAAAATGATCCCATCTCTCCCTTGCTCTGTTTCTTCTTTCTCTCTCTCCGACATTGTTCACCGTGACCTCAAACTGGAAAACATTCTCGTGAAGAGTTTTCACCAAGGCAACGATAACGATATGGTCAATATCAAGGTGAGAGAGACGGTAAAAACTTCTGCGCAGGCATGTGGTATGGCATTCAAACGCGGCGGGACCTCTGGACATTCTCGTCTGTTGATTAGTTCTCCCACTGTCCTCCTTGCCCAAACCTTTTAACAGCTTTTTAAATACTGTCTCATTACACCAGACCTCCTGCCTAACTCCTTTCATATCACATTCTCAAAGAAAATGAATCACAAGTGGCTTTTCTGAGACAAATTTCCAGCAGGGGCACAGCGTGGAGTAGAATAGAACGTTGACGGGAGCCGACCGAAGCCAGTACCTGGAGCGGAGGGTTGAATCAGGGCAGCACTGTGTTATAAATCAGAGTAGAACGGGGGCCCAAAGACAGCGCTGTCCTGGCACTGTATTAAAAGCTTTTATCTGGCAGAAGGTGGTCATCTCTCCTGGATATTAATCCTGCTCGCCCCCACGCACCCATGAAAAGATATACACTCCTCATATATATTATTCATATTGCTCAAGGAGTGCATAGTCTATGTGAGTGGGTATACTGGCTGCTCTGTGGAAGTCTGTTTGGGCCATAAATAGTTTAAATGAGATCAAGAAGTGAAAGCCAGAAAGATAGAGTGATCAAGTGCAGCGTGTCTGTAGCTCATTACTTTCAACATTCCAATAGATCAGAATGCTGAAAAATGGCAATAATTAAAGAGACAGAAATAAATGTTTTAGTGTGTCCTGTATGTGCTTTTGTTGAATATTGTTTGATTTTGAATAACATACTGTATCAAAGCCCTGTCCTGTCTTATCTCAGATCACAGATTTCGGACTCTCTGTGCAGAAGGGTGGTGTGGGCAGTGAAAACATGCTGAAGGCCTTCCACTTGCGGGACACCTATCTACATGGGAAATTCATATACTCAAACGCATACAGTCACATGTCCCATTTACCTGTGATTTGATGAATTACTATGGGGGGTGTTTCATAAATTGAATGGAGGCTGATTAAAATGAGCAGTAATGAGGAGAGGACCTAATTTAAGTGATGTGAAGCTGAATAATATTCGAGAAAGGGTAGAGGCCGAAAGCCATCAACGGTGTCACGCATCAGATATCAGACATTACACCAGCCTCACACATCTTCCATTATTGACACATGGACTTACTCATTCAGCGCCTGAGGTGTTTAATGGTCACCAGTACAGCCAACAGTGTGATTTGTGGAGCATTGGCGTCATCACGTACACTCTGTAAGAAGATCTCCCATGTTGTTTTCCATTCTATGCCCACACACAGACTCACATGGCCCACTTACACTTTGTGTGTATGTATGTGTTGTGGTTGTAATTCTTTTTCAGACTGTGTGGAGAGCCTCCTTTCATTTCCAGCTCCAAGGAAAAGCTTTCTGAGATGATTATGAAAGGAGAGCTCACTTTTTCTGGCCCTGTGTGGCACAACATTAGTGATGCAGGTTAGAACTGCCTCTGGTGCCCACACCGTTCCATTATGATTGCAGTGTAGTAACTATTGTATGTTTTGTGTTGCAGCCAAAACTGTAATACGGTGTTTGTTGAAAGTTGACCCAGCTCACCACATCACAGCCAATGAGCTGCTAGATAACTCTTGGATTTCTGTAAGAGAACTCAATTACTCTTAAAATGAGGTCATGAATATTATAGATTCAGAAATCAGTTAATTAGCACTCTTCAATTTGATGGATGAGTAAATGGGGAACCTGCCAGAAAGAAAGACCTGCCAGAAAGAAAATCTGTGTTCACAGGGGGACACCTCCACCACTGTTACAAGTACGAATGTTGTAGAGATGATGCGTCAGTTCCAGAATGCTCCAGAGGATGAAGAGGGTGGGGAGATGAGTGAGGGACTGCAAAACCTCTCTCTCTCACTTCCTCTCAAGACAAAGGGTCTGGGCTGAGAACATCTCAAGAACATCTCAAGAACTCTTAGTAACCTCAGCACCTCCTGAGGATGTCAGAGACAGCAGCAGTAGCAGCCAACACTCCACCCAAAACAAGAAGGTAAAAAACAAAAACAATACAGTGTTGCAATACAGCCCATACAAAAACAAAAGTGAAGCATTTCTGCATCATCATGCACTTAAAAAAAGCATTCTGTTGTTCATTGTATTATAAAAGACCAGTCAGATCACATTGTCTAGAGCAGTCTGGACGAATCTCAATCCTTCATCTCAGCCATAGGAATGGAAGTCCTTCTAAAATAATAAATGCTTTAATGCAGATCTGCTCACCATTTAATGTTTATATCACTGCACCCACTGAGAATTCTGAGACGATACAATATCTAGTTAAAGAATACCACTTAAGGCGAGACACTGCAGGTGAATAGGGAAAAAAAAAAAAACTAATAGTTATAACCTTACTTACCCAGTTGATTGATTACCTTGATTATTGCAAATATTTTTTGTATTATAAGTTTTCAAAAATGTTATGTTTAAATATGCAAATGAGGCATTATTTAATGAAATATGTGCTAATTTGCATAAATTTGTAGTGCAAAAATCTGAACACTAGATGAAGTCAGTTTCAAATTTTTTGTTTAATTTTTTTGACATATTAGAGTCAAATGATTTTACAGAGGGAATTCTGGTTATCTTTTTTTGTCACTCCATAATTCAGAAAATACTTTGAACAGCCAGAAAACAATATATTTTCACAATTTTGGTGGAAATAAAATGTTGTATATAATCCAGGAAAATATATATGAACAAATCCCTCTGTAAAAACCTTCAGAATATAGACAGGAATAAAAATGTCAAGTTTGGTGTGTGTAAGTGCTACTGAAGTGGAGATTTATGGCTCAGTGTTGAAGAAAAAACTCATTTTGAGAAAACGGCCTTTAAAAATATGTTTTGTAATTGAAATCTATTGACACAAACAGATAAAGTGCTATAAAAGAAACACTTAACAGTGTCTTTTAGATGTTTTCCTTCCACTAATTTGAAAAAGCACTTTATGAAAAACCAAAAAGCCCAAAATCTCAAAATTGACAGGTGCTTGAAAAAACAGTGTTTTTGCCTGCAGTGTCTCACCTTAATGAACATACTGTAATAGAATGTATTTTAAATGAATGTTTGTGTCCTCACATTTACATTTAGCAGATGCTAAATATCCAAGGCAACTTTCAAAAGAAGAACATCAGCAATTTGTTACAGAGCCATGAACAATATTCATAGTTTGCAATGTTTGGATTGTTAGAAAGCTATAATATGAAAAAAAAAGATGTGCAGATGTGAAATGCAGAAATGTGATGTGAATAGCAGATGTGAAATAAATAATTCTTACTAATTTTATTATGAGATGAACATTTTACAAAAGCACTAAGGCTGTACCACATTCTGAAAATATTCACAGCTAATATATAATATTTGTATAGTGACATCATTTAGCTGAGACAATATTCACAAGTTTTTAGCCTGAATCGAGGTAAACAAACAACGCTTATGGTGTCATTTTTGTCAGATTTTCTCGGGGAGCTGACATGTTGTTTTATTGTAGCCTTGTCAAACAGTTAGCGAGCAGTTTTATGGATCACTTGCATGATCAGAAATTCTAATATTGCTGACATGTGGACTGACTTGCTCAAAAGGCTTTGAAGGTCTCTCAAACCCACTCAGGTTTTCATGTGTTATATATATCATTCCTATAGCCTCTGAAGGAAAAACTATCAGCGTCCTCCTCTAACGGTGTTAAGAAGAGTGCGTCTGGAGCAAAGGCCTGCAGCGCTCTCAATACATCCACTGCACAGGTCAGTCATTCTCTTGATTGAGCTTCGAATTGGTTTGCATTTGATTTTCTTAAATATTTGTGCTTATTCAAAAGGAGATATCTGCCAAAGGGTATTTAAAAAAAAAACTCTGTAATCAATGTTCTCTGAACAGCCACTAGATGGTGCCAAGATAACCCTTTTCCAGCGTACAGCACTGTCCAGTAGTGTGACATGTTGCGCTTTTGTGAGATGAATAAGAGCGGCTTATCTCCGCAGTCCCACACAGGTAACAAACCCCCCTGCTCAGCCAAGCACAAAAAGCTACAGCAAGGCCTCCTCCATCTCGGGATCCTGTCTCAAACCATCATCAACAGAAGCAGCCTCTGCAGCATCCAACTCAAGCAGGTGTGAAAGCTTGTTCCCCCGTCCCTGCACCACTTCCATCCACCGTTCCACCAATCCAGCCTTTGGCTTCCGGGCTAAAAAACACAGCTAGACATCAGCGGTGAGACTGCTTGAGAATTTGCGTTCAGTGCCAAAGGTGAGAAATTCCAGGGGGTCACTGCTGCATGGTGGGCCCGCTGGATACACAAATGACTCTTTAAGCCAAAATAGTTTTACACTGAAGCTGAAGTAAAACTGTACTTCCTCTAATGTGAATGTTCTTGCTTTTATGGATAGATCTTAATAGTTATGTTACCTTTTTTATGATGTAGACAGAGGCCTCCTCTTTTGAGGGTGAGCTAGATATTTTGGGCATTAGTTGCCTGCATTATTTTTTTGGATCTGGAACAGATGAACTCATCATGTCTATTCACGACATCTAACATAAGGTGCATAAGTCATCTTTGGACATTGAAATGCTATTAGCTAAAAAATTCTCTAGAGAATAAAGTGTTTCATCATGAAGGTCTGTGAAGAATGTATGTATACTATAACGACTATAACAGGGTTTCATAGCTTTCAATAATGTTTCCAATGGTAAATTGGCAATAACAGAGTAATTTAATGCAATATTTAAACAAAACATAGTATATACCACTTTAGACTAAAGCAAATTCCACAACAGTACTTGTAAAAATGATCCTGATGGACTTCAAGTTTTCTGTCTATTTATTCTAGGAATGTCTGCTGTTTCCTCTGCAGATGTGTTAATCACACTAGTAGTCATCTTTTGCTAAATAACATCAGGTAGCTGTTGTATGTGAATAGTTCTTTTTTGTTAGCCATTAAAAAGAAGCCATCCAAAAGCTTTTTGTCTCGATTTTCAGCGACTCTTCTATACAATATATGTGACCTATTAATTCCCGATACATTTTTTCTTACCAATGTTAGAAGTGCAGAACGCTTGAACCACAAATAAATAAGTCGGGGTGAGGGGACTTAAATGTTAGCTGTATGCTAAGACTGTGAGCGGTGGGGCGCCAAGTGGTTAGACACCATGAAGAGAGCAGGACTGGGAGTCAAAGTGCAGGGGCTCTAATCTTGTTGAGAGCAGCAGGGTATAGTGTGAGTATTGCAGAACTCCAGCACTGGTCTCTCTTCTGAAGAGAGAATAATCCCAGAGATGGATGCAATATTAAAATAGTCAAGCAGAACTCACACAGACTGTATTACAATCCTCCTATTTGCATATGGATGTGTGTGAGTGAGTGTTTGTGTTCATGGGGATTTCAGGGAGAATATTGAAGGCCCCTCCGTTTAACCCTCTTAAATGAATTATTACTTGTGCACTCATTTATCTTTTTAATTTGATCTTTTTATAGTAAAAGAAGTGATTGTCTGCATTAATGTACAACTAGGTAAAAACAAGGAAATGCTTGTTTTTTAATGAATATGTCCAAAGGGCCTTGTTATGAATGAGGCCATGAGTGTGTGTGTTGTTGCTTTTATAAGGTCAGTACATAATTTGTGCATTAATATGTTTATTTTCATAAATATTTTTTATTATGCACATTCATGAAGTGCCATACTTTTGCTAGAAGATTTAACAGAATGTTGCTATGAAACTAAAATAATGATCCATTATGGTAGCTGTGTGTATAACAATAGACCATCAGGGGTGAGATTTTACCTGGATAACAAATTCTGTAGTTGATATGAAGATAATTTAGATCTTAAAATATAATATTTAAGCAATATACCTAATTTGATTGGTCGAAATCAAAATCAATTCCTAATATCCTAATTCATTTTATTTATTTATTTATTTATCATATCTGTTTTACTTATTTTGGAACAAAATGACCATATTGTTTGATTAAATGTCAATTACAATATATTCAAAAGTTTGGGGTCATTAAGATTTTTTTTAAACAAGTTTCTTATTTGTAGTATTCTAATATTTTACCAGAATACCAGAAATCTAATTTATTCCTTTAATGGCAAAGCTGAATTTTCAGCAGCCATAACTCCAGTCTTCAGTGTCACACGATTCTTTAGAAAACATACTAATAATCTGATTTGATGCCCAAGAAATATTTCTAAGTGTTGTATTTATAAATAAATATAAACAATGTTGAAAACAGTTGTACTGATTAATATTTTTGTGGAAACTATGATACACTTTTTTTGCCCACCAGATTTGTAACTTTTTTGTAACATTATGAAAAGTATTTACTGTCACTTTTGGTCAATATAATGCATCCTTTCTGAATAAAAGTATGAATTTCATGAAAGAAATTAATGACCCTTAACTGTTTACAGAACCTTATAAATTGCAATTGCAATTGAACATTGTACTTAATGTCAGCATAGAAGTGTTTACCTGTGGCTAAGCTAGTAATGCTAAAAATATTTCAGACAGTATGAAGAGTATGATTTTTAATTTTTTTGCTCCATCACCAAAAAAAGCAAAGAAAAAAGAAAAGTTCTAAAAGAAGCCAATCAGAAAATTTTGTGTAGCAATCAGAAAAGGGATGAAACAAACAGTGAAATATTTCAGTTCTAAATATCATCACACTTAATTGGTTCGTCCAATCAAAGTGAACCGGAACTATCATCTAAAAGAGAACTAAGCTCAGAGATTGCTCAGTCTCAGTTCTAGAACTCTAAACCTTCGGAACAGAGAGGTACCACTGGATGGAGCTGTAGAAAACATGAAGCACTGTCACACGAGGAACAGAGACGAGTCTAGGATCACAATAGCTCTGTATTGAGTTTCCTGCATGTCTGGCCATAGTCACTTTTGATGGATTGAGCCATTAAATAATTATAGTGTATGACAGTGTTTATTACCTGTACACAATGACTCATATCCACAGCCTGATCTGACCGATTGTACTACACCAAGATGGACTGTCGACTACCACTAGCCAAACTGACCCATTGATCAAAAAAAGGAAGATAACAATGATTTATACGCTTTAAAAAAATCTTAACCTCCTGAAGGCTGGGGAGTGAATTTGCATAAGTCATGTTTGGAGAACCTTGTGTACAGCTAATGCCTTGTCAGTAGCAGGGATGGGATTTCAACATATGGCCCTCATTTTCTTGTGCCAGTCTTTTAATTCATTATATCAGTGAAGGGAGAGAGAGAGACAGAGAGAAATCTTCAAATTGAATTGTGCTGGTGGAATGTGACCTGCAGTAAATTACAGGAGTGCATCTGTAGGCCTCAGGGAGAAAGTGTAAGAGAGCAGAAATTTAGTAGATTAAAAAACCGAGAGGAAAAACTTGGTTGGAGTGGAGAAATGGCCCTGATATCTTCACATTCCTCTTTGCCAGCACATCCAAACATTAGTTGTTTTTTTTTAGGGAGATCTTTATCCCGCAAACTTTTCTTCTGAAAAAAAAAAAAAAAAAGCCAGTGTGCACGCAGCAGGCACGGTAGCATGGCAGCTGAGAAAGGGGCGTTTGTTTGGGACAAACCGTAGAGGCACCGAAAATTAGAAAGGCGGCCAGTTGGAACAAGGTGCTTGCCTTCCTCCTCCTCTGCAGTAGTGTAGCCTGACAGATGGGCACCGGGGAGGAGGAGAGGGGGGAATAAAAAAAATCGGTCGCCTCTTTTAGATCCTGGAGTCGCAGGCACTGAGGGATGCAGAGATGCGGCCCGCTGTGTGACTCCAGGAGTTTGCAGGTGGTGCAGGAGTTGCTAATGTCACTTGAGGTAGAGGAATAGAAGGGAGGAGGGATTGTAAGAGCCCCCCTCTGGTCTCCCACCCACATCAAACCCAGCGTCTCCTCGTATAAGGAGTCCCATCTAAATAACCTTAATGGTGCTTCTCCTAATTAATCAGCTCATCTGCGGAGACCTGATACCTGCAGTCGAGTTCCTCCTAATGCTCAGCATCCTCACCATGTCGCCCATGACATTGTAGTAATGAGCTAATGCAGCTACAATGTCACACCAATGGTGCAGGGACATTATCGGCAGGAGCACATCTCACATGCTGATGTCCCTGATCCCCTTCAACGCAAAGCGGAGCCGGTGTGGCGCGTTAGGTGCTGACACAACCGCAGACGCGTTTCTTAAGAGGAGTAAACATCCGAAACAGATGGCATTTTCAAAGCAAGCTTCATCAATCTTTGTTGACACAATCCCTCTTTTTTTTTCTTCTCCAAACTGATCTTATTTGGGATATTTGCAATTATAATACATAAGCTCATTTGAATATCAAATTAATTAGCGAACACACTAGAGTAAATGCTTTTTTTTTTTTATAAGTCCTTGTTAAAAGTGAAAAGTTCTCAACTACGGTCTGATGGCGTGTTAATTTACAGTGATATCTAATCCCATGTCGCCAGACATAAAAGGCATTGCTATACATATTTTAATGGGGAGGTGGTTGTTTTCCAAGCAATTTTCTGCTACAGTACATTCTTAATTTATTCATATTTAATTTATTGGTCTCTGCATACCCACTCAGCAAAACTAATCAACAGCATGTAACAGGCCTCTTAAAGATACAGCGCTCTTTGGCAGGCGGCGGGACACGAGTGGCCCTCGTCTTAGAGAAGGCGCTCTGAACACCGAGGACAGTGCCGAGACGCACGCATGAACTCCCCCAAGGAGACTGTTTGATTCCCACAGACAACCTTTTGATAATTGAAAGTGAGAGAGCGAGAGGAAAAAGAAGTGAGAAATGTGGCCAGCCTTGAATCACCTGAAATATTTCAATTTTGCGGGTGCTGACCATCAGCCCCTGCTGCCAGAATGTCATCCACAGAGGACTGCACACCTCCCCCTTCTCTTCCTCATCCCTCGTTCCCTCTCCACAAACTCCTCTGCCCTTGAATCTGATTCGTTTTTTTACCTCGCTCCTCACTTGCTGCTTTAGCAATCATTTAACACAGTGTGACTTCAGTTCTTATCACCTGTGTGGACTGTTCGCTCCAAATACCTATCGACCCATTGACACAGTGAAAGGAGGGACTTGGGCAACCTTACACATGGAAATGATTTCAATTAATTACCATTTCCCCGGAGAAGGCAGAGTGGCGAGAAGAAGAGTGAGTGAGACAAAAGGTCCGAAGAATGGGAACATTCTTGGGGTGTGATGCACGCCATGTGTAATGAGTGTTGGAAATGTCATTTGACACGTTTCTGTTGCTATGAATCAATTTCTTTCGAGCACTTAATTCTTGTTTTGCTGGCATTATGTGGAGAGGGTGCACTGACCAGAGTTGGGGGAGGGGGTTATTGGGCAATTTTGGCACAAAATTTGAGGGCACCCCGCTGTCACCCTTATAGTAATTGGTGCATTTAATAGTGAAGTGAAAAATCCAGCTCGATTACGAGGACTACTTCAGAGAAAAGCCCAGTCGAAAAGTGTCTTGGAGAGGCTATGACCAAGTCAAATCCTTGCGGGTGATCAAATAGGTTCTACTTGACCATAATACACTGATAAAGTCCATAACATAATAAATAACAGAAAATACAAAAGAGAAACTATATATCACTAGTTAGGGCTCAACAATGAGTTTTCTGCTGCAGTTACATTTTCCTTTTTTATAATCTACAGTGCATTTTTATATTTGCTAGAAATAATTATATTTTTAATCATGTTTTTTTTTTCTTTTTTTACTGATTCATAATAAGAACTGACTCATTTGTATGTGAATTAGACTTTGTTTATCTGTGCATACTATGAGTAACACTGCCACTAAAAAGCAGTGCAGGAAACATTTTTGCAACCTGTAACACACTTGCGGTGTCATATCAGAAATATTTGAGTTTTACTCATTAACAAACTTGTTTATTGAATTTGTGATCTTATACATACAGTGTGACCTGTGTAGTCAGATTTACAAGTAAAAATGACTGTTTTAGTTGGTTCTTTTAAATGAATCAATAGAATAACTATTTTAGGTTCCCCAAAGAACCTGTGAAAGAGCAAAACGTTTTACAAAGATTATTTCAATAATCAGAAGAACCTTTTCCCACTAAAAGGAACTTTTGTAAAATGGAAATGTTCATTGGATGTTGAAGATTCTTCATGCAACCTTCAACATCACTAAAGAAACTTTATTTTTTTTAAAGTGTTAGCTGATTGTCAGCTATGTCTGAGTAGATTATCAGCATGTGTTCTAGTTGCACCAGGGGGTCTTTCTGTGTTTTACAGAGATCTAAACAGTTCCCACAAATCAACTGATGTTGTTTGCGTGCAGTTGCCGTGGTGTTTTAAGTTCTTTGTTGTTTTCAATTTGTCAGATACTTGAGAGAAATAAACCATAGTGAGAAAAGTAAAAACACATTTGTTGTGATCAAAGAGGGGAATATTTAATATGTTTAGGTTTGAAAAAGCAGCTAATATTCAAGTCATGTCTTAGGGCTGTTTTAAAACTTTGCAGTAAAACAGAAAGGAACAAAAGAAGTTGACACTTAAAAAGGCTGCTCCATTCTTTGAGTAAACCTGAAGTCATAGTAATACCATACTCCTCATCATTACTCATTCTCTTTGAAAGATTTAAAATGCCCTCACAACAAATCCAACAGTTTGCATTAGCACCAAACAAATTTTTTTTTCTCATCAGTTTGTGGTGGGAGGAATATAGCTCCATTATATATATATATATATATATATATATATATATATATATATATATATATATATATATATATATGGATATAATGTCAATAAATATGTAATTGCGTTAGAATTAAGGATGGTGCCTTGTTCAGATTATCCCTGTGAATGCACAAGCTGAGAGCAAGAGCGACATGCACATGTGTATTTATTGGAATAAAACTGAACACACTAAAATAAGATTAAAATGGAACTTTGGAACATTAAATTCCTAAAACGGCGTAGTTAATGTAAAAAAAAAAAAAAAAAAAAAAAAAAAACTACCTCATCCAGAGATGTAAGGGCTTTTCAGGATGCCATACCTCTGAAGATTTCTGTTGATTTTGACTAAACAAAAAACTTCTCCCATGCTTAGAGACATCTCAGGTTGTTAACCCATTTGCTCTTATTCTCGATGCATACAACTTTCGTCAAATAAATGCATGTTCACTCTCTAACATATGGTGAATCTGTTTCCAGAAAGATTCCTCACTTCCTCCCTGGCTCAATCGGAATTGGACTCACACGTGGGATATAGAGCCTAACACAGAGGCCCCTCTCACACCACTCTGGACCTGCTGAGATTGGTCTCTCTCCCCGCTGCATTATTACCCATTATCACTCGGCCAGCCCTGTATAGGGTGACTGATAGAGAGATGACAGAGAAGACCTGAGCAGCAATAACGCATTATTAGCTTTTTCACAGCTACCTGGGCTGGATTTAGACTAGATATCCACAGGTTCTCTGAGGGCAGTCCATTGTCACACAGCTGCTTTTTTTCCACCACTGGAGAAATGTCCACCTCACAACAGGCAAAGTGTTTATTTAGACAATGCTTTATTTGGCTTTTAGTCTGTGACTCAGACCACTTTGGAATTAAAAATAGGGATGTTTTGTGTTCTGTAGTGCACATTAAGCACTAACTAAATTTAGACATGCACTTATACACATACCAGATGCTGCAATCCATTATGAAACCTTTCATAAATTAGCGTTATATCACAATGTGGCCACAGCCACTAGGTTATTCCTTTGAGGACTGTCTCCACAACAGTGACATTTCGTTTACATGCACATTGTCCCTCTTCAATCTTTTTATGTAAAATACTTTTATGTCACTCACCTATGGATGGATGAACTTTGCAGAAATCAATGATATAGATAAGTCATGGATCATAGCAGTCAAAAAGACTGACATAAAAATGAATTTACTGTATGTGAAGTCAACAAAAGTTTGTTTAGTATCAAAAGCAGCACTGTATAATGCTGTATTAATGCCAAATTGAATGGACACAGTATATGTGTGTGGGATTTTGGGGTGTGTGTTGATATTGGAACCTCTACATTCTTTGATATGAACCATATTGGAAAAGGATTGTTTGATAAAGAATTCAATATTTGTACCAAAGCTGGAGAGACCGAGGCATTTGATTTTATGCTTTGTGGAAACCTGTGATATTGGCAGGATTGGAGGTTTTAGTTCAGAAGTGGAAACTTTAGGATGCGTTTCAGCGTTTGATTACATCATTCCTCAGTTTAATGACTGAATGTGTGTCATGGTGTACCTACTGTGAAAAGTGGGGAACATGGAGCGAGGAATGAGGAGAATGCAGGAGAATCAAGATCAAGAGTCTTTATTGACATCAAGGAATCACACATAGGACACAGAATCAACGTTCAAGACAGCAAGACAGTACGGGGCAGGAATCAGGAAACACAGGGCTTAAATACACATGGAAACTAATGAAACAATGACCATGGTCAGGGCAGGAACAGGAAGACCAAATCAGGGCAAAAATATAAAATGGTGCAAGTGGGGAATGAAAACACTCACTCACACACTCACTCACTCACAGACAGTCTAACGTGTGTGACACAGGATGGCAGGCGATACCTGTTCTGGGACCCATGGCAGATCAGGCAGTTACGGGCACCATGGTGGAGCAGGCAGACTAGGATGCCATGGTGGAGCAGGCAGACTAGGAGGCCATGGTGGAACAGGGAGCCTCCACGGACAGACCCCTACTACCCCCAACAGAAAATAGTTGGGGAGAATGTTGGGTTCAGAGTCCCCCATAGGCCTAACTCGGCAACTGGGCTTGACTTGGGGTCTGAAGCCCTTTCTGTGCTAGACTTGGGGACTGGAGCCCCCTCTCTGGGCTAAACTCATGGACTGGAGTCCTCTCTGGGCTAAACTCATGGACTGGAGTCCTCTCTGGGCTGGATTCGGGGGCTCAAGCTGAGACTGGAGCTCACTCTGGGGGCTGGAGCCAACAATGGAGCTTTAGGATGAGGACAGAGAACAGTCTTTTTCTCCTTATCCTCCTCTTTTGGTTAGAGGACATCAGGGCAGCTGGTGGGCTTGACATCGAAACGGCCGGCGGGTTGGAGAGTGCTGCTGCCGGCAGGCTTGACTGAGGAACGGCCGGTGGGCTTGGGAATGCCGCGACCGGCAGGCTTGACATTGTCGTGGCTGGCGGGCTGGTTCTGGTTTGGGTCCGGATGCTCTCTAGACACAGGAGGATCCCTTTCCTCCAGGTTAGTCCCATTGTGTCTTGGAGATCCACGGGGCAATGGTAATTGGCTCCATACCAGAACAAAGAGTTGATGGTAGCGTCATCTAAAGCCGTTGCTGCGGCAGGCCTGCCAGCATTTTCTAGAAACAGAAATCTTTTGTATCATTCTAAATGTTTTTACTGTCTTTTTTGGCCCAAAAACTTATGAACGGTAGTGTATATAAACACTTTTGAAAACAACAGCATCAGTTTAATCTCTTTTCAATGACTTTTAGTTTTGACGACATCTTTCTGTTTTCTTTTCTGCTGCTGAGCAACCAGCTTTCTGCTTTGATCGTGTAGCCTCAACCTCTTATGAACCAATTACACATCACTAAAAAGTGGAAATATTTTTATACAACTCTTCCATGGCACCTGTGTTAAAAGGCTGAATCCTTGGATGGCTTGTTGAATAAGGCTAACCAGTTCTAGAAAGAGCAGGAAAAGTACTCTATTGCTCACCATTTTTTTGAAGTGAGAATAAAAATAATAATTCTCAGCTCTGTAACCCTCTTATAAAAACCATGACATTTTGAATCATTCAGTCTTATTCTTGAAGAGAGTGCTCATTCTATGCATGTTCAACTGGGGTCAGACAGTGTAATTTGTGGATGGGCAGAAGGGCAGCAGATGTAGACCGGTGGCTGGGTATATATGGCCTCAGTGGTGTTGAATTCACTTTTAGGCATACAAGAAACCTGTAGTAAAGCAATTAATGCTTTATCTATGTGCTCATTAAATCTTCAGTCACCTTTACCTTCACCTTTTCCATCTAGATGCTCCTTTACCTCTTCTTGACATTCTAGACTCTTGATCTGGGTCTGAATCCATATGGAAAGCCAAAAATGAAGCCATGCTTATCAGTAATGCTGTGCACATTTCAAGTCTGAGAGCAGCTCTGCCCTGTCCATCTCTAACAGATCTCTTTTTTCAAGGCATTTTTTTCTTTTTCGCCCCTTGCTTGAACTGCTTTTGTTGATTATGTGTAATTGAGGCAAATCTGAGAAGCAAGGCCAGCTCTTTCTCATCAGTGCAGTCGAGATGAAAAGGGTCCATCCAGGCACCCAACGTGGGGGGTAAGCTCAAATCAGATCACGGGCTTTTCTTGCGTCTGGCAGCCGACGCTTTTAAATGTTAATGGACAGGGTGAACAAAGCCGAAATGGGTCTGAAAACGATAATTGTCCCTAATTCATGTAAATAGGTTTTTTAATGGAGGAATTAAGCATTTCATTTCAAATATGCAATAGCGGGTAATCAGGCCTTTCTTTTGGTGAGGTGGCACAGGTGTAGTGGATTGAAATTCATCTTTTGCTGAAGGCGAGCTCATTTGTCACTTGGCTGTAACCGGTGACTGCCACATTGATGGAGAATGAGAGAATGGGCCAAACAGAGCGCCACAGTCGTGCCTGACATGCAAAGACATGTGACAGCACCGAAACAATGAAGAACGCGGTAAATTTTTTTAGCTGTATACGTTGGTTACGTACTGCCAATCTCATACACGAAGGTGCGATACAAGTGAGAGCCACTGAGCTGCAAATTCATTTTGCAATTCTCTTCAAACCTTCAGCACAATCAAACTGGATGACTAAGTACAGTAGATGTGGAAGGACAAAAGAGTACAAAAGTTACTATGCATCTTCTTTCTGCATAATTTCTATATAAACAAGCAGAGCTAGACCAAAAAGAGCAAATTCTCAGTCATATAGAGAGAGAGACGATGTATTATGTCACAGCTTACCTTTAACCTCAAGATTTTATTAGATAGGATTTTATCCAAAGTTAAAGATAAAAATCTGCAATACCTATTATGAGAAGTGAAAGGTACATTCATATACGTAATCCTCACATGCAGACGCAGTCTTCATTCTCCCAATGTCACAAACTGCTAACTTATGGCTATGGTCCACTCAAATAGAGGAGCAAGCGCAAGGTCATGTTCCATAGTGCTGTAACGACGATAGAACGGTTAAGGGTATGAATCAAGTGTGAAACACTCTCTCATAGACTTTGGCCCCATCCACACGGAGACGGAGCTTACCCCAATCCGATCTTTTTTTTCCTCGTCTCAAGAAATATCCGCGTCCACACGAAACCGCATAATGATGTAGTATACATGCCAGACCAGTATGTGGCGCTGTAATTCTGCCACAGAGATACACTAAAAACAGAGAAGAAGACTTGGACTATGCTCATAAACCTTGCGCGTGGTGCGCAAACGAACATGGAACAATACATTTATTAATCAGTGTTAATGTTAGTTAATAAAAAGACAATCGTTCAGTGTTTGTTCATGTTTTTGTTGCTGTTACGTGACGTAGAGGTGTCTGACTAGGGGGGAGAAGTGGGCTGACGACGTCATCGTTTCAGAAAATATACAGATTAGCCGTCCAGATGAAAACGCAAATACGGCGTTTTCAAATTTATCCACTCTGGGACCCGGTTTCAAAAAATATCAGTTTCACCTTGCGAAAACGCCGGATACGTGTGGACGAGATGCCTATCCGATAAAAAATGTGTGCGTATTCACAGAAACGCGTCTCCGTGTGGACGGGGCCTTATTAGACAATACGAGGTAGATATTGGGGGTTTCAAACTATAAAAAACCAAGGCCCAGCTGAGAGAGCAGGAACAGATTCCTATTAGTGAACGAGGAAAGAAATCCTTGTTTAAAAGGACAAATCAGATCGCAAGATTTCAAACACTTTAGCCTTTACTCAGAAGGAATGATAATGAAAATGCTGGTGTGGGCTTTTTTCGGGTTCTCAGAGAGAATGGCATTGTCTTACAAAAAGAATAGAGGGAAATCAAAAGAGCAGTTCATTTTCCCGCTGACCTTCAGAGCTCCTGGCGAACAGACAAGGGCACAAACAGATTGAGAATTAATTGGTGCACTTAACATTTTGTGATTATAAGGACCTCAGATCAATACACTATGCAAATAGCAGTATTGATGTGGGTGAAGAAACCCTGTTAATTGTGTTTGGCGACCAAACAAGGCCCCTGTTTCTATTCCATTATGGAACAGGAGCCACGGACGACATGGTTCCTCACTCCTTTTCTTTCGTCACCTTTTTTTCCCCCTGAGCATCTCCAGAAAAGTTGCAGAGTTTGATAGTCTTGTTTGTGTTCAGCTTGGCCTTTTAGCAGCAGCCTTTGAAGAGGCCTGACACACATGGCTGTTGATGCAGCTGCTGTGATCTTTTTCACAGCCCCTTTCCCCATCTCAGGTCATGGCACATCACACAAATGGCCCTCATCATCACCTTTATTATTTGCTCCAGGGAAGGGCTGCGGGGGGTTGAGACAGGAGACCAATGCCGTGGTGGGTCCGAGCCACGCGCCGCATGGCGGAATCGAAAAAACACTCCTTGCAGACAGCCATTCTAATGAATTAGTTTCAGCTTTATT
Source organism: Carassius gibelio (assembly GCF_023724105.1). Lineage (NCBI taxonomy): Eukaryota > Metazoa > Chordata > Actinopteri > Cypriniformes > Cyprinidae > Carassius > Carassius gibelio. The sequence continues at coordinate 27,281,717 of NC_068377.1, forward strand.
GCGATGGGCTGGATTTTCCACTCCCTGTTATTACAGTGCATCAAAGATGCACTTTCATTTCAGATAAGTACCAGTAATCCTGTTTGCAGGGCCGGGGATAGATGAAGTTAAATATAATTTAAGCAGAAACGGAAACGAGTGGAACAATGCAATTACTGAAAGTGAGATTGAAATGATGCTATTATTATTATCATCATTATCATTGTAATTAGTAGTGCTTTTCTTTATTGGGCGAGCGCAGAGATGATTGCGGAGATGAATCAGGCATGTTTTTTTTTAAATCACACTGCCTTACCAGAGATCTGCTATATCCAAAACCCTCATAAATAATATTAGACATATATAATGTTGTGCATGGCTTCCGGGAAATCTGTCAAGGTGTAAAACCCACCGTGATAGACTGCTAGTGTTAATTGCATGGGATTAATTAGCGAGACGTTCTATGGCGTCACTGCAGAACTCATACAACCTCTTTCGCGAGCCCGCTAAGTTGTTTTACTGTTTACTGTGAAATCTGTGAATAAAACCCTAGTCTCTCGTGACATCATGGCAGAGTAGTGATAAAATGTGCAAACATTAATCCAGTGATCCTTTTATGTTTGCCAGACTTTTAACAAAGCATAACTATTAATATTAAAATAGTTGTGTTCAATAATTGACAGACCACCCGAGTACATTCATTACATGAGAGAATGAAAGCTCTTGTCAAAAGAGTACAGGTAAAGCTGCACAAACTGTGGAAACGACATGTTATTAGCGGTTTGTTAGCATGCTAATTGCCTTTAATACCCTTTGGTTCTGAGCCGTGCTCATTTAAAGCATTAGCTCTAATCCTCTAGTGACAGAGGAGTGGCAGGGTGAGGAAGGACAGTCGCATAGAGATGGAGAGAGTGGACAGGACCTGCCTGAGACATGTTTGTCAGACCATTAACCACAATATACCTTGTGCTGTATCGGCAATGAGGTTGATTTAAACAGTAGACAGTTAGATGAGACACTCCAGACTTCAGACTTCAGGGCCAGATGGCTCTTAAGGTCATGTGCTGCATCCTATAGCACAAGACAAGGTGAAATTCAGCATTCTTAAGAATTAGCATAGTGCTGTTGTGACAGTCTTTATCCAACTAAAGACAATAGCAGTGAAGCTCGAAGTGAACGTATAGACATATTGAGAGTAAGTTGCATATTTTAACAAATCAAGAAGTGCATGAAATCAAAACACTAATCACGGCCTCCATACAGTACAGTACATATGATACATGCATATATAAAGGACACAAACAAACAAGGATGACCAATAGTGCTGTAAAAAGAGGAGCAACATAAACCAAAAAAGATTTTCCAAAAAGACTTTGCCAACATTGAAGTCTCTACTTAATAGTACTGGAGGACTCCTGAAATTTCAATCCATTTCTAGCTTAAAGCAACTGTCCATGAATTGAGAGCATTAGAGAAAAAATAAAAAGGTACAGTACATGTCATTTCTATAGGTGCTGAGACATGAGGAGGAGAGAATAGCCAATCTGTACTGTGTAATGGATATGTCAAGAGTCTCTAAATCATTGGTGTCCAGGGCAGAGAGACAAGAAAGCCAAACAGAAAGTCATCTCGGGAAAAGGGACAGAAAATAAGAGAAGCACGAGTGAAAACGGGGACATTACAGAATGGAAATGAGAAAACAATAGGAACAGTTAAATCATAACGTGCACACAAAAGAACATGAATAATATGGCAATAAATAGAATCAAGCAAATGGTTTCTTTTCATGTGTCCTATCACTAAAGTGTGACTTCCCTGGAATCTTCCTTGTGTGCATTATGGAAATGAAGCAATGGTACTTTGCTGAACAATAACACATTGACTTTGAATCCTCTTACTTAAGGTTTGATTGCTTCTTGACGGTGGCTTTAAATGAATTGTGTTGAGGAGTGATAAAGAGCTTATTGTTAGAAGAAAAGCCCAGAGCAATGAAGAAAAGCTACACAAGGAGTGTCCAGACGATACAGGCTATTACGGTGAGGGAATGGTGTCCTTGACTGCCAGGACAGCTTAGAATTTTATTTCATCTTGTTTTGTTGGCTGCGGACTATGATGCGTGACTCTGGCGCTGGAGAGAAAAGGCAAAGCATAGAGCCATTTAAGATCTCATTTACGTTGGGTGTATGCGGATGTGTTCATACTTGTGCGTGTGGTATGGCAGCTATGGAAAAGATTGTGCATGTGCAGTTTAATCCATTACAGTGGGTCATTTTATGTGGGTTTGCTCAGATGGACCAGCCTACATTCAGGCCAGAGAGGAGCAGAGAGCGCTGTTGTTGTTTATGCCAGTGGTTCTTAAACTTTGGGCCGCAAGTTGTATTAATTAACTGTACTGAATCTGCATTTATAGTGTATTACACACACACACACACACACACACACACATATATATATATATAAAACAACAACTGTAATTTCTCTAGTAAACTCTATTAAAATAAAATACCGTTTTACTCTCTCTTCAGGCATCCTAGGTGTATATGACTTTCTTCTTTCAGAAGAATCTAGTCAGAGTGATATTAAAAAGTATTTATATCTGTAATAAGTATGCTGAAGTGTACATTATAAAGTTATAAAGTTTCAGATGTCTCATTTTAATAACTGACATGCAGTATACACAAGTATTTGGTCCAAGATTTTAGAACAGTTGGCTTTACTTTTCTTTAGATGAAATAAGCCAAGTCTATGAAATTTTAATGCAATAAGAACAAAACAACAGTTTAGCGATATTAAAGATAGGTAAAAATGAGGTTATTTCAACACACATGATACAAACAAAGCATAATTTGTACGCTTGAAAACCTAGGTAATCAGATTTACCCAAATTCAGGATGTTTGGTGGTCTGAAATGTTTGTTGGATCATATCAACAGTTAGCTAGTTTGCCAGTTCCTAGTTTGCTTGGCCGCTTGATTTTAGTGGGCAACAGTTCATTTAGAGGTTATCTTTGCTGTTGGTCAGTGACATGGAAGCATACACAATCAGCCAAACTCCGCTAGGGAACGGAATAAACGATAGAGCTTTTTCTGTTTTATCCACTCCTTCTGCAGTCTTTCATTAGCACTGAACCTGAGTGTGGAGAAAACAGCTTGATCTATCAGTTTAAACGATTACGCTGCACTAAACAAAGGCTGCTAATTGGTCTTTAAGGGACAAAACTACCCTCAGCAACAGCCAAAGTGAACAGAGAGACAGAACTATACACGGTGAAGCCTCACAGTACAACGCTGCGCTTTATCAAGGGCAACATTCCAATGAATTATGCAGAGCTTCAATATGAGTGGGCATGAGAAAAGGAGCCAGACAGCTCCTCTGAATCACAGATGCCAAGAGCCATTACTTTATGTATAAAGTATATGTCTAATAATTATCTCATGTCTCATATCTCATGCCTCTCTACACAACGAAAAATAATGATGCTGCACTGAGGGGTTGAATCTGCAATTGGAGGAGAGAGAGATCTACAGTTACGATTAGTTCTGGAGATTCAGATCAAAAACACAGCATGAGTCGTCCACTCTTGTGAACCGGAGACAAACATGTTCTACAAGTCCCCAAAGCCTCTGTCCAACAATACCTCCTTGTATATTAAAGGAATGCTTCACCCAAAAATCTAAACTGTGTCATTGTTTTATTTTTTTATTATGTACTATAATATCCAAATTACTTTTTAAAGTAAGTAATGCATATGTCAAATAATTTTACTAACCAATACCTCTCTCTTCCCATAATCCCTGATATGTCATTGCATACTTAAAAACAATAGAATACACACTTGTTCAGAATAACTTCTAATGTATCTCCCAGTTTATGAAAATGCATGGAAGTAGGTAATATTAAGATTTCATACTTTTCTCACTGCCCACTGTGTGTGTGCTTGTGTGCGTGTGAGTGTGTAAGTGTGTCTATGCATCAAGTCTTCTGAATTCAGTATCTACTAGAATACAATAGCTTGCATTGGCAAACGAACACAGATTTGTTGTTTACTTGATACGTGATCTCTGAAATGGACTGCAAAAGTTGTATGGACTATAAATATGGCGTCATTAATAGCATGTGCCTATGGTGGTTTCTGGAGCTTGACAGATATGATTCCTATGAACTGTCATATGGAAAAGAGAAATGTGAAGGTTCTTTAAAAAAAAAAATCAGTGTGTGTTTTACAGAAGAAAACAACAACAACAGTATTTCAGTGTGGAATTACATGAGGGTGAGAAAATAATGGCAGAATTTACATTTTTGTTGAACTCTTTAAAAGCCTGAGGTTGTGATGGTTGAAGAATGGGGGTCAGAGGCAAAGCCAGACTAGGCAGCAGAAAAAACACTTTCATGAAACACTGGGATTCAAATGGGATTTAACACACAAGAGGCACTGATGGCCTATTAATTCCGCTTTGGCCTGTTTCCAGACTGAGGCAGCCTTGCTCCTAATTTATGGCTAATTTCTATCAGAGGTATCAGGAGACCTTTTTTTTCTCCCTCTCCATCGAGGAAGGATGCATCCGCATAACTTTAATGGATTCATTTGAGGGCTTGGGCACGGATTGATTGGCCTGCCTCAGAGGGTCCTGCCGCCAGTCGCTTGACATAGGCAGCAAATGAAATGTGACCTCGGGTAAACAGGACTGAGCCACCAGGCCCCTGCGTAATCCATTAGCGCAAAACCTTTTCCAATCTCATTTAATTAATGAAGTGATTTGAAAAAGGGTTGCAATTACCAATGCTTGCAAATGAAAAAAAGGGCACAATATCACAGAAAAAAAAATCAAATGAGGCATAAAGGCACGGCGCCTGACACATAACAGTATGTACTTTAATCAAGTATTGAACTCAACGCTGAATGTCAAATCCTAGTTTCTGAAGCAATCCTAAGTGCAATATAAGTGCTAGTGAACAACCACGGTTAATGGATTTCAACATTTAGGTAGAAAGATAGAAAGTAAAAGATGTGTTCTGCTTCAGACAGGCATCTTGAATTAAGAACTAATGATTACTTTCAGAAAAAAGTTTGTATTTTGGCATCAGCTACTAAGAGCCATCAAGAAAAAAGCCCACAAAGCAACCTTGAACAACCTCAGATTCACTGTTTTCCCCCTTCTGTGTTTTGTCAATGTTAACAAAAACAGTCAAAACTGTACTGCAGGTGCATGTGTTCCACCACTTATTCCTCCAAAGTGCATTCATCTATTTATTTTCAATTAATAATTTATGATGCAACACACAGAGCTATGCAAATGAACACTTTAATTTGAATGAGTTTTTAATGACCGAACTAAGAATTAGCAGCCGTTGTGATGTGCATGTAATTTGCTCTGAGTGGATTTGCAGCACTTCGGCGTGTTTTAAAATTCAGCCAATAACTACACACGCAGAGCCACATCCTTGGACTTATGAAGAGGAAATACGGCAGCAAGGCTGTCAAAACAGCAAAACATCTTTTCGGTGCATGACAAGTAGCGGTACAGAGCACAGACATAACCCAATAAGCAGGCCCCTCCTGTTAAATGACTTCGCATATAACAACTCCAGACAATAGGAAAGTCCGACCTCGGTGTTGAACATGTTGTAACGATTCCCATCGCTCAGGGAAAAGAGAAGGAGAGGGAGAAGAAAAAAAAAAGGCCTGGTGCTGTTGGACCCAAATGGCATTTGATAATGGCTTTTTTCAGCAAACCCAAAAGACATTGTTAAGATTTACATTTTCAAATATATGCTGACCTTTTTCCCCCTCCTCTCCTCAGTTGGCTTGTCATCAGGCTGTAATTGAATCGATATATTTCCTGATCAGGCCTGAGATTGAATAAGGTCACAGGAAGCCATGTGTGGACATTAAAAATCATTATTCTACTCAAATTGAGCAGAGATGGCATAGACCATTCAGGGTTCAAAATGAAATTCTATTAGAGTCTATTACACTTTTACAATTATAGAGACATTCCAATATTACATTGGGAAATGAAGTCATAATAAAAAGCCCAGGGGTGTATTACAAAGGAATGGCCGTACTATTTTTCTACTTTGAATCCTTATTAAATTGATGAAGAGAACTTGGTGACTTTCCGGTCACTGATAAGTGACCTCGTTCATGAAAAATAGAGGAGTCCATTTCAACAGCTACCTTATTTTTTTCCCATAGTGTCCGTCCCCTGAGTTACTCTCGTTAGGTCCTGAATTGACAAACTTCTCTTCGGACGCAAGAGGAATGTCAGCATTTATATTGATTCTCCTTACAGGCACAATCCAGTTCTATTATTTGCTGCCAGGAACAATTATGTTTTCAATTAGGTTTAATTAAACATTTAATTTCGGTAAAGAAATGCCAGAGCCATATTGCTTCATGGACTTCTCTTAGTTGCTTAAAGGCTAATTGAATAGGAAAAGCACAATCGGTATAATGGAAGACAATGAGGAAATCGTGTTAGAGTGGCTCAACAGAAGAAAATTAAATAACAAATGTCAACAGCCAACTTTAGTTTCAACTTAAAATGAATGTCTATTGCTATCAAAGTTGACTTATTTAGATAATATTCCACTTTAATTAGTTTGAAATTGAAATGAATCATACTTTATCAGTAATCAACTTATCAGCTTCAGTTAAGAGAAATGAGCCCACTGAAAATGACTCCAGACTGCAGTGCAGCATGTTTTTAAAAGGAGGATCAGTACTTTGTGTTTGCTGGCTTCAAATGTGAAGTAGTAACATAAAACTGTTTAATATCTACAAATAGGCAAAAGTGAAGACTGTCTCCATCTCCCTTGTTTTCACAGTGGTGCACCACTGTAAGTAATGTTCTTCTGGTCAATTAGTTGCGATGGTCACAAAGTCTGCAGTGTTCTCACGCTCCTTAAACCCAATTAAATGATGGAGAACAGAGAAATACAAGCCACATCAAATGACATGGCTCTGCAACCATTATTGCCATCGCAAATGGGGCTTTCATCTTAGGTGGAAAAAAGCCATAGAGAATGTTTCGGTAGTCAGCCATTTCGGGCTTAACTCCTCAGAAAGCAAGGAATGCTAATGAAAAGAACATTTACACCTTCCTCCTCCACCCACAACTTCTTGAGGTTTTTCGACTTTCTTTTATCTGGGAGCATAAAAACCTCAGACTGGAACGTTTATGAAATACATAATGACAATCTGAATCAGTGGGTGGCTCCAATCTACAAGCATTAGTGGTTTTGATGTATTTCAATACGGGAAGGCGTACTTGTCGCCTTATTAAGAGCTTCAGAAGTCATCGCTGAAGAAATGAGAGGGGAGGGCTTGGTGCACTCTTCCATGGCTCTCACCAAGCAAATTAGGCCCTGCGATAATCTATTCATGATGGAAAAAAAGACAAGTAGAAGACACTCACACCGTCAAGTCTTAGGGGTGGGGGGGGGGGTGGAAGTCATGTCTCCTCACTTGTTTATTTTACCTCAAGTGCCTTTTATCTCTTCTTTGTCCTGCCACATACCCATGATTTATTTTGTACATCAAACAACACTTCCTGTGCTATAGGGAGAATCTACGAACTGTAACTGCTGTGCTGATATTTGAGTGAACCTCATTTGCCTTTTTCAAACAATAATGAATTGAATATCAACATGTGAGTGTTCTGTATTTGTCATTACATTACATTGACATTTTACACAAGATAAAACACCAGTCATGAGGAAGTTCCAGTTAATGTTTAGTACTGTGTTTTGTGGAGTCTGGAGTGAATCGCATTACACTGTACTCGTTCAAAGCAGTCACCTACTTGGTAACAATAGCACATCTTCACTCACAGCTGGAGTGTTTAAGAGTTTCTCAGCTATGCTTCTACCATCTGACCCTCAACTTCACAGGAGAGCAACCAGCGAGGTATGTCGTTTTTCCCTTTATGGAGCTCCTGCATTGGTGCAGATGAAATGAAAAACAGATTAGTAAGCAGCCAGTGCCAGGAGGAGGTTTGGCTTGTTGCAATTGAGTTATGGGGTCTTTTCACACCTAATGAAACACATTTTAGTACTGCTGCTGATTACATACGCTCAAATCACCAAACAGGACAATCTAGCAGCCACAGCTGAAAAACACTTGATTTTAATTACAACCGAATAATTATTAACCAAAAAGGAGGTGGGGATATCAAATGTTACTCAAGATCAAGATTCTTTGACTTTGAACTGAAATGTATACATCGTTTACTTTTCAGCCTTTGTCCACATACTCTCATGAAAACATATGAGGGCATGTATGATATCATTGGATTTTGCCATGTCATATGAATTATTGCATGTTTTTCAGAGCATTTTTAAAATGTTGAATGGTATCACAGGATTTTGCATACTGTGGTGGTAAAACACTCTCATGAGAACTTGTACTAATTTGTATGATATGGCAAAATCCAATGATACTGTACGACTTTGACTGGGAAGAAAAACTAAAAAAGTATTTTTCTTTGTTTTGTTTTTTGCTAAAATTACAAACTTAATTTATTATTATTATTATTATTATTTTGTATAGCTAAATTCATAACGTTTCATATTAATTAATTTGACTCCTAAGGAGATCCAGTTGTCCCTTTTAGCTAAGATAAAATATGATTTTACTTGGCTAATTTAACTAAATTCTGTGTTGTACCTTTTAAATATACAATGTAATGGAAGTAGCAACAAATGTTTTCTTCAATAATGTGACATTCATCGAGTGAAAAAAAAAAGAAAAAGATGAAGGGCCAAGACTTCTATCCATCCATTTAAAAAAAAGACATCAACTCCAAGCAGAGCAGAGTAGTACCAGAGAGAGTAGAGACCAAAGGCTGAAGAATAAAGAGCTGGATTATATTTACAAATTGAACACATGATGTATGTCAAACAACGCAGTCACCGGAGCATGCAATTAAGACTACATCAGTGTCTCATTCATTATTTGATAATCAAGTCTAATCACTTTAACCTTCACTACAGGGCCTTTATCACAAGACACATCATATTTCTTTGGAAAATCATATTTAGGCAAGGCAAGGAATCATTTCCTGTCACTTTGTTCAATTAAATTTCAAAGCAAAACATGTCCTTTCAGGTGTAGATTGTTCAGTGAGATGTTCTGTCATCAGATCTTCTGCTCTCTGGAAATGTGACACATTAAATAGAAGGATAATGAGGTGGGTGGCCTGATGCACCAGCTCTCTGTATATAATGATGTTTCCAGAAATCTATCTATTGCTCCTCAACTGTAATTAAACTTTCACAGAATCGCTTGCTTCAACAGTTTCTCCAAACCCATGTCAAGTACTTATCACATCATTGATTTGTCTTGTGCTGCCTCAAGCCTCATGAGCCGTGAGCTCACATTTCCTGAAGCCTATACTGCATTTCGCAATATGTCGTTAAATCTTTGGTATAGGATTCGGGAAATGTAGAAACATTACACTCGCACACAGTGATAAACAAAAATGTAAGCCATTTCCACATAATTGTTTATTGTATCAACCTGTGCTATTTTTTCTTTTAGCAAGATGTGTTTGTTCTGAACGGAAACTATGTGTTTTGCTTTTATACAATGGTTCAGTAAACAAGAAATTAGTATTGTGTAATGTCTCTAAGCAACATACAGTCGATTTAGTTTCTGGATGAATCAGTGTTGTTAAAGGAATTTTTTGGGTTAATGATTTAATCACTCACTTATAAAATTATTTATTTCTTGAATTAGTGATTTTGAACAAATCAGTTAAGTGAATGATTTAATGACTCACCAGGACATTCACTGATCTCATTTCTGAAAGAATCAGTGTTTTTGAAAGATTCAATTGAATCGAAGATTCAATGATTCACTGTAGCGATGTCACCAGAGTCACAAAAAAAATCGAATGATCTATATTAATAAATGTCAATGTTTTATTTTAAAGACATTTGTGTGTACTTGTATCATAAAGAGTTTCGGTCACCACTTGATGGCGATCCAGACAAGTCGAAGCAAAACCAGTTGAGAATCACTGCACCATACAAAGGAGCTTTTAGAACAGTCCAGTTGTACTAGCCAATTATCTCTTTTCAGGTTTCCCCCACCAAACTCCTTTTTCCCTGCTCCAGGTTCCAGTTCTTCCAAGTGCATGCACTACTTTTCTTTGCTCTTTCATTTGAATTTGACCCCTACTTTTCGTACTTCCGAGTTGGCTTCATTAAATGCCTCTCTGCTTCTTTCTCCACACACACGCGCTCTCTCTCTCTCTCTCACTTAATGGGGAGAAACATTACAAAAGGTAAAGCTTCTAGTGAGGAATTCTCAGTGGAGAAGGTGACCCCAACTTTGGGGAGAGAAAGAACCTGAGAATAATAGCAAATGAAGCCAGGGCCGCATTAATGGACCAGTGTTGGCACAGAGTTCCGAGGGGCTTCCTAATCTGACTGACATGTATATTAATACTCAGCACTTTTACTGAATCAGAGAAAGAAGGAGAAATATGAATATTCATCCTCATTTATATTTCAAGGCATTTCCAATCCTACGGGAGGCCGGCGCTGGTTTTGACCAATTTCCATCCCCATTACAGAAATGACAGCTTTCACTCCTGGGCCTTAACAGAGGTCTGGCCCGGTGCACAGGAGGTCCGGCGAGGAGGGAGACGGCGCCTGTTCCCAGCTGTCCACAAACACTCATTAACAGAGGAAAATATCCAATGGAATCTCTGTGAGAATTTTTAATCACACAAAGGCCCTGCTAATTAGGCAGCTGATGGGGCATGGAGAGCACAAGGACGAATTCTTTAAACAAAGGACTGGAAACTTTAGGAGCTTTAATTACTCGGGCAAAGAGTTCATTCCTGAACTGGAGAGCACATCATTCCACTAATGAGACCAAGTGGCAGCACATATTAGTGAGAAGTAATGTGGAAAGTTCAATTATATTGTGCTTTTGGAGCTCCCCCGACACCCCCACGCACCCTCCCGCTCCTCCCTTCGTACGCGCATACGTGTTAGACAAAGATCCAGCTTGGGAGAAGTGGAAAGGGGGTGGACACATAATGACTGGCACCGGGTCTCCATTCTTCACATGTAGCTTGGCAGGCTTGATCATCTTAATTGCCCATTAGAATGTTCTCCTCTTTGAAAATGAATATCATTACAGTCTCTGGTTTGGTCTCCACTGGAGACAAAGACTTATTGCAATTTGTCATTCAATACTTGCTGCATGCATGTGGAATTCTAAATACACAATGGATGACTAATTTGCTGTAACTGGGCCCCGGAAAGTTATAAGAGAGAGAGAGAGAGAGAGAGAGAGAGATAATTAAGGTGCCCTCATTATTGAAAAATGAAATTATCTTTTTTATTCCTCTCCGAGAGCAAATATCTATTATGAAACTAAAGAAATTTGTCTCCTAGATACAGCAAACATTGGAAAACAAATCATGGGTTTCTACGCAAAACGGCTCCTTTTAAAACATCACTAATGAAACCTCAAAGCTATGCACACTATTGCTATTACTACTGGGAAATGTGGGCTAATGACACGTGTGCGCTCTCACTCGTCCTGTAAATACATTAAATGTGTGGTGTCATAAGGTGAAGGCAAACCACAAATTAGGACTACTTCTTGAACCATAAAACGAATACTGAACTTTTTCCATATAATTGCCTGGTAAGGATATGGGAACGGAAAAGAGTTTGACACACACAGTAATGCTTTAACCTGCTTATTTACAAAAACTTCCTAGGAGTGCCATGGTACTACCATGTTTTTACTGGACATGCACAATGGTACTAACTTTTTATGTGCCTTGCAGTAGCTTCCAATGTAAATGCCATCATACTTGAATTCTGGCATACAACTGGTTGTGCGTACATAACATGCACTACTGTTCAAAAAGTGGGGTTACTGAGATTTCTTTTCATTTCAAATAAATGCTCTTCTTTAACCAAATAATCCTGAACAAATGATCACAGTTTCCAAAAAAATATTAAGCAGCAAAACTCTTTTCGAAATAATGATAATAAGGATAATAAGAAGTTATAATAATAAGAAATATTTCTTCAGATCAAAATAGTAGAATGATTTATGCAGGAGCTTGTTACACTGAAGACTGGAGTAATGGCTGCTGAAAATTCAGCTTTTCCTTCACAGGAATACTTAAATTTCATTTTAAAAACATTAAAATAGAAAAAAATATTTTAAATTGTAATAAAATGTTAGTATATTACTTTAATTTTTTGGATCAAATAAATGTAGCCTTGGTGATTATAAGAGGCTGAAACCAACTCCAGCCCTTTGTATGGTAGTGTTTTGCTCCATAAAATAACACATGCATATAAATACAGAGAATGGCAATTTGAACATTTCCCAAACATTAAATAAACGATAACATAAACATTTAAATCATTACATAAACATACAAATAATGCAATAATAATATAAGGGATACTTAACCAAACAGTTAGCATGGTGTAGCAATGCCGAGGCCTTGAGTTTAATTCCTGGAGAATCATGAACTGATGAAATATTCCCAGAGTGCAATGTAAGTCACTTTGGATAAAAGTGTCTGCCAAATGAATCAATGTGCGTTTTTTTATATATATATTTTTTAATAATATAAGGGATACTTAACCAAACTGTTAGCATGGTGTTAGCAATGCTGAGGCCTTGAGTTTAATTTCTGGAGAATCATGAACTGATGAAATATTCCCAGAGTGCAATGTAAGTCACTTTGGATAAAAGTGTCTGCCAAATGAATCAATGTGCGTTTTTTTATATATATATTTTTTATAAAGTTATTTGCAATAATCAAATCATGAAGTGAAATCAAGTGTTTCAGTGTGTTCAGCAAATAATGGAGAATTAAAATCTAATAATGTTTAGCTTAAAGGGTAATATAATGCATCCTTCACCTGTGTAAAAATTCACCTTCCAAATGTCCAAAGCACCAACTGCGTTAGGAAGCCCTACATACCAATTATGGCATGCAGCAAGTAAATTCTCCGTGAAATAAACGGCTAATGGAAAATAGAGGAGCGCCAGCATATTCCTGACAGCGAACAGGGCTGCAGCTGAAGGAGAGCTAGTGGCCTGGTGAAGCATAGAGGGCTGGCCTTGCCTGTGGGCTTAATGTCAGTCCTAGCACAAACGAGGGTGCATGACTAACAGAATCCCTACTTTCATTGTCAGGTTTCTCTTCATTTTCCCAAGAGAAGTCTTTTGTGGGAGTAATTCCCTTGCTTTCTATGTTGGAGCAGTTCTCTTCCCTCACTGACCTCTTCTCTAATGATGTCATGTCCCTATGAAGGAAGGTCTGACTGTTAATGCCAGCTGGCAAACTACACTCATTTTCAAGCTCTTTCTTGGGGTCAGACAAGTGCCGTCAAGATTCGGTCTCATTTCTACACTGTCTGCTGTACTTTTCTAATAGCTCTCGGCAGTATGGACAAATGAGAACTTTGGTTTGATTATTACATTTGTTTCGAATCTATTCAGCTCTACATGAAATAATAATCTAACCATTTTTGTTGTTTGTCTAAAATAAACCTTTCAATATGTCAATGTAAAAAAATGGTTCGAGTTGTCCACTCACTCCCTTTGTAGCTTCCAGGGCCCAATGAGAATAGTCTGATCAGAGAGGACCGAGTGGGGCAGCCATATTGATTTTCTTCCCAAGGGTACTGTCTAGCTCATGTGCTTGTTTCTTTTCACCCCTCTTACTGGCTTTATCTACAAGGAGTCAGATCGATATAGACGCTTCTTTACTCACTTGTTCCGCCTTTATAAATACACATTTCTGTTTTAAACCCCCTTAAGCGCTCCAGTGAGTCAAACCTTCATCATTCTTCCAGTGGTTTAAATAATTTGTGTTTGAATGACTGACGTGTGTAATTGGGCACAGTTACTGAAGAGAGTGAGTCCTGGTAAGTATATTTGTCGAGGGGTGTCAAAAACTACAGGAAATATCTTAAGCATATCAGCCAAAATTCAGAACTGAAGAACTGACTCGCTTTCAGTATATGAATATGAAATTAATTGGCCACACTCGACAAAAACTTTGTGTTGTAATCAAAGGAAGAGGAATTTACCTAATTGTAATTTAAAGAAATTCAACACGCCATAAATGCATTCTGGGAAATGTAGTCCATCCATCCATCCACCCATGTTCGAACTAAAAGGCTTAAAAAAAAACACACATGCACAAAAAAATGTGGTCACCATTTAAAGTTTGTCCTTTTGCCTTGCTTTTCCAATAAAAACTACTTTTTAACTATAATACATAGTGTATTTCTTTATAAATACAATTTTGCATCCTATTTGGTACTTAAATTCAAATTCAGGAGCTAAACTGGAATTTCAAAAGCATTCTCAACTAAATTCTGCACGGAAGTTTTTTTTTTTTTTAATGCAAGACTTCTGTGCTGCAGTGGGCTGCAATCGTGTGAAGAGTGAATGTGAACACTGTACAAAGTCTTCGGCATTACGCCCACTAACATGATTTATGTCTGCAATTTTGGATCATTACTTAATAATTAGGAGGTTTAAAACCTTGTTAAATGTCAGCATGGCTGTATTTTATTAAATCTACCCACAGATGGTACAATTTACACATTCACATCAGAATTTATGCAACAGTGAAATATGGTCTGCTTTAATAAGTATTTTCATTGAAATCATCGATTAATCCTGGGCTCTCATAGCAAAAGCCATTTGAAAAACTTATAGTCAAAGATATGAAGAGTTCCTCGACTGTGAGGCCTGAAAGTTTGCTTTGTTTACGAAGCTTCAAATGCTCTCCTTCTCCTCGCCCCGCTGGCTCTGTTTAGCTTGCTACACATCGAAGGCTTGGTGCTGATACACCCGTTTTCTGACAGGGGGTGCTCTACTTTGAAATAAAGGGCTCTGATTGATAAGGCAGTTGAAGGTAAATCTTCTCCCGCTAATTGTCTTTCAAATGCCCTCATTAATCAAAGCCGAGCCATTGCTGTGATGGCCGGCCCTGTCAGCCACTCCTCGTCTGGACGCTAACCTCCCAGCATGATGCCTGCTTCCTCCCTTCTCTCCACATGAAGCCTTGCACAGCAGAGGATCATGGGCCGTTGGTCACGCACCTGCCTTCAGCAGAGACAGGTGCTGACCGCCCCTCTGCCACCACATTTGCCCCTGAGACCAATTTAACAAGCACTTAAAAAATTCATGGCTTTGAGAAAGGGGGAAATGGGGGCAACATATGATAACAGGAATAAACACGTTTAATTAGCTCCTTATATACATTATTTATTTATCTACCTGCACTCTGATTAATTCATTTACTGTTTGCGTTTCACAAAGGAGAGAGAGAGGGGCTTTTTTGGTATTCACGGCATCTGTTGGGATGCCTTTGTAGTATGCTTTGTAGAGTGCTCTCTCTCCCCCTGATTGTGGTTTGGGGGGCTGGTTCTGCGCCTCCTTTCCTGTCGTCCTGGGATGTGTGTGTCAGATGTGGGAAGAGCATTGGGAAGGGGGAGTCAGGGGGGATTTAGCAACTCAGCCCCACAATGAAACGGCTAGGTGGATTAGAGTTTAATGTATGCGGTGTGCAGAGCTTTACATAGGCTTGTTTGTGAATTTCTTGACAGGTAGCGACTCCCCCGGTTTTCTTTGAGAGCGGGACATACATTTTCATGGAGCCGCTAATCAAAGTGAAGTAGTGGCAAGTGACGGGTGCCACACAATTTGCCCAATCAAAGAGAGAGAGATTAAAGTCTGTGCTCTTCTCTATACTTCTCTACACTGATGATGACACTCTAACACGGCCATCTTCCATCCTTTCCCTGCATTTACTACATCCGATATATACCTTCTCTCATGGTACACAGTTGTCTGCCATTTTGAGGATGTCACAGGTTTCAGTCCACCACCATAAATATGGAAAGTGGCATACAGTCTTGACCAAATATCTTCCATTTAATCAAGACACAACGTTTATAGTTATCCTCTAAACAACGTCTTCTCAATGTCAGTCCCAAGTCCCAATCCTAACTTTTTGCATGAATCCCTGAGTGTACTTGGTGGTGTTTGCACAGACATACTATCATCTGATCAAGTGCTCCTCTCCAGCCCAGGCTCTTGATGGAGGGGGAATCAGTGGTAAGGTGGGAGTTTTGCTGAGAGGGCTTGGAGTGACACGTACACTCACGCCCGCTCCCCTCTGTAATCCCTGACTCCTGAAGACCTCCAAACGCCCTCCTCTCATAATGACATGGCTATCAAACCCAATTGCTGTGGCCCAGACTCAAGGCAGTGCATTAAATGCCTTAGCATCTGATTGCTTCTTCAGAATCAAGTGTCTGTGTACTAACTGTCATTTCCGCAGCCTTTAAAGGCAGCATTCATGGCCTTTTGGAGCACTAAGGAAATCTGACCACTAACTCCCCTATCTTGCTTATGTGTATGATAGCCCCCCCCCCCCAAATAATAATCCGCATAATATAAATGTTTGTGTATTTGTGTTTTTGCAGTCAAAGTAGCATGAACGTGTCAGCACTTCTATAGACCTGAGTTGTAGTCCCAACTAGATTCAAGATTCAAGATTTTTCTTTGTCACCTACAAAATTATAAATAGAATATATAACCAGCAGTGAAATGTGAGTCAGATCCGCTCCATGGACAGTGCAATTATTAAAGAAAACAACACAGATGAAAATATACATAAATATAGCTATGTAAGAATGAAATAAAAGCAAACAATAAAAATATAAGAATAAAATATAAAAAAGGTGTATATGTTTGAATTAAATATAAAATGCAAGATAATGTGCATGAAAGTAAACTGTAGTCTTAAATATTAAAATACACAGGGATGTACAATGTGCACATATGCTTTATACTGTAGTCTTAAATATTAAGATACACAGGAATGTATAAGAGGCAAATGTGCAAACAGGTTGACACTGTCAGTGTGTCAGTGTGAGGTAGTGAATGATGAATATCTTACTGATAAAGCGAACATTAAGTGGAGACATGAAGATGTTAAGGGATGGTTTTGAGTTTAGGAGCCTGATGGCATGGGGGAAGAAATTCCTCCTCAGTCCCTCAGTTTTTGTCATCAGGCTACGGAAGCGCTTACCAGATGGCAGCAAAGTGAAAAGATGGTTACTGGGGTGGGTGGAGTCTTTGATGATTTTAGCAGCTCTGCTTCTGCAGCGTTTGAGATAGATGATAGATGTCCTGGTATAATGGTTCTTCCTGATCCTGTTTCCATCTCTTTTCTTGAAGTGTCCAATAAAAATAAAGGCAAACACAGTATTAAATATTTCAAATCATAGACCCCAAAATAAATTGGACTACTGTACATTACATACAACAAAGATATAAATGGATTGCGAGGATCACAAAGTCCTTTGTTCAGTGAATTATTGACTGCACAGAGTGTAAAAGCATAATTTTGATGTTGAAATTAAGGACAATTTATAGACTTTTGGAACTTGTAAAATCT
This sequence comes from Carassius gibelio, assembly GCF_023724105.1. NCBI lineage: Eukaryota > Metazoa > Chordata > Actinopteri > Cypriniformes > Cyprinidae > Carassius > Carassius gibelio. Next base: position 27,299,172 of record NC_068377.1, read on the forward strand.
GTTGAGGGCCACTGCTAATCCACAATTATCTTAGTAAAAGCTCCACATTTTGCTAGGAATCTGTTATATTTGGAAACATTTACAGTATGTCCTCAAGTGAAAGTATGTTTTGTAGAGTTCACAAAGTTTTAAACAGACTTGGGATTGTGAAAACTTTCCTGTGTGTGTGTTTGTGTGTAAGATGGAGTGCAGTGTCAGGGTTTGGGCACGGGGTGAAAAACGGCCGTACTTACAGTGTAATCATGAACGCTGTCAGGCTCATCTACAGTTTGTGTGTGTGTAGAGGGAGACTTATGGAGATGAAGCAGGGCCGATGGGAAGATCTCTCCACCTGGATATTTATTAACCACAGTGCTGACAGTAATGAGCACTGAACAGGTGGGCTGGGACACACAGATCACAAAGTTGGGGCATCGACGAGGAGGGGGGCAGAACGGAGACAATGGCAGACAGTGGAAAGAAGTTCGACCCCTTGCCACCACAATGAGAAAGAGAGCCGGGAATGAGCGTACACCCACATGCTTCAGCATTCACGGTCAAACTTAGAAACACAGACGCGTAGCGCTGCCTGTTCGGCTTTGTTCTCCCTGCACACATACATACACATGAACACCTGGTGCAATTAGGCAAATGTGGAGGGGAAAAAATAAAAAAACATTGCACTGCTCTATATAAATCACATTATGACCAAAAACATGCTATTTTTGTCTGACTATATTCATAATGTATGATGCACTCGAAGAGACAACCCATATACACATTTGAACTGGAGGGACTGTGGATAACAAATGCTTGCCGTGTCTTGGCATATATTTCAAATAGACTGCGAGTCATTTCTGGTGTGAAGCCTCTGTGTCAGTCCAATAAGATTGTACAGAAGTCGCACGGCGAGTCGAGAGCAAATGAGATTCGGCGAATCGCCTCTGACACACCTGGAGGGGAAGATGTCATAAACAGATAATCATTACCTACAAAACTGCTGAAGCCGACACGCAGAGAAAAAAACGAACAATAACAACAATAAAACAAATTCACTCTGCCGCCAAGGTGACAAGGCCGTCTAACATTCATTCCTAATAATGAGACTTCCAAAATATGGAAACTGGACGCCGTATTAATCTGAGTCAGGATTTTCGTAATGGGATGTGGCTTGGGGACAAGCCAGAGAGCACCAATTTCGGTTTGGCGAGCAGCTGAGCTTGTCTTATTAAGATCTGAGTGAGGCTAATCAGCTGTGTCACTTAATGCAGAACAGATGTGCACTACAAAGGAAACGACGGAGGCTTCCGCCAACCCGAGGTACATCTGCAGAGGAGGAAAAAGGGAACTAGGAGGCATGAGTGCACCAATGATTCTGATGTCGAATGAAGGTACCCTTAACAGAATCTTGACATTTAGACCCAGTGTGGGCTTAGAAGGCAAAATAAATCAAAGACCATGTAAGACTCTCCGATGAGCCAGATCCGGCTGTGAGTGACGGAATGACACTGACAGGACTTGGCTAAATGGCACATGGATGAATCTATCTAACAAATCCAAAGTCCCTCATGAACGTCCCATCTGATGTTATTATTATGTTAAATAGCCATTAGGAAAGTGGATGGTTTAGGTAAAACTACAGATTTGTGGCCACTTCAGATATCCTTATCAGCTGACAACCCCCAATATGAATCATGGGTTGAGGATCATGAATCAAGCACTTAATGAGGTAGACATGACCGGTTTTAATTACCTATCACTCAAAGTTAAGAAAGCAAAGGTGTCTTATCATGTTACAGCCTAGAAATTCTCCTTTCTTTTCACACTGCACTCAAACCCAGGTTATTATCTTTTTTAAACCCTGCTTTTAAAAGGACAACCCACCTGAAAATGAAAATTCTGTCATCATTTACTCGCCCTCATGTTATTCCAAATCTGCATGACTTTATTTGTTCTGTGGAACACAAAAGATATAATGATGACATTTAGTAATATATAAGTCAATGTGATGTGCAAGACCATAATAATAAGATATTTTGACTAATTTTGTCAATACAAGGAAAGTTAATGGAAACACTACATAAACAACACTACATAACTAAATTTAAAACAACACTAGATAACTTTCAACACAATATATAAATTGCTGAAATTGTTGGAAATGGCATAACTGATGATAGAATTTTCATTTTTGGGTGAACTATCTCTTTAAGTGTGAATACAGAAGTGCTACAGAATTTTTTGTCCTGTTGCAGTGCTGTAGCTTCTCTGTTAACTCACCTGTCTGATTGTTAGAACCACTCCACAAGCTTCAGGCACAGAACAGTGCTTTCATTGGCCATGAAGTAAGTCGGACTTATTCCCCATCAAGCCTTCAATAATGAATGACCCTGAGCAGATAGGAACCTGCCAAGTCTCTCTAACTGTACTGGAACCTGTGCTAGTGCCCTTAAGGGAAATCAAATACACCACACACTTGCACACAAAAAACACATAATAAGGGTCTACTGGGTGTGTGGACACTAATCCTGAATAACACTTACGGTGAGTGCTTTAAAATGCTCTTAAATTACCACTAAATGAATAAATTTTTTTGGCATGAAATACTGGCTATACTTTGCAATAAGACAACTGCTCATGATGGAAAGCAGAAATTGTTGCCACATGATTACAATCCTCTTGCAATTTTCATTTCCGGTCAGTATATGTATGAAGTGCTCTCATATTTGGAGACAATTACTATAGCTGTGGAAATTTTGAAGAACTGAGCAAGTCTGAGTTTTTACATATTTCCAGTTTAAAATATTTTAAGGTTACCACTGTGTGCCAGTGATGGTGAAATAACTATCACAATATTTGAGGATTAAAGTTTGGTAATTTGCTGCAATGTCAAGTCTTGCTCCTGGAATTACATGCCCTTTATGTGAAAACGCCTTCTGTTATTAGCGCTTTAGCTTAGGACAGTGTGTGGTGGCACAATACTACTTTAATCTTATCTCTGTGCCTTTACACAAGGACTGTACATCTGCAATCTAAATAAAATAGCAGCTAATATCAAAGTAAAGCTGACTAGCCTAATCTTTTAAATTAAAAAAGCTCCTCCTCAGCATCACAGATGGGTGGTATTAGCTGCCTCAGCTAGTGTAGAATGAATCTTTAAGCATGTGGCATCGCTCAGATTAATTAGGTTTAAACTGTACATTAAACATAAATCTATATTAAAACAGCGATGCTGTGCATCTTTCATGCTGTCCAAAGGCAACAAAGAAGTCAAGAAATAGTGTATGCTCCCTTAGTCCCGCCACTACGCTTCATAATACATGATGGACCCATCTAAAGCACTTAAAAACATATAGTAATTTGAGTGACAAAGCTCTCATCTATTTTTCAGCCACACACACTTCAGCGAGCTACCAAAAGAGACTGAGTGAGTAATCACTCCAGAGCTGCAGTCATAATTAGAAGTGTTGCTGGCCAATACAGCCTTGGATTCCTTCGCATATTAGCCTCATTTTGAATTTTTGTATGTGAAAGTGAGAAAGAGAGAGGGAGGGAGAAATAGAGAGAGAAAGTACTCAGGTCATTTAGTTGAGTAACTTGCCTATTGCTTCGTTGCCCACTAATCTCATGCATTCATGAAAGCCAATAAAATGTATGTGTGCATATATTTGTTTAGTATTTGTATTTAGTCAAATTAAAATGTTTACATTTGATAATTAATTTGCATAGTTAGTGAACGTTACAGCATTAGTAGTTTGACACATGAAGAACTGGGTAATGGAGCACATGGGGATGGACAACACACACAAAATAGTCCCAATACGTGACATTGTGGCCCCTCAAAAAATTAACAAAACAAAAAAAACGTAGAATATTAGAAGAGGATTAATACAGAGGAGAACTTAGTCGACTCGAAACTGAGTAGAAAGTTACTCTAATGCTTTTCTAATGCTTCTTCACATTTAATAGTTTTAAGGAGTTTCTGATCTAAAAAATGACCTATTGCTACAAAAGGAACTGAGTCATTTCTCCAATTGTCCTGTTCATAGCTCAGAACCTGAGGCACCCTGATCACACTGCAGCGGCTCCTCAGCGATTCAAAAATGCATTATTAAAAATACTTTCATGCACTTTGCAGCATCTGCTGGAGCTTTCAGCATATAATCCAGTCATGTTATAGAATCGTATTGAGCAACTGTCAAATGAATTTGCCTAATGCAGCTTCAAAATGTATTCTGTCACTAGTAATTGCCCACTTGCCAGCTGTTTGTCAGCCTTCCTCTTTGTTGTGTCACGATGAGAGGGATTCAAGCTTTAAATTAGTGCTTTGCGTGCTGTTTGCCCATAAAATATTTTCTGACAGTGCGGCACTGCATGATGCATCGTTCTCGCACTTAAAACAGCTAAAGTCGGACATCTGTCTGATGCAGTCTTGAAAAAACTATTAAACCCATTAAGTGTTTGATATGCAAGTTTCCTCGGGTCATTCCTGGTGCATATGCAGACATTTTGGCTACAGAATAGAGCACTATCCTGCTTTGAACAGAAGGTTGTCTTGCTCACACAAACCCCCCTTCTATTGATTTCTGTGGTCCTTTAATTTAGAACTTTCACTTACTATTGGTCCACGCCCGGGAGAAGAAGTCCATCTGCATATTCAGCTGTTAATGCAACAATCAGGTCCAATTAAAAATGCATAAGCTTCTTGACTGTTGCAGATAGGAGCCTTATTGGTCATTAGATAATAAGGATTGATAAAAGTTACAGGGCACAATGTTAAAAATGGTCAGATCGATCAGAGAGCACCTTAATAATGAAAGTGTGGGCCTGAGGGACGAGAGCCATGGATCATTTTGACAAAGGGGCCTCCGATGGCTGATGAGACAGAGCGTGGACAATTAATCCCTCGAAGCTTCCATGTAGCAAATAAAGTAGTTGCAGCTCATTATTGGCTGACCTTCCTAAACAGCCTTGAGAGCACAGGTGACCTTCGGGAGCTGGCGAGTTTAAACCTCTGGCTGAAGGTGTGGAGAACATGGAGTGAGAAAGAGCCCTGGAGTAAGAAAGAATAGTAAAGTAGCAGACAACTGCACCTGAACCAGTTTAAAACAAAAATGCAATAGAGAATAAAGTTGAACTGAACCAGGATACAAGATTACAAGTCTGAATTTTAGCACCAAAAATATACAAGAATTTATTAGTTGTTTAGATGTCAAGCAGCAATACATTCAAATAACCAAGTGTTTTTGTTTTTTAAGATAATTCTGAAAATCTGGTATCAGACTTACTATGAATATATTCAGAATGAGTCTTGGACCGTATTTTCAAACTTGGATTTAAATTGTGGTTTTAAATGTATTCAGCTGCAGTTTCTTCAAGGGTCATACTGTACGGGGTACATATGCAGACCTTTTTGCTACAGAACAGAGCACTATCCTGCTTTAAACAAAATGTATTTTTGCTCACACAAATTTTCATTTATTGATTTCTTTGATCTTTTTATTTAGAATTGTCACTTACTATGCGTGGGGTTGGACAAAAAATATATATACAGGGACTGAACAATGCAAACACCTGTTAAAAAAGGCTATATTTTCATTAACAAATGTATTCTTTAGTAGGTTAGGCATCGGTAGCTTAGGCATTGGTTTTTTACTACAATCAAAAGTGACTTTCCATAGAGAATTTCTGGAGTTGACAAAGTTAACAGGCTGTTTTAATAATAAAATAAAATGAAATATAAAATCAAAATCAAAATTTGGATTAATAAGAAATTTTGACAATGTTTTCAATATTCATATACATATGAAACAGATTCAGTGCATATTATTGTTTTTCTTTTTAAAAACTGGTTGGAAATCATTCCACTATTATTTCTTCAATTATCAATTATTGCATTTTATTATTAAAGGGTAACTCTTTACAATAAGGTTCCTTTAGTTAATATTGGATGATGTATTAACTAACATGAAAAAACAATGAACAACACATTTATTACAGTATTTATTAATCTTTGTTAATGTTAATGCAAATACAGTTGTTCACTGTTAGTTCATGTTAGAACTATGTTAGTAGCTACAACTACTAATGTTTTCAAGCTCAACTTTTGATTTGAAAAAGACATTAGTAAATGTTGAAATTAAGATTAATAAATGCTGTAGAAATATATTGCTCATGCTAACCCATACTCAGAATTTGTGCTCTGCATTTAACCCATCCGAAATGCACACACACAGAGCAGTGAACACAAACACACACTGTGTGCACACACCCGGAGCAGTGGGCAGCCATTTATGCTGCGGCACCCGGGGAGCAGTTGGGGGTTCGATGCCTTGCTCAAGGGCACCTAAGTCGTGGTATTGAAGGTGGAGAGAGAACTGTACATGCACTCCCCCCACCCACAATTCCGTCCGGCCCAAGACTAGAACCCACAACCCTTCGATTGGGAGTCCAACCCTCTAACCATTAGGCCACGACTTCCCCCACTAATGAACCTTACTGTAAACCTATTACCTTTTTTGTTACCTATTAAAGAAATAAAATACAAGATGATTTATTCATTTACAGAGAGAGGGAAATACAGTGATATACTCATTTTGTTTTGGTCGTAGTATATAGGTAGTATATGATTGACACCATGTAAAACAACAACAACTTGTCTTTTTATGACACTTAATACTCTGCTCACACAGTCTAAGGTTGTTGTATATTAAATTATATACCTTGTAAAGCAATCATAATATTTTTGTGTCCTTGGCATTAAAATGTTTGAAAACACCTAAGTTTAAAGAGTTGACAGAATGACTCATGTGCCCCTGGGTGTGATTATTCAGAGGGAGAGGTGAGGAAAAGTGATACATGATGTGGGTTTATGGAGGGAACAGGAGTCATTATGCTACAACAAGAACTCGTTCAGCTCGTCTTCATTTACCAAAGCCCTGATCACCGCTCTCAAAGCATCATCCGTACAAACTGCAGTCCATTCACACAATCAGACTGATGAGTGAGTGCATACAACTATCTTCCCAATTAATCTGGGCACTGAGCTGTGTTGTGAAAACAGAGTGGGTTACTATATCTCTCCCAGCAAAACCTTCCCCTGGCGACAGTCTGGGGCAAAAACACGGACAGTATCACCAGCCCATATTAGGATTTCTTTTGGATCTGTGGTTCATTGTGGAGACTTGGATCATAACAGATGCTGGATGGAGGGGCAAGCATTTCTCTGACCTTCTGTTAGGAAACACATACAGGTGCATCTCAATAAATTAGAATACTATGGAATAGTTCATTTATTTCAGTAATTCAACTCAAATTGCGAAACTTGTGTATTAAATAAATTCAATACACACAGACTGAAGTAGTTTAAGTCTTTGGTTATTTTAATTGTGATCATTTTGGCTCGCATTTAACAAAAACCCATCAATTCACTATCTCAACAAATTAGAATACTTCATAAGACCAAAAAAAAAAAAAAAAAAAAACACTTTTAGTGAATTGTTGGCCTTCTGGAAAGTATGTTCATTTACATGGAGGCTGGAGGTGGTAAGGAGGTGATCAGTTTGTGGCACTGCTGAGGTGGTATGAAAGGCCATTTTTCTGCATTTTTTGGTCTCTTGTTTCTCATTTTACTCTTGACAATACACCATATATTCTCTATGAGATTCAGGTCTGGTCAGTGAAGCACACCAACACCACGGTCATTTAACCAACTTTTGGTGTTTTTGGCAGTGTGGGCAGGTGCCAAATCCTGCTGGAAAATAAAATCAGCATCTTCAAACAGCTGGTCAGCAGAAGGAAGCATGAAGTGCTCCAAAATTTCTTGGTAAATGGATGCAGTGACTTTGGTTTTGAAAAAAACACAATGGACCAACACCAGCAGATGACACTGCACCCCAAATCATCACATACTGTGGAAACTTTACACTGGACTTCAAACAACTTGGGCTATGCGCTTCTCCACCCTTCTTCTAGACTCTATGACCTTGGTTTCCAAATTAAATACAAAACTTGCTATTATCTAAAAAGAGGACTTTGGACCACTGGGCAACAGTCCAGTTCTTCTTCTCCTTAGACTAGGTAAGACGCCTCTGACGTTGTCTGTGGTTCAGTAAATTCCTTGACACGTCTGTGTGTGGTGGCTCTTGATGCCTTGAAACCAGTCTCAGTCCATTCCTTGTGAAGTTCACTCAAATTCTTGAATCGATTTTGCTTGACAGTTCTCAGAAAGCTGCGGTTCTCTTTGTTAGTTGTGTATCTTTTTCTTACACACTTTTTCCTTCCACTCAACTTTCTGTTAACATGCTTAGATACAGAACTCTTTGAACAGCCTGTTTCTGTTTTCCAAACAGCTTCTTTGGCAATGAATGTTTTTGGCTTAACCTCCTTGTGAAGGGTGTCAATGATTGTCTTGTGGACAACTGTAAGATCAGCAGTCTTCCCCATGATTGTGTAGCCTAGTGAACCAAACTGAGAGACCATTTTGAAGGCTCAGGAACCCTTTGCAGGTGTTTTTAGTTGATTAGCTGATTGGCATGTCACCATATTCTAATTTGTTGAGAAAGTGAAATTTTTTTTAATTTTTTTTTTTATGAGCCAAAATGATTAAAATTAAAAGAACCAAAGACTTAAACTACTTCAGTCTGGGCTCAGGTATCAGCATGCTTTGGTGTCGCTGGCTCTAGCCCAGAGTAGCACCACACAGTGGCTGAAAAGATGTTATTCAGAGAAAAGCCTATTATCTCCTGCAGGAGCCTCATTTTATTACACCATTATTTGGCGATAGTCTCTTCATGCTACAGTGCCCAGAAACTTTAGATGCAATATAATGTGAAATCTGCAGGTTTTATGGCTATTCTATGGTCATCAGGGCATATTATTCTCTTTATATCACACAGTAACATCTTTTGTGCTTAAATATAGGACATGCAAAAAAACTAAAAAGTCTCTGAAATGCATTAGCACTCCTCAGACTCTTAACCATTAGCATATGTCATTGCATCATCAACAAGAGATATCAATTATTGTCCATTAGAATTAGCATAAAACCTGCCATTGATCTCATATAATCAATCACCATATAAATATAGCTTCATTGTGAGAATGTACAAGTGCTAATGAATCCTTTTGATTAGCATTAGGTTACGCAGTGAAAGTGCTGAAATACTGAAGGTCAACCTGCCATTTTGACACAGGGGATGATTTTTTTTTTTTGTGGGGGAAGGGATGTCATGATTTGAATTAAGATTGTCAGATTGGCTGTAAGCTTGAATTGGTGGGCATGAGTGTCTTGTCTGACCTTTTCAGGGAATTGTCATTTTCCGCCCTTGTGATGCCACCATGGCTCAGCGGCAGGGAGGGCCCGTTTCTCGCTGTGTAATTTGTCCTGGGTGTTACTGTTCACACTGCACTAGCTCTAGTGATTCAGATGCACAGACCTCAATGTATCTGCAGAGCACCAGGCTGCAACTGCGGAATAACGAGAAAAGAACCGGCACTGGAGATACACTCCATGCTCCGCAGCCTACGAGAGAGGCTCTGCCAATGACTTTGGCTGCATCTCTGTTTACTTCTGATGTGTAGGGCTGTACATTCACAGAGTCAGTGGCATGCGTCATAGGAAGAAAGTGTATTCAATGGTTTATCGATCAGAGAGCGCACATGGAAACGTTTATGACAAGAGGTGGTCACATTGCGTTGATCCTGGAAAACCTGAACAAAGCCAGACTGCTGTAAAGTGCTGGGAAAAGTAAAAGAAGTTTTTAAAAAGTCTTGCATTTTCCCGGTAAGTCTGATATGTATTTGTTATTTTCTTTAATCACTTCTGAGGAAAAAATTAATAAACAAAAAAAACTTTGTAATTGAGAGCATTGCAAAAAGAGCTTATTAATTTCAAAGTTGGCCCATTTAAAACCCTACTGGCATACAAAACATTTAGGTAATGCTTCATGCTGGAAATTAGACCAGACCGAGCTTGTGCAAAGCCACTAAGATTAATCAAATAATTTATTCTGTTGGCAAAAAGAGTCTTCTTTCATGACCAACATTATTCAATGATAAACCAGTAATGTAGACAACATTTGCTTTGGCAAAAATCGAGGGGTCAATTTATGATGATGGTTCAACCTTTCTCCACAGTAGTTGCCATATTATCTCTGAAACTATATTATCACTGAAAATCTTTCTTTTAAAGTGGTCATATGATGTTGCTAAAAAGAACATAATTTTGTGTATTTGGTGTAATGAAATATGTTTATGTGATTTAAGATAAAAAAAAACACATTTTCCACATAATGTACATTATTGTTGCCCCTCTATGCCTCTATAATTTTTACAAAGCTCATTGTCCTAAAAAGCGAGGTATGCTCTGATTGGCCAGCTATCCAGTGTGTTATGATTGGCTGAATACCTCAAGCATGTGACGGCAATGTTATGCCGCTTACCGTACTGTGATGCCATGTCCCTGTGTAACAAGACAAAAACAATAAAACCCTTTACAAACGAGTGTTGTCAATACAGCTTAACCACTGATTTCTAAATGTGTCCTCTTTTGGAAGGCCAAACAAAGTATTTTCGCTTTCACAACGAAACACACAGTGTCACCACTACATAGTTGTGTAGGCAACAATACTACAGCGAGAATAGAAGTTACGCCTTCTTTCCTTGCATAAACATTTGGGCAGATACGAAAGCATGGACGAGTCTTAACTTTTAAATAGAATTTGAATTTGAATTTGAATTTGAATTTAAGAGTTTATTCTTTGCAACCTTAGGGATCTTTTCTATGCACGAACAGCTTGTAACACCCCAAAGAGAAAGGAAAACTTGAAATTGCATCATATGACCCCTTTAACACCCCCTGTGATCTTCACCTCTTTCCCACTGTGTTGGCAGTTCCTCCTCACTCAAGACCTCTCATGTCCCATCTTCTCACATTTAACACGGAAATGTCTACGGTAATGTACTGGGACCAATTAATTCCTGTTTGCTTTTTTAACCTTTCTTTTCTTGAGATGAGTTTAGAATAACCTAGGAAATGTGTGAAAAGTTTGTGGTATATATGTGGAGAAAATCCACAGAGAGCAGGTCTTTGTATTTGTGCGTGTGTGTTTGGTCTGATGGGCATACAGAGTGCCACATCAGTGCTGCCCGTTCACAATTGTCAAGAACATAATCATGTTGTGCTCCTTTTATCTTTGTGGCTTTATCAGCCTCTCTATTGGCTGACGGGGGAACTGAACCTGGACATTCATGTGCGACTAGACTGTGTGCGTGTGTCTGCTTGTGCATGTGTGTGTAATTAAAAGCTGTCATCCAGAACCACAGTCCTCCTCTCCATTAAAACAACTCATCAGATGGCACTCAGATAAACTGCCAGGAGGGTAGTGCATGAGTGAGTGTGTGTGTGCGCGTGTGTGACAGAGGAAATGGGTGTGCGCTTAGGAGCAGAGAACAGAATAATTTAAATTCTTCTGAATTTGATGAAAAAATATTTAGGAAACGGAACTGCAATTCTGTAATAATTTCAATAATAATTATAAAACAACAAAGAACAAAAGAAGCAACATTTAATACAATACCACTGACAAAAACCATGCAAATGCATGTGGTGCTGCTCATGCAGGAGCCGGAGTTCTAACGTAGAACCTGGATGCGCTGTGCCTTGTCTTTGTAGACATGTTTTTATGAAGATTTTGACAGAGAGGATGACTTGCGATTTTATTTGCCCAGCCTTACTTATCTGAAGCAGATTATACAGACGAACTAAGAGAGATGGACGTTCAACGTCAGAACATCAGCTTCTGCGTCCGCAGCATCACACACATGCGTAGTGGTACTCTCATAAACATGCCAACTGACATGGAAGAGAAGAAATAATAATAAATAAAATGAATAATAATTAAAATCAGCCATATTTTTGTTTTCTTTCAGGTCATCATTAAAGCCATGTAATCACAAATCTGACTTTACTGGTCGCACTTTTTGTTTGCACTGAATAGTAATTAATGCAGAGAACAATTTCAGCAAAGTGAATGTGCAAGGACTATAAATAAATTGATCTCATATAATTCATTCAGTTCTGGTATTTCATATTTCTGGTATTTGTTATTTTATTTTATTTTTTGTAAATAGGAGCCGATTATTGTTTCCCAGCCCTAGTTAAATGACAGACAAACACAAAGAAACAATTAGTATTAAAATGTATTATAATAACACTACTTTATTACAATGGTGGCGAAAACATATATTTCAATGTGCTTGAAAAGTCCTTCAACTTTTTATCATCTTAACACTGGGTGTGAATACATGCAAAAGTAAACAGCTAGAACATCTAAAATCACCAGTGGGCTAAAATACAATAAATGAAATGCACTTCTCAGAAAGTGTCCTTGAGAAACATTTCTCATAATCCTTCTATCTGGTGATGTAGGTCATGAGCAGGTGGTATGTTTAGAGCGCCTAGAGAAGGATTTCCAATAATGTTGTAATTTCTTGTGCAGATGGAAGTAGTGATCCAAGTAAGTTTGGCTCAAGAAGCAATTGCACTTGATTTTTTTTTTAAACGATGTTGAGCATTTGCTCACAACAGGAGAGTTGCCGTATGTGCTTCTTCCGCCAACGGTCTGCCACAGAGGGAGAAATGTTTGGAAATTAATTAGAGGCAAATCCCTTCTTGCTGTTGAAGTGTGGCATTTAAATGCATTGTCCTTGTAGCTTGTGTAATGCCACCTTTCAACAACGGTTCTCTCATTCCATTTTTGCTCTGTCTCACTCACTCGCATGCTCTCTCTCTGCATTGGCTGGATAATGCCCCCTAATCCGTCCTGGCAACTCCAGCCCCTGTTTTCGAGCAGAAGTCAGCCTCTAATTGCCTGGCATTATTAGGTACTTTACTTGTAAATTTGCAGAAGAGGAACATTGCTCTTCTGCATCCAAGCAGTAAATTATCCAATTTCACCTCATCTCCAACAAATGTTAGTTTCTAACGCCCCCACAGCACCCTCCCAAGCCGTTCACACCCTCACTACAAACAGCCTTTTAATTTCCCCTTCTTTCTCTTTCTCACAAGCTGATTGGTGCATTAAAAATTTAGAGTATTTCTAGTTATTTATTTAAAAAATAAAAGGAATCAATACCGACAGAGCTGATGGTAAATATTCTATGACAACAGAACTATTGCATTTAACCTCTCAATAGGGCAGTCTGACTGAGAGAGGATATCAATAATGAAGGATCACGAGATACATTACAACCAATGTCCATTATTAGATTGGCTTTAAATATGAGGCAACTTCAAACCATAAACAGTGGGAGTTTATGCTGCATTAACCTCAAAAAAAAAAAAAAAAAAAAAACATTAGCCGAGTCAAAACATAAAGAATGCCCATGAATTATTTATGGGGGTGGAAACATATTCCTACCACAAGAACTGGCTAACTCCAAGCCAGACTGATCACTCTTGTTTACAATAGAAAGATTTCAATATATAAAGATTCTTTATAATGGAATAAAGGTCATTTATATATTCTTCACACAAATAGTAACTAATGGGTCTTTCAAGAACGGTTCACTGAAAGGATCTTTAAGGAACCGAAAAATGTTTCTTCTGTAGCAGCACTAAAAAAAACAAAACATTTTGGAAGTATATATCACACAAAATATTGAAATTGCAATATTTCAATTTGAGAATCATTTTAATTTGTTTTCTTGTATAGTAATAGTAAATATTATTAAATAGTACACAATAGTGACAAATTAAGTAAACATGGGGTGAATTTTAAATGTAAGTAAATGTGGGGTAAATTTGACATTTTATATTGCACTTATTTGCTTTGATGTTGAATGGCAATTTAATTTAAATATTCCCAGTGTTTCTTCATTTTTTACTTTATCGACAAGAAATGTTTCCAACTAAATTTGCTTGCGTTATTCTTTATTTTCGTCCTGTTTGACAGCCGGTCAATTTTCTTGACAAAGTGTAAATAATCAAATAATAATAAATAAATAAAAATGTAAGCATCTGATCTTGATATAAGCATATTTCCAATAGTCTAATATAACCTCTTTATTTTTTTTTTCTAAATAAATCTTTAAATGACAACACATGTGTGCATGATATCACATCAAGCCTAAAAAAATAAAATAAAATAAAAAATCTGATGTGTCCTCAGTGTCCTCAGCACTGGAGATGAAACTTAACCCAATACAAAACAAAATGAAAACAACAATGGACATCCACCCCCAGCTCAACTTGTGCATCTCCCTCTTTCTGTCCTCATACCCAATAAGGCCAATGCACAGCATTGCATGTTGTAAGCCATCTCTGTCAGTAAAGAACAAATCACAATGTTTCATCAGCCTATGTCTCTCTATATACCCTCCATAACTAAGTGAGCAGGCCTGCCATGCCGGCTCGCAGCTCTGTGTCTGAGAGATAAATGAAATGCAGATGATTGAAAAATGATATGATATACAAAAGCAAGTGTCATGTGGCTTTTGCATCCTCCTTGCTCACTGGCTTGTCTTGTGGCATGCCTTGGGCGGGATGAGTGGCCGACCCGAGTTACACAGATGCTCGTTAGCTCTACATGTGTTTTGCTGACAGCGAGTGTCTGACTGACGAGAGGGAAAGGAAAGGGGGTCTTGTAACATCTTCTAACATTGAGGGCTCATCCTGAGAAAGGAAAAAAAAGCCTGTCTTTGCAAGTTTGCATGTGTGAGAGAGAAAGTATGTTGCTGTGTGTGCCAAACAGGTGCCAGACTATCATCACAGACTGCACCGTACACCTCTAGCTGTTCCCCAGTTGCACATTTGGTCAGTGAGATGTTTATATTGATAGAAGTCACAGGGCTAACCATCGCCAGGGGAAAGCCTGAGGCAGCTGCCTGCACGGATGCTAACACTTTACTTTCACATAAATTAGTGTATTTTAGTATTTGAAGAAGTGACAGTACACAGAGCGAGGCATCAGTGAGATCAAAGGAATGCCTTCTCCCTTGCTTTCCTCAGTATAAGGTTTTCATTTTCATAAATTGGAAATATATGATGGAAATGTTTTCCTTGTTATCATTAGAGAAGAGACAGTTCTCTGAATCTTGTGGAGATATCATTTAAGAGCTTTGCCTGCACTCTTAAAAATAAGGCTGCTTTATTATTTATTGGCACCTGTGCTTCTATGAAGAACTTTGATTATCCATGGAAACTTTTCATTGCAAAAGGCGCTTCGGATTATAAAAATGTTCTACACAAAAAGAAAATATGGTTCTTTTAAGAACTTTGAGGAACTCAAAATAGTTGTTCTGTGGCAACGCTGCTAGATATTTTCACTCATTTGAGTGTGACGACAGCTACGTTTGAACCCTGGTGAGTATAAATGATTTACTCACCCTCATGTCATACCAAACCAGATGTTTTATCTTCACACAGAATAAAAGGTGAATTTTTCAAACAATATTTAGTAACATTTTTATAATGGTAGTAAATTAGAACTGGAGCTGTCAAGCTTAAAAAATAAAGCAATCCTAAAAATGAAATAATCATAAAAGTGGCCCATATCACTTCTCTCTTTTCCCATCCGATGGTGTCATAACTATTGTGACCAGTCATAGAGCTAAACTAGAGAAACATAGCGGTCTAAGCGAATCATTCAGACAGGTTTTGTGAAATGGATCAACTGATTCTTTGAAAAGAAACAACATTGCTCCTATTCCCATGAGTGCACCAAGAAGAGTTGGCACAGAATCTATTTATTTATTTGTTTGTTTGTTTAAATTAAATTTCAGCCTATTCCTCACACAAAGTTATACAAATACATATTTTAGTCACAATTTACCTAAATTAAAATGAGGGAGTAAATTAGCACAGTATGACCACAGTTTGCCTAAAATGAGGGAACTAAT
Organism: Carassius gibelio; assembly: GCF_023724105.1. Taxonomy (NCBI): domain Eukaryota; kingdom Metazoa; phylum Chordata; class Actinopteri; order Cypriniformes; family Cyprinidae; genus Carassius; species Carassius gibelio. The sequence goes on from NC_068377.1 coordinate 27,315,051, forward strand.
TAATAAAACATGGCCACAAATGAATACGTCATTAGAACAAGTTCATAATTTGAGGCCACAATATAATTTTTTTTTTCTTAGACAGTTTGAAAAGGCATGAGTAAATAATAACTAACAATAATATTTTCATTCTCAGGTGAACTGATATTTTCAAAAAACTTTCAAAATCAAATTTTCTGGAGAACTCTTTACTAGTCATTAATACAAGACAATTTTCATTGTGCTATATCTATCTTCCAAAAGAAAAAAAAAAAGAAAGAAAAATGAATTTAAGTGAGTTACAGACCCCTGTTTCTATTAGAGCAATAAAAGAATATACATTCTCATTTACAGTGAAACCTGGCATTTCATATGACCTCTGACCCGACAGGAATTAGCAGAAGCTGCTAATTAACATGGTATCCTCTGTTTATATTCTTTGTTGGCACTCTGCAGTGGCAACCTAGATAACAGCACTCAAGCCAGAGCCGTGACATGTAAAAGCTCTTTACGTAAAACATCAGAAATGCTCTGGCTGAAAAATACTCTTCTAAATACATAAATGAATAAATAAATAAAATGAAGAGTGGGCCCATTTCTCATCTTTTTGTGGCAGCTTAGATGCACACTGGCAGTAAGAGTATAAAAGCGGGTGTCAGGGGGGTGGGGGTTCTGTTGAAATGTTTACTCTAATGGAGGCCATAATGAGTGCATACAGCGCAGCGCTCTGGCTCCGATAGGGGGCTGCGTGCCAGCAGGGCTTTAAAAGAAGGGCCCAAAGCTTTGGGCACTTGGCACGCCGTCACTTCCCGCAATCTCCCAGCACACTGGCAGTGAAGGAACGGTGAGAACCTGCAGATAACTAGCCATGAAATCTGCCATCACATGCCTTTGATAACTCATCTACTACAATTTACTGTTTTTAACCCCCAACCTCAGATGCAGTAAATAAACATGATTTGCTTTTTCATAATCTTTCCCCTCCATTTCAACTCCGCCCCACCCACCTCCATCTTTCTGCTGCTATCAGGAGTCCAGACCATTTATCAGCAATGTCTGTCGAAATAAAATGGTTCCAACGATGTTCTATAATCATTCCCTCGCTGCAACCCTGAATCCTTTTTGTTAATAAAAAAAAAGGGAAAAATCACACATTAGATCATCAAGTATCTAGTTGTTTGGCCATTTCCTGAAATGAATTAAAAGCTTTTTTTCCCCACATAACTCCAGCCAACATTGTCTCTGTGTGTACATTTAAATGGGTTTATTATAATGAAGAGAGAGAGAGAGAGAGAGAGAGAGAGAGAGAGAGAGAGAGAGAGAGAGAGAGAGAGAGAGAGAGAGAGAGAGAGAGAGAGAGTTCAATTTGAATCTGTCAGTGGCTTCTTGGATTGCCGGGCACTGATGAAATAGCACTTGCTGTCTTGTTGTTATTTAAAAGCAGTTGTAATCCATCTGAAAGGGGCTGTGATATAATCCATTTAATTTTTCCTCCCTCACAGCCATAATACAGAGAAAAAATATATGTATATTGAGGCTATGTAGCCTGGTGATTTAGTAATTATCTTTATTTTACCCTGGCACATTTTTACTGCAGATTAATTGAAGCCTTATCTGCTCCAAGTGGCAGGTCACTTACCTCAATGCACCACAATACAGTTTATCTTAATCATCACCCTCTGCTAGCTTTAACCATGGCCCGTATGAATCCGGAAAGATTATTTTGCACCAAAATCACCAACACAAACAGCAAGGTTATTACACTGTGTTTAATTGGTTCCCCAAGATAAAACTTTACGGTGGGGTGATTGTGTAAAATTTGTGCACAAGCTGACAAGAAGTCTGTTTGCCGTTTGCTTCCTTGACACAGACAAGGCTGTTAAACGTGAAAGGAAATCGGGGAAAAGATTATCGTGATGTTTGAAATGACGTCTGAAAATGCCACTTAGCAGGAGAATGTCAACACCCTTCACAAGTATTCTTTCTGTCGCACACTGTTAAAGGAAGATTCCCGGAGTAAATCAGACATTGTAGATCTGTTCCAGAACCCAGTGAACTACCTTACTGTCTACACAGGCAGCTACATTTTAATGTCATGTAATCTTAAAAGTAACAAATTTGCAATGCTCTACAAAGGCAACAACTCTGCACACCACGTAACTATAAAAACTGATAGCAAACACAAATATTGAGTAACATAGTCATCTTGTAATTATAATATTTATAATAAAAAAATAAAAAAACATAGCAGGCAAAATAATTGTTTATTGGTATATAATTCAAATATAATAAGCATTGTATATTTATAAAATGATTAATTTAAAAATCAACATTTCCGGTGCACGCTATAAAATACAAGTATTTTTTTGTTATATTTTGTTGCAATTAATATAATATTTTAAATATATATTAAACATAATATGATATAATAATAATATATAACAATTATAAAAAAAAAATATTTCTTAAAAATTACACTACATTTAAAAAAAAACAACTATTACATGAAATAGAAAATATATATATATTTTTTACTAATCAAAGAAATGCTCCACGGATTAGTACAGCTCTATATGCATTACACTTTCATGCATCATTATGTAATAAAGGGCCAAAACGGATTTTTGTGTTGTTAAAAAGGTCTGACTTTGACCTCATCTGAGAACTAAACACTGGCCAGAGAGTGCAGCTGTGATGCATTTTTGAATAAACCACGCCAAATGTACTCCTTAATGGGCAACAGCCCAAAAGCTTCACCCTTAGAGTAATACCTCCAACAGTCTCATAAATCCACCATCTGACAGCAGCTGTATGTGTGTGTACCTACACTATCCGACCTCTGACATAAGATTAATCACAGGCCTCCTATAAAAACATCGGGTGAGAGAGTGGTGTCCTAAACTCTCTGAAGCTGTAATCTACTACCTCTCCAATCACTCCCTACTGTCACACTGATACAAGACCGGAGTCGCCTGTTTCATATAGGCCTACCACCTGATAATGTATCAAACTGAAAAGTTCTCATTATTGCACAACACGCTACACTGTCACCCATGTCATTTGTTAAGTCTCTTTCATTCCATACTGAGTTCAAATCCTTTCCCCTGACTATTCTCTGGAGTGTGGGCATTTGAAGTGTAGTTGTAATCATTATGTATCTGATACTGTGGATAGCACCAATGCTTTGCCACTTAGGGGTGAATTTTTCTTTTTGCAATCAGCAGACACACAATTCCTTCAGACTACACAATCCACACCATTTTCTCTAACTGGTATGCTCTGCTCAAGCCCTGGTGCACTAACGACAGAGTAACAGAGACGTTTCATCTGTCGTTGAGAGTCTAATTTACGGATATCTGTGTGAGCTCGAAGGCTCAAGGCGACCTGTCCCATGTCTTATTTGGGAATTGAAGTATGCATACCATGCAGACTTCAGCAGCAGGCTGGGGGAGTGGTGAGCCAGCATGGCCCGTTTGTTCTCTGCTTCCTCTCTCATGTAGTGTGGGCTGATTGGGAGGAAAAGCTGAAATTGCTTTCACCGGGGCCCGGGCCGTCCGCTCCTGCAGCAGGCAATGATAACTAACAATGCCCTCAGGACCTAGTTAAAGCTGCATCACACAAGCTGCAAAAGCACTTTAATGTGGCAGCATTAAGAAGCCGTCAGCTAGTCTGGAGCAAAGGAAAACCGGCTTGAATTCATAGCTGATCATGAAAACATTTGTTATAGTCCCGTATAAACCAAACTTGTCCACACTAAACATGACTCTTGTTTTCTGTTCGCTGATGGAGAATGAGTTTAGATGATGACAGCGAGATGTTTCTCTCTTCATGCCGTCACTCAGGTAGGGATGACCTAAATCATGTAATGTGGGAGTGTGGAGTGTCCTGTCCACATGCATTTGATCAGCAGAGGTATGACAGAGACACCCTCAGGGAAAAGTGTGCTGTGACTAGATTTACATTCTAACTATATGACTTGATATTTTGGCTAATTAGACCTGGATGCACATTCCCTCATGAGACATGCTTTTTTCCTATTTCTTTAATTAACTATTCACATTACCACAGTGTGTACGAGCACATCTGTGTATGTTTGCGCGCAAGCACGCATACGTTTGTTTACCCATGCATGCAATTTGCTGTGTTTATTATGCTGAGGTCTTGTTTAATGGTTCTAATTTTGTGGTTTCAATAAATATTCAACAGGAACCAAGAGGAGCATGTTTCGGTAATAGACTTACAAGCAAGGTTTAGGATGCTTTTGAAAGAGATTACAATTGCACAATCCCACAGTTCTTCATTTCGCAACAAATAACAGTAAGTTACCTCACCTGACTGTGTTGTGTAGAGTGCTGTAACGATCCGCCCACATCCATTTCAATTAACACCATGCTAAAAAGAGGTCGCCATGCTGCCAGATAATAGATGAACATTATAATTGCCAAGAGCTATCCATACTAAGGATGTAAACTTTCCATGTTATGCCGATCATGTTGAACAGAACATGCAGATGTTTATTCATATATCTGAGGAAACAATTCCTTCTTGTTACACTTATGTATTTATTTGACGATACATTTTTTTCAGGTTCTTTGATGAACAGAGTGTTCAGAATTTATTTGAAATAGAAAACTTCTGTAACATCATAAATGTCTTCACGTTATATATATATATATACACTAAACAAAATTATAAATGCAACACTTTTTGTCCCCATTTTTAATGAGCTGAACTTCTGCCAGTTAATGCAGCATTGTGATTTCAACCACCATTTATTTGGATAATTTTCAAAATATTACTGTTATCGTGTCATGAAATGTAGTTTTAAAAGTATTTCAGGCTAGAATGTAGTTGTTTTAAACTCAAGTATGCAGTTTATTTATAAAGACAGCACCTATTTAAAAATGTGTTTCGCCGATTTCGGAGACGATCAGCGGGAGCTCAGTTATCATGTTACCGACGAGAACACTCTTGACTTGGCTAGTCATTTTGACATTTTCCGCTGGCACTGATGTCTCTTTAGTGGTTAAACATAAAATATAATTTATTTTGGGTAAATCTAACAGGTAATCTTTGGTCTTTATTCAATTAATCTATTTCTTCCAAGCAAGATTCTTTTTATTCCTGTTATTCCAGGGTTTCCTGATTTTAGGTGGGGGGAGTGAATGCATAGTGCTCTTTCACCTTCAATACCACTACTGAGGTGCCCTTGAGTAGGGCACTGCACTCCAACTACTCCCTGGATGCCGCAGCAAAAAATGGCTGCCCACTGCTCCGGGTGTGTGTTCACAATATATGTGTGTTCACTGCTGTGTGTGCTGTGTGGTCTTCCTCCAGACCTTGATTTCCAAATGAAATGCTGAATATACTTTCATCTGAAAAGAGGACTTTGGACTACTGAGCAACAGTCCAGTTCTTTTTCTCCTTACCCCAGGTGAAACGCTTATCTCCCATGTCCAAAGAAAAATCAGCCTTCACCACGCTGTTTGGATTACACCAATTTGTGACGCTTCCTTTCAGCTTGTTCGGGGCCCCAGCTACGTTTCAGCACCTCATGGATTGAGTGCTGCGACTCCATGCTGCAGCAGCATATGCTGTCCTCGGGGCGCTGAGACGGGCGGGGCTAACGGCCAACCTGAAGAAGTGCGCAGTTGGGTGGGTGGAGGTAAGGTATCACTTAGGCCACGGGCAGGTGCATCCCCAAATTGATAAGACGGGAACAATTGCGACCTGCCCCAGGCCCAAGACCAAAAAGGAGGTGAGGCAGTTCCTGGGGCTGGCAGGATATTACAGGAGGTTTATTCCTCGTTGTGGCGAGTGGGGCGGGGCCGAGAGGCGTGGGAACGAGGAGTGAGGCCAGGTGTAGTGATAGGAGATGAGCTACACCTGCGCCCCACCGCCAGTATCGAGTCCCACGTAGGAGATGGCAGGATATAAAACTGGAGCGACGACCGTGAAGGACGAGAGAGGACCAGGCCTGGACAATATTTTATGTGTTTGCTTTTTATTTATGCGCACCAGTCGTCCGTGAGGGGCTGGTGCGCCGTTTTGTATTTATTTATGAATTATTAAAATGTTTTGATTGTCCGCCGGTTCCCGCCTCCTTCTTCCCGATGAGTACAAAGGTTATATCGTTACACTCGTTATTCGGACCTCACCAGCACGTTGACTGACCACACTAAAAAGGAGGTACCAGATACGGTCCAGTGGATGGAGCAGTGCCAAACGTCCTAAATCGCCTCCCTTCACCAGGCTCCCGACTGGAGTGGGTGTGTGATGGGGCACACCTGAAGAAAATCGAGCCTGCACATCATGCACAGTGTGCATTTTCCCCGTGCATGCACACTGGTGTCCTCGTGGGTCCAGGAAGGGTGGGTTGAGGGACTCACGCACCACAGGAGATGTGAGCTGCCGGACCCGCACCCATTTACACGGCCGACGGGCCAGGATGCGGGGCCGTCCATCCCCTACCAGCGCCTCGGCCAACGAGAGAGATGTGGCCGCTAGAGGAAGCCGCCGCCCCTCGCGCCCCGGACCGAGGAGGGGAGCGCGTACGGCCGCCGGACTCCGCCCCTTACCTGGACCCTTCCTCCATGAACACTGCCCGACCTACACGAACCACGCAGCACAACGAGGACACCAGATTCCCTGTTATTTTGGACACTCTTCCCCTTTGGCCACCTTTTATTCCGTTTTATTTGATTTCTGTTAATAAAAGCCTCTCCGAGGCCTGACGCCACGCCCACTGTGTCTGTCTTGTGCTCCTCCCGTGACATTATATATATATATATATATATATATATATATATATATATATATATATATATATATATACAATTCCGGTGAACAGAATTTATAGCATGCTATCATACATTTGCTCATTCAGAACAGAAATGCACAGAATACAAAGTAATGTGAAGAGAGACAGATAATATGAGACAAAATAAAGTCATGTAAGTCTAAACTCCTCTCACCCTCTTTGGAGATGGCAGACCATCTTCTACACAGATGAGACCCAGCCCTCTGTTAAATGCCTTCTCCTTTAAGATGCTTTACTGAGTATCTGAAGTCCTTAGCCATTAAATACACATTCTGAGAGTATCCTGTCAAACACAGATTTGAATCAATACTATTCTAGAGTGGCTCGTTAAACTTGAATCCGCTTTGGAAGAGGTGCATGCCTGGCTCACAGCTGCTGTCATTAGCCAGGGGCCCAGAGATTATTAGAGAAATGTCTGTCTCTGTGTGTGAGAGAGTGCAGAAACATCATTCGGCCTCACATGCATCTAGTTTAATGTATTATATCACATCCAGGAAAGTTAAGATTATTGTGTATGACAGTGCAACCAAACTTGATAAAATGTAATAGTTGTACAAGTATGACACTAGAGCTCTGTGGTCTGTGGAAAATGATTAAACATTATGATTTTCTGGTAAAGTACACAGTATATTATATAGTGTGTAGGGATGTATAATAAATCAGTGCCATATTGTTTACTGGCCAATATTAGAAATCATGTTTTTACAATTATTTTTGGTATCTTTAAACATCATATTGATGTATTTAAATATTGTCAATATACTTACAAATTTAAATAATTTAAAGGAATAGTTCATTCAATTTTTTTTTGCCAATTTGTAGATTTTTTTTTATTAATTATTAATTCTCATATTTCTTTATTTTTACAACGTATTGGCCATTTATTGATTGGAACATGACATTTTTTTTTTCAAATTTCAGTGCATCCCAACTATTATGTAAAAAGTGATGTAATCTTATATAATTTTAAATGACAAAACAGTTTACCTGTGTCTTCTCATAAAAAATAACAAAAAAATAAAATAAAAAAGTAAAAGACTTCTGCAGTACCAAGGATATTTGCGGTCTGTAGTAATCACCTAGCATTGTGACCTGATTAATCTAAGCAGTTTGTGTGTGTACAGTGATCCGGCAGTAGAGGGGTTAATTCTGACAAGAACATTAATGAAAGCGCAGCCAGACGTGGGAGGTAATTAGTCAGTCCACTCTCCAATATTTATCCAGTTAATTATTTGTGAGTTTTACTCCTGTCTTCCCCTCAGAATGCTGCTGCTGTTGTTTTTTCCACACCATTTGTCACAATCTAAGGACCCGGTAAACTCCAATCGAAGTTCGTTTTCATTCTTCTTTTGAGGGCATAAAGAAGTTTGAAAAGGCTGAGAGACAGTATACTGTTTTCGAACATTCCGACACCCCCAGCGCTGCTGGAGGCGGGGTGTAGATTAATGTAAACATGACTCGCGATGCTGGCGCATATCTCCTAAACACCACAACGATGAAATTATGAAGTGTAGGCAATCTAGGAGTGAGACATGCACCAATGGTCAGAATATTATAGACAAAAGAATAATAATTAGCAGCAGTTCAGAGTCAAGTATCATCTTTGCAATTCAAAAGAACCATAATCAGTCCTACATGGGAAGTGTGAATGTCTCATAGTCTGTAAAACTTTAGCATGATGTGAACAAAAAAATTGAGTCAGTTTGTTACTTTATTTTATTAGTTTTTATTTATTTTATTAAACTGGATGAATTGTTACACCTTTTTTGTTTTTTATGTGGTGTCATGATTTACTTTTGATAAAAACAAAGGTTTATTATCGTATGTTCATTTGGCATTTCATTTATTGTATACCCTTTAGATTTGCTTATTGAAGGAAAAGCAGCAGCAGTATGGTGTAACATTTATTTGAAACATGTATTTGGTAATTGCTACCTTATAAAGGTGCTGGTCATATAATTAGAATATCATCAAACAGTTGATTTATTTGACTAATTCCATTCAGAAAGTGAAACTTGTATATTATATTCATTCATAACACACAGACTGATACATTTCAAATGTTTATTTCTTTTCATTTTGATGATTATAACTAACAACTAAAATCACAAATTCAGTATCTCAGAAAATTAGAATATTACTTAAGACCAACACAAAGAAAGGATTTTTAGAAATCTTGGCCAACTGAAAAGTATGAACATGAAAAGTATGAGCATGTACAGCACTCAATTCGCTTGTTGAGTCTGACGTCACGTAGCAGCGCTGTCCAAACTCTCTATCAGTTACCACGAGAAAACAACAAAAGGTGCCAATATAAACTCACAATGTGATAGAATACTAGCGAAAAAGTTATAATCTTAACCTTAAACTTAAAAAAATATATATTAAAATTATTTGTGTTTGGGACGCTGTGAGCACGGAGACGGTAGTGTATACCGTAAGTTTGAAAGCGTTTAGCTTAAATTATTAATATGAATGAACAGTGCTCATAAACGGCTCCTGAGGTCGTATTCTCAAGTGAAGCGAGTTGAGGCTTGGACCCGGAAACAGCGCTTCTTACGTCATCACTTAACAACAGAATAATTAGTTGGGGCTCCTTTTGCCTGAATTACTGCAGCAATGCGGCATGGAGTCGATCAGTCTGTGGCACTGCTGAGGTGTTATGAGAGCCCAGGTTGCTCTGATAATGACCTTCAGCCCTTCTGCATTGTTGGGTCTGGTATATTGCATCTTCCTCTTCACAATACCCCATAGATTTTCTATGGGGTTAAGGTCAGGCGAGTTTGCCGCCCAATTAAGAACAGGGATACCATGGTCCTTAAACCAGGTACTGGTAGATTTGGTACTGCGTGCAGGAGCCAAGTCCTGTTGGAAAATGAAATCTGCATCTCCATAAAGTTGGTCAGCAGCAGGAAGCATGATAAATTTACTTTCATCAGAGAACATAACTGTGGACCGCTCAGCAGCAGTCCTGTCCTTTATTATGTCTTTTTATGTCTGTTGTTAAAGAGTGGCTTGACACAAGGAATGCGACAGCTGAAACCCATGTATTGCATACGTCTGTGCGTAGTGGTTCTTAAAGCACTGACTCCAGCTGCAGTCCATTCTTTGTGAATCTCCCCCACATTTTTTAATGGGTTTTGTTTCACTATCCTCTCCAGGGTGCGGATATCCCTATTGCTTTTACACTTTTTTTCTACCACATCTTTTCCTTCCCTTCACCTCTCTTTTAATGTGCTTGGACACAGAGCTCTGTGAACAGCCAGCCTCTTTTGCAATGACCTTTTGTGTCTTGCCCTCCTTGTGCAAGATGTCAATGGTCGTCTTTTGGACAACTGTAAGTCAGCAGTCTTCCCCATGATTGTGTAGCCTTGGGATTTTCCTTAGTTGTCAGTTATAATCATCAAATTTAAAAGAAATAAATATTTAAAATACATCAGTCTGTGTATAATGAATTAATATAATATACAAGTTTTGAATGGAATTAGTGATTTTCTTTTTGATGATATTCTAAATATATGACCAGCACCTGTATTTGTGCCAGCTCAGCTATTCGACACTCCAGTGTATTCATGTTGCTAGTGACTATGCCAGAGATATTGTTCTCTCTTGCCTGACCTCCAATGAATGAGAAATGAACCGGAAAAAAAAATGCCAAAAAAGGTGGAGTTTCAGAACTCACCCACTGATTGCGTAACTGCCACGGACCAATGTACACTCAAATGAGTTTAAAGGAGCCAAAACAAACTCCTCCAGAAAGTACGCTTTGGTCAGCTGTTTAGAACTGCCAAAACAAACTCAAAACGAACTTTGTTTTGGCCTGATTTTATTTGAAATGACATCATATCAGTTCGTTCTTTGATTTCGTTTGAAGGATATTGGGGCCTTTACACTTCTCTCTCTCTCTCTCTCTCTCTCTCTCTCTCTCTGTTTCACTGGGGAGTGGCATTTGGATGAACTCTTGTCAGTTAAGGTGTTAGACCGCTGTCCCTGAATGTGTGAGGTCATAAGATTATTTATTCATCCTGCTGTTCTCTCACTACTACTCAAAGATGTGAAAAGGCTCAGCCTGAGGCCTATGAGCTCTGGGAAGAGTAGAGGGCAAACAGAAAAAGAATTAAAAAACTGTGTGTTGCCTTGAGTCAGTAGGATCTAGCCCCTTTCACACTGCACATCGGACCCGTAATATTTCCGGAACATTGCCGGGTCGCCTTCTGTGTGAAAGCAACCACATCCCGGGATTGATTACCTCATTGAACCCGAGTCGGGGACCTGGTAACATTGCGGGGTTCGACCCGGTACGATCGCTGTGTGAACAAAAGCCAGATCTAATTCCGTGCCGAAGTGATGACGCACGTTATCGCGCGACTCTTTTACCGGCTGTTTTGAAGGAAGATCAACGTTCGCGACGAAAACATATGTGCAAACTGTAATGAAGCAGAGATCAGTTAGTTCCTCACTTTCCGTGCTGATGCAGAGATCGTTTGCTTGCTTCAGTGAAAGTATAACGTGCCTAGCGTTTTCGACTCGTACATTACACGTCACGCGCTGATGTCACGTGTCGTTACGGGCAGTGTGAAAGTGCAAAATCTAGCGACCCGGGAACAATTGCAGGAACACTTTACCTGTGTATTTGCCGGAATGGCAGTGTGAAAGGGGCTAGTTAGTTTCCAATTTCAGGCTTGTGATGCAATAAGTTAAAGGGGGAGAGTTAGGAATGTTGTTGTGGGACCATTAGAGCTGGTTTTCAGAAAAAATTATAAATTATATATATATATATATGTATATATATATATATATATATATATATATATATATATATATATATATATATATATATATATATATATGAAAATTAGGCTTTGCCATCATATGAATAAATCACATTAATTAATATGAATAATATTAATATGCATTGATTAAATTACATTAAGAAATTATATTGAATAAGGGGAAAACATTAATAATATTATAGATATTTTTTATTGCAATTTGTAAATTCCTCTTTCTTTCATTCCTATTCAATACAACTTTCTATGACTTGTGGAATATAATTGAAAAGAAGCCATTTATTAAATTTTAATGTCACACAATTTTGTATGTAACAGCTTACAGTGCTTATTTGGGCCTGGTGAGAGGGGCCTGCCTAAACAAATCAAAACAAACCCAGACCCTGTGATTTGAGAACAAATCATTACTTGCTGAAGGCAATGAATTTCCTTTTAGATAAAGTAAAAAGCAAGCCAACATATCCAGTTTCTGGGTCAATTTCTAGGTGGTTTAGCAGTGACAGAGGTGAGCAATTCCCAAGTATCTCCAGTGCAAAAAAATCTGAGTGCCAACTGATATCAAAAACTTTTCAGTGATCACTTTTGAACTTTGTGTGCTCCCCGCCTCTTGCGTAAACCCTCACAACTAGCTGTGAATCCTGAGGCAGTGTACAATGTTCAGCAGTCATTGCTCATTCTGAAGGAATAATGTGGCCAATATGGACATCCACCAACAGCAGTCTTTAATTAAAAATCTCATACTTAAACACAAAGTAGTTCTGTTTGGTGTGGGGGGTAGAGGCAGAGGGGTTTGGAGATGATAGAGTATGTGCGTGTGTGCGTGTGTGTGTTTGGGTCTTTGCGAACACGGGCTAACCAGTAATTATTTCATTATGCCATGACAGCAATAATATTATAGTTGTGCAAGTGTGTGTGTAAGTGTGTGAAATGCTCTTATCTTGGGAACAAATGAGCCTCTCTCCCAGGGGAGAGGGCTGCACAGCAGGCCTGGGGTTGGCCTGCATTACTCTTCCTTCGCATAGCCACCTTTTTAATATTCTTCCTCACGCCGTGCACTGCAATTATTTCGAAAATAAATTTAGCACAGATAAAAATTGTGCCTCTTGGGTCAGGTAAATGACTTCCTTGTTTTTATTGAGAAGACAAGGTGTTTATTAGCAGCCTTGTTGGCTTCTTGTGGGGAGGTTTTCTGAGTTTGAGTAATTGTCCAATTAAATGTAATTTGGGGATGAGCGCTAACCCAGCCGAATGTACGGCGCAAGTGAGACTGCTGCCGGGACGTGCATTAATGAATCCCACTGAGACCTCAAAAAAGCAGCGCAGGAGCTCATGTACGTCTACCTTAGTTTTGTTTCTCAAAATGTAGGCCTTATAACAGGGATTCATAGAAAAAGCAGGCATTTCCCTCTCATTCTGTTTTTACTCTGTACCCTCCTTCTTTTCTCATTTCTTTCTTCATCTCTGCTCTCCAACACAAATTATACACAATAATTCATCATTCATGTAATTTCAGCGTGCTGAGAAATTGCCTTTTATTCAAACAGAAAGGTTACCTTAATTGTTATGTAGCTCAGCTATTTATTCCCGTGCATAAAAATGCATGGGTGCTGCTTTGGAGAAAGGTCAGCCATTACAACGAAAGTAACTGTTTTCACCCTATCCTTCTTTATACTCTTGACACACATAGTCTCTTTTGTAAATATTGTGCTCTTTAAACTGTGAGATGGGATGAGGTGAAGTGACAGGGTGGGACCATCAACAAATCCGTTTCCCTTTTCCAACAAGGTCTCAAACTGTTTGCCAAGGTTTCCCAAGCCACTCAAAATTTGTATTATCAAATTCAAGAACAATTTAAGCAATATTATCAACGTTAATTGCATACTGTAGCTATAAAAGCAGAGATGTACATTAAAACACCTGAACTACAAAAGATCAAACTCTAAACCATAAAATGTGTCTCAGGCAATATTATTGTACGCACCATGACTTCTGCTCTTGGTGGGGGTAAGGAGGTCCCACAATTTGCGGATCAGCCTGTTCAACACACTCTCATGGCAAATTCATATGATCTCATTTATACAGTATGTTTTTGAATAATCTGCGTACACCCAACTAAGGGTCAGGTTTAGGGGTGGACCTTGATGTATACTTTTTCTGGTATGAATTCTTGAGAGTTTACCACAAAACTATGTTTTATTAACAACATTCAGAAGGAGTGCATCTGATACTTAGCCTAGTTAATACAGGTTAAGCGAACTCAAGTTAATCAACACCATGGTATAAATACAGCTGACTTACCTCTATCCTTTGATGGTCTATCAGCATTCGATTTGTTTCTTTTGGCATTATATCTCAGACTCAGCTTCTCCCATCTAGACGACGAGATCTAGACTGAACATTTTTTATTTCTCCAACCAATCTGCCGGACCCAGATTCGCTCCTTCTCCACCAGAAACCACCACAGAGCTCCAGGCTTCATCACGGCCGCTGCTGTCTGCTCCATCAGCCACACACTCTCCAAGACGCCAAGGCTTAACCTCGCCTCTATGAGCGTCACTTCCAATTTTTACCTGGCATCCTCTCATTTTTCGGCTATGCCTAAAATTCCTCCAATCGGAAAGTGGACTGTATTTAAGCTAGAGGCAAACTGATTAATTCCGACGCACCGTCCTCACAATCTAAGTTATTCATCTCCCAGCAATCGGCCAAACCTCACTCCTAAATCCACTCCAACAGGGCAGTCAATATTTCGAGCAAAGTTTGCAAGGCCCCGAACTCACCTTGCTCGACACCACCATCTGTCGATTTGTCATACCCTGTCAGATTTTGCTACCTCCCATTAAAACAGTGGGTAGTACAATTCGACAACGAAAAATGCTACTGCAAAGTTATGGTTTATTAACATCTACACCCACCACAACCCTAATCATACCCTTACAGTAACGGAACTACAGTAATTGTATCATATTGGGGGTTATAGCTAGAAGGGATAAAGCTATAGGAAACCAACAATAATTTTTTTTTTTTTTTTTTTACATTTTTTACCAATTAGATTGTGTTTTTATTAAAGTCTACACCTACCTCAACTCTAAACCTACCCTTACAGTAATGCAGATACATTAAATATTGTTGTTTAACATGAGAAAAAGGACGCAGTATTGATGTGCGAATGGCCAGTAAACCTTGGTAGGAAATTCTGATGGGTAGGATAAAATGTCAGGACACCGGTTCTCTTTAAGCGCTGGGTCACAGCAGCAGGCTTCTAATGAGCCTGTATATGTGTTTCCTGGGAATCGAACCCACAACATTTTGCAATGCTAATGCAATGCTCTACCACTGAGCCACAGGAACATCATGATAATTAAATTTTAAACGATAATACTAACTGTCAGGACATTTTATCGTGAAACCAGCGATCCCTAGGTAAGACACACCAGTTTGCAATCGAAATGAGCTGTTTTGTACAGCTAAACATAGCTTGAAGCAAATGACACTTGAAGCCAGACCCATAAAATTTACAAATGGCCACGCCTGGTCTTATGTGAGAAATAAGGCAGATAGCAACACTACCACATAAAGAACCTGTCCTTCAGTGGTTCATTGGGGTGGTTAAGGTGTTAGATTGCACCATAGTCCTTTAAAAATTCTCTATCTCTTACTTTTAGTCTTGTAGTTTAGTTGAAGAAATTATTAAAAAGACAATGTGGTTCTCAATCTTTTTGCCCCCAAAACCCCCTATAAGGAAATATATACCAAGGGCCCACAAGAGACCTCAGAAAAAGCATAAAAGTGATTCTATACTTTTGATTCAAAGCTTTTGTCATTGTAGTAAATTCCCATTCATAGCAAGAATATGAGAGCGGAGTACTTAACAAATCTAAAATCTAAGGAGGAAAATGGGGTTCCTATTATGGTTCTACATAGTTGCATTTGACGAAGGCGCTATATAGCACCTTTAAAGATAGGTGCCATATTGCACTAAAAGTGGTCCCCCAAAAATTACAAGCCAATGAACCACTTTTAGTGCTATTTAGCACCATTTTTATTTAGAGATGCAGCTGAATGAAATAAAACTACAAAAATGTCAGTGGTAAGAAAGCAGAAGTTAGGAAAGCATCTGATTATAGCAATGTGGATGTTTGCAAAAGTTACTCTTTGTTACTCTAGTAAATGTTTATTTATATAGCGCTTTATACAATAGATTGCCTTAAATCAAGCAGCTTTACAGTATTTAACATAAAAAATAGTGTCAGTGTTGCTTTCGTTTAGAATTACAGCTTGATTTCTGTTATAAAGCAGCTCTACATTGTGGAGCTAGCTTATTCTAGAATCTTTTTATGAGTTCAAACCAACCCCAAAACGTATTACATTAAAGTTTTTTGTTGTTGTTGTTTTACAGAATTGAAAACTTGATATTGCTCAGGACTGTTTTGAACTTTGTAACCATATAAAGTATTTTTTTTTATATTTTATCCAAACATAAAACATTGTATCATTTTCCTTTATGGTACTTTGTTGCATATCCATATGACTCACAAAAGGAGATGTTAGGCTGTGTCACTCTTTTTCATTAAGCTGATTAAATGGTAAATGAGAATGTGTCTTGTCTGTCATATTTTTTTGTGTGCCTATGTACTGTATTAATTTGCATCATTAAAAATATTAGTATAATAAATGTAACTGCATAATATTAATATTATTTTCAAAAGCTGAAGTGATTACCTTATTCTATACATTGTATAACTCAATGATATGTATATATGATATGTATAACTCAATATTTTAACTAATTGCAAAAGCTGAATCAAATAAAAGTTTGTTGCAACCCTAGTAAATATTAAAATGCAAACCTGCAAAAAAACTTATATGCTCGAATCATTTAAAATTTGTGATATTCAGTCAGTATAAACACTAGTGTTTTTGTAATTTTGTCCACCCCAAAATAGAACTACAGGGGACATGCATTGTTAAGAGAGAGAATATGATGGCTTAAAGGTCTGTAGATGAAGAATGTGCTCTAAATCCTCAAGTGTTTACAGAGCAATTCTTTCTAGACATACCGTCAGATAACAGTAGTTACAGTGTGTCTGCAAAAAAAAAGAAAGAACAAGTACTTGAGATCAAGAGACCAAGAAGAAGTAAGTATTGTTCTGGAGATAACTATGATTAATTTTCTCAACATTTCTGTTGAGTGGTTGTGTTATGTTTATGGAGAAGGAATGCATCTAAGAGATGCATGAATATGTCCAAACACTTATAACCAGGACAAACACCAAAAAGCTGCACAATGATGTAATCCAACTTTTATACTCCTCACAAGAGTTCTCAAGAGGGTTGAATCCATACCCACAAATTCCTGCACACACTTTTTTATATTTCTCCTCTCACATTAGAGGCTGGCACTGTCACCACCACACCACACCACACCACTACCACCCACAGCTCATCTTCACACTAAACCTTGTCCCTCTTCAAAGCTTAAGTCTCTGTGTTCACCCAAAAAAGCCATTCCAGGGGATTAATGAATCGGTAACCGACATGTAAGCGCAACCATCACGGGACGTGGGACTGATAGGGAATGACATTTAAATGGAAAGGAGAAGTCAAAATAAAATCAGGTTTACTTGATCCAGCTAAACAGCCTTGCTGCTGGAAGGCGCTCTGGCTGAGAATCCATACGACATGTAAAGTGGAGAAACCGCTTCAAATTCCTAATGAATATGGATGGGAGTGTTTATGCCTTTTGAAAAATAATCTACTACATTCGGCATTTCAACATTTTGGGTGTGGGGTGTGGGGATTACTTAAATACAACCTGGAATGGTGCTGGGATGGGCATTCTCTTTCTCGCTCTTTGTGAGGGTTACGATAATGTGTTTATTTTAGATGTATGGGTCCTGGACCTTCATTTTTAGTTCATACTGTCTTAAAATGGATTATCTGCAACACCTAGGCCTGATTTAAATATGAATAGGTGAGATTTTATTTTGTGGTGCTCAATTCCCCATACAAATCCCCCTTCCCCACCGCCCAAGCTCCATAATCCAATTCCAGCAGAACTCAAGTAGAAAAAAAAATGAAGTGAAATCTCATATATTTCCTTTTATGTTAGCTTGTCTTCTGAATTCAATATTTGATTGTTTACTTACTGGTCTTGGATGAATGAATATGTTAAGGGAGCACCTATGTGAATTTCATTAATATCTAAATGTTAGGGAAAAGAAATTCATCTTGTGGACTTAATTTATTTGAAATAACCAAACAATCTCTTTTCTTGTTTACGACACCTAAACACTGAATTCTTCTGTGATTGAATATGTGTCGTATGAAATAAGATTGCATTGCTGTGTTGCAGGCTAATTCCCGACAGCACACTACCTTGCATGGACTGATAGAATGTAGCATGAGCAAAGTTTCTGCCAATGAGGCTCTGTGCTGTAATACAACATTGGCTAATCTTGACAATTATAATAAGAATAAGTGTTATGAAAAGATTGTCTTTGATCTTCATTGAATGTAGAGCGTGCTGGCTATATAGGGGGTCGAGTCATGGCAATGAATGACAAGACCTTGAAGTCAGCCACACTTCAGTAGGTCAACTGTCCCCCCTTGGGGCACTATCCCATCCTCCATCTTCAATGGCCAAATTAACAAAGCCACTGTCACTCTCCCCTGCCAAAGAAAAAATAATTGGGTTTCTTTAGGAACACATAGAAATGCTTCAGACTGCCATCAATGTTTCACAGCATTCCATCAGCCCGCTTGAACCCATTATATTTGATAACCATTCACACTGATTGATCCACCGGCAGACATGGTATTGATAAATAATTAAAAAACTTTCCATTTAATTTGGCTGTGAAGGAAAGGAGAGTGAGATGGGACAGAAGGGAAAAGCAATTAGGCCCCTGTTTGGTGTAATGAGGCCCACAGTCATGCTGCAGGAGCGCTCGCGGACCCTATAACGCCTGCATTTTCAACAGCCCCCCCTACACATGCTCTCCCGGAGGACATCACCAGCTGAATTAGTCTGCCATATTTACAAGAATCACAGCAATCCGGTTTGAAAGAAAATCAATAAGATATGTCCATTTATGCTTCCAAGTGAAGGAACAAGGCCAGAGGAGGCCTAGTATGCTGAACAAACACAAGATTTAATAGGACAAATTTCCCCTCCTACTTTGTTGTCTTTACAACAAATTGAAAGATTTGCTGTAGTTTTCCATCCAAACAATCCCTCTTTTCCTTTATACTAGATTGTTTATTTTCTCAGCTTGTTTCACACCATGTTTCTTCTGTTAACATACCAGAAGAATAATTGATAAATGTGTTTATTTTGATATTTGCTGTTGAAAGTTATAAGTAATCAAAATGGAATGTCACTGTTTTTCATGCTGAAATATGTTAAAGGGGTCATATGATGTGATTTCGAGTGTTCCTTTCTCTTTGGAGTGTTACAAGCTCTTGATACATAAAGAATATCTATAAAGTTGCAAAGACTAAAGTCTCAAACCCAAAGAAATATTTTTTTATAAAAGTTAATACCCATCCACGCCCCCTTAAAACGACTTATTCTTACACGCCCCCGCATCAGGATGCTGGGAAGATTTGCATTACACTGCCCAAATGTTCATGCAAAGAAAGAAGGAATAACTTTTTTTCTCGCTGTTGCCACCAGTGCCATGTCATGAAGAAGCTGTGTTTTTCGTTCTGAAAGCAAAACTACTTTAATTGGCCTTACAAAAGAGAACATAACTAGAAATCAGTGGGTAAGTTGCATTTAAAACTCTGTTCCGGAACAGTTCAACCCAAATATGTGTGCAACATATTTTATGGAGAATGAGGACTGTTTCCTGTGAGAGTACCCTACAACATGATGTTTTATTAACAATTTTTGTGAGGACCATGCACAGATAATCAACAGGGCCAATTCACTATCAATACCACACCATTAATTCAACCACCACAAAAAAGAACCACGCGCATATAATCAACATGGCCAATTCACAATCAGTAATCACATACTCTATCCAACCACCATGAGAGAGAACCACTATAGATAATCATAGCAGCCTTACCTTCATTATCTTAGTCTTT
This sequence comes from Carassius gibelio, assembly GCF_023724105.1. Lineage (NCBI taxonomy): Eukaryota > Metazoa > Chordata > Actinopteri > Cypriniformes > Cyprinidae > Carassius > Carassius gibelio. The sequence continues at coordinate 27,334,737 of NC_068377.1, forward strand.
CAGCATCCCTCAATCACCCCGACTCCTCACTGCCGACCCATTCCGGGGGGAGCGCTCAGCGTTCGGGGTGATGCCGAGCTTGGAGCCCTCTCCCTGGGCAGCACGCCAAATATGCAAGCTATTTCTCTCACTTTATTATATGCAAGGTGAACTTGTGAAACCGGTGTCTGTTTCTATGAAGTGGGATAGTTCCATATTTGCAAGGCTTCTCATTCACAGTATGTATGTTTACATATGTAAAGGATTTGCCACTGATGATTCAAATGTGAGTTTTGAGCAGATCACAAAGTCATTATTATCAGTATTTATGGATGCAACAAATGTCTCGTTTTTGTCTTGTCGTTGCCATGACACAAGTCATCACAGTATGGTGAGGGGCATAACATTTCCATAACAAGATTGAGGCATTCAGCCAATCACAACTCACGGGATAGCTGGCCAATCAGAGCACACCTTGCTTTTCAGACCGATGACCTTTGTAAAAAAAAAAACGCTGAATGTTTAAGAAGGCAGGGCATAGATGATAAACAATAATGTACAGTATGTGGAAAATAATGTGTTTTTTGTATTAGTATATGTAAATTAAGCTTAACTAAGATTTAAAAAATCTAGATCATGAAACCTAATGGATCAACTTACATAAAAACATAATGTTATTGTATAGATCCTGGTTTAGATGCTAGTTTTGATTTTGATCCTTGTTAAAATCTGGGTTTGATTTTGTTTATTTTAGTTTTTTTTTTTATCTACATCATTTATCCCAGCAATAAGCACAAAAGAAGTTGCTTTTGGATAAAAGCATTTTTTATGCTATACCACCATTTGTATGTATGTAGCATATACAGTATATCATCATGTGCTGGCAGGGAGATGCATGTTGCTGAAAACAACTCTCAAAAGATATTTTGTACACCACCCACCCAAGTTGTTAACATGCACTTTTCCTCTGCATTGACAATGATACTTTCGTAGTGTAAAGTTACCTGCTTGACATGTTATCGCCGCCTGTGTGTCGAGTGTCAGCACATTGGCTGGTCTAATGTGTCATTGAGCCCTGCACTGAAGGTGGCTGAGGTGTTGAGATGGAGGTTAATCAGCTCATGTGTCATGCAGCATGGAGACGAAGTGTGGCACAGAGAGACCAACAAGACCTTAGTGAATCCCCCAGCTGCTTGGCCCAGCCAGTTAACACCACACATTCAGGTCATGGCCCGCCAGTGAGGGACACGCAGCCCCAGATGTGTGATATGAGCAGGGGATGCATTTGATAAGATGCAGCCCACACACTAGCTAATAATGTGCCGTGGCAAGGTTTTGGACTCGCACCTTCCGTTGAAAGTTGCGGGGTGACAAGGCGAGCGACGGTTGTCCTTGAGCACATCAGGTAAAGATAATATCGGCCCAGCGAAGTGGAGAGAATCGCAAATAATTTGTGAATTAATCTGAGCACTGAATAAAAAAATACTGTGCAAAGTCACATTTCTTAATGTTGATATTGGTCTAATTGATGACTTGGTGTCACATTAATCCATTATGCATAATTTATTTTGGATCAAGTCCCACATTATCATAATCACCCACTGGATATTCTACTCAATGTGACACATCAGCAAGTGGCAAAGCCAAGACTCTGGTAGGAGTGGAGAGCAAGAGCTTTTGAGAGAGAGCAGGAGAGAGTGCGAGAGAGAGAGAGAGAGAGAGAGAGAGAGAGAGAGAGAGAGAGAGACATACCCAGCGGCTGGATCAAACATTTCCCTTAGCAGACTACTCTGTGATGTACGGATGTTAAGATGTCAGCCCCTCATTCACTAAAGCTGATAACTGCAGTCAGAAGTGTGACTGTGCTCAGTGTGTGTGTGTGTGTGTGTGTGTGTGTGTGTGTGTGTGTGTGTGTGTGCAGACTGGCACGGAACAGGTTACCCGTCTGCCTGCCTGCTCAAATGCTGCCGTTTGCAATCACTAAGCAGCTTTAGTGTCTCCTACCACAGTCCTGATTTAAAATTCATAAATGCTAATCCTTCATAATTTACAGTTTAAAAAGCAGCCCTGCGCGTGGGCCCTGTGGCCATGGCTCAGTCAGAGTAATTATCCCAAGGAGCTGGGAACGGACTACTCACTGAGACTTTTAACAGTCAAGGAAATCCCCTCCACTGGCACCGAACCCAATTACTCCAAATAAGTAAACAGATTAGCAAGTCATTTTCCCATGCAATCTGGACAAAGAGGCCAAATCGCACTCTTGCACAGAGTCAGGTGGGTAAACAGTCCTAAAGTTGGGCCTGTGTGCTCTTTATGAGGTGTGTGATCTGCCAAGTAATTTTATTAGCCATTTCATTTCATTTGTAAAGAGGATGTAAAGGATGATTGTCTTGCATGGAACAAACATGCTCTCTTGACGGAGTTGGAAGGTTATTTGTTGCATGTGCTCTGATGTAGGTGATGTCCTCACAGCGTGTGGCCTCACAGTGGCTTTTTTTAAAGCTTCAGCTGATCTGTGTTTGTGTTGTAGAGAGTGGATTATTCTATCTACTGTGAATGTTGCTAATGCTGGTTGACAACATCCATTTGGAACTGACCTGGTTTTTCAATTTCCTTTAATGGCCCCGCTGGTTTCACAGGGGGCTTTGGTTTTGATGGGGTTGCATTAAAAAAAAATATATATATTGAATGCAAAGGCCAGCATATATGGAATAAAAATGAGCTGTGTACTAGAGGTCAGTTACAAATATTCAGACTGTGTATTAACACTGAACATGTTTCTTTCCTCATATTAATTGCAAATCACTCAACATGTCATCATCTAAAACATTCATTGACCAAATACATACTCTAAAGTGCCACCTTATCGATGTAATTCAAGCCTAGGAAAGGCTGGAATGTCTGGGTTGATCTTGACTGCTTCTTGACAGCTTTATAGTGAATATATTTGAATAGATAGAATCTTCCATTAAATTAGTGGAGACATAAAATAAATGGTCAATGGTAATGTGGAATACTGACAAACAAATCATCTTGTATCAAAATTTGTATACTATTTAGGATATTTTGGATGAAAACCGGGAGTCTTGTGACTTTCCCATTGACTGCCAAGTAAATTACACTGTCAAGGCCCAGAAAAGTTTAAAAGAAATCTCCAGAATAGTCCATCTGCCATTAGTGGCTCAATCTAAATTTTATGAAGCAAGTAGAATCATTTTTATATGCGAATAAAACAAAAATAATTACTTTATTCAACAAATAATCTCCTCTGTGCCTCTCTGCATCACTGTAGTGACATTTTGAAGAACATCAACTGTACGCAAGCAGCATTGACAGTGTAATTTACTTGGCAGTCAATGGGAAAGTCACAAGCCTCCCGGTTTTCATCCAAAATATCTTAAATTGTGTTCAAAATTTTATATATATATATTTGTTTGTGTGTGTGTGTGTGTGTGTGTATTAAACTCTGATTTAGTCTAATTTAGTCTAACTGATGCTGCATTTCATTTATGCAAGCAAAACAGCATTAGAGTTGCTTCTGAAGCTAGGGGCTGAGCTGGCATGTGTGTGTGTTTGTGTGTCTGTGTGTATTAGACTCTGATTTAGTCTAACTAATGCTGTATTTCATTAATGTAAGCAAAACAGCATCAGAGCTGCTTTTGAAGCCAGGGACTGAGCGGGCATATTTCATTAATGCAGCACTGTGCCTTATACAGAATTTGGAGCCAACACAGAGCCTGTTCAGAGCACCTTTAAGTCGCCTATAAAGACAATGGTAGATCAGCTACATCAGCTAGTAGAATGGCAGAATACAACTGAATGCCAACACAAAGTAAATTGTCAATAAGACAACATAAATGCAATACAACCACACAATATCATTACTTCCCCAGAGGCAAATCACAACAACTTATAGACTCACAAGACATTAATGTATACCTTTGTACAGCTAAGAGTACCATATCTGACAGCCATTAAACATGTTCTGAGTCTGTTGTTGCTTGTTTACTCTAGTCATTGAATAATCACCTGTCTTTCAAGCTCTCCTTCCCACAAGTCTTAGTCATCACACATGAAGGTAATGGATTCTGAAAAGGCACCATGACTGAAATCAGTTCACTCCAAGATGATGAATCCATCAGTTCCACATTCATAAACACAATCTTTTGTTTCCTACGCATTTATTGGGGGAGATGACAGAATCTGTATGCAGGCATAGGAAATGTGGGACTGAATGTTTTGAACTGCTATAATGATCTATTTTGTATAGATACAGTATATTGATCTGTATTAATTTTGCTGGTATACTGTATGCTTTAAAATAACATTAGTTAATGCATTAGGTACAATATAAAAATATTGATTAAAACAACATAAAATAATTGGAAAATACAGTATATAAAATGTTTTAAATGGTTACATTTGTATATTAAATTAATTGTTTATTTGGTAATCTAGGTTAGATGGTTAATGTTATAAATGTAGTATTTTGGTCAATCTTAATTCATGTTCATTCAAAATGTATTAAATAATTGTAATTTATAACTTTAGACGTTAAAAATCTATTATTATATGTGGAAATTAACACTAACATATATACTGTAAACTATTGTTCATTGAAAGTTTATTAAACCTAATGAATTAACTAATGTTAATGTTACTAATGTTACTAATGTTAAGCCTTATTGTGATGCGTAACCATTTTGATATCTAAATTAATCGAATAACTGAACTAAATAAAAAATGTTTTGTATAATATTACTGAATCCGTCAATTATTCCTGTTATTACATGCTGAAAGCGATTCCCTATTAAAAAGAAAAAAAGAAAAAAGAAAAACACATAATTCCTTCTTAAACCACCAGATCTCTCAAAGCTCTCCAGCTGAGGATTTAACACCTCCATCACCACCACGGTCCAGTGTTGATGCAGAATGTGATGCAATTATGAGAAATGAAAATCAAAATTAAATCAATAACTTACAACTCTACCATGCCGTCAGCATGGTATTTCATTTTAAAGAATTGTTATAAGTCTCTTTGTCAAGAAATCTCCAAGCCTGGCAATTGCCAAATTCATATCTAATCCTACCACTCAGCAGTGTTTAAAGCCTGAGAGGCTGGGGGAGATTTATGATGTAGATGTGGGTATTATATTGTGAGTGGGTTGCCAGAGAAAACAGCGAGAAAAATCCTGGTGTTTGAAAAGTTTCCAGCAAGGCTCAGGTTACTGCCTGTTCATCACACCAGGCAGCATGAAGTCAGTCTTGAATCCACTTCACATAAGCAAAGCAGAAGAATGATATGGTCTTAGATCTTTCTGCACCCTCAAAAATGTCATGGTGTGCTGTTAACACTTACGCGTAAAAACATAAGGCTTACGCAGTGGATTCGGATCTAAGCAGTCACAGGTTTTCCTCAGTGATGTTGACTGCATTTGTTGCTTGAGTGCAAAACAAAGGGTGAGATGCACAGAATCTATGCAGACTCCATTATCACAGACACATTATGGTGATATTTGGTTGGATGGTAGTTGTGAGAAGCACAGAGGGATGCTGGGTAATGAAGACAGAGCGGAGACAGCTGTGTGCCACCATCCCTCCCTCCCATTTATTGTGTCTTCCTATGAATCCTTAATGGACCCCTCAGTATTAAAAAAGGGAAACTGAGATGCATTTCAATAAAAGTGATTGGTTCTTCTTGTGTATTTGTGTGGGCCTTTATATGGTGTCTAGCTCACACAAGCACATGCACATACTACACGCTCTTTCTTAGCCCCTCAGATGAATGCAGTGTAATTACTGTGGCTGTGAGACCCGCTCTGTTTCTCCCCCCATCTCTAGTATGATTATTCTTTTCTGTCAGTGTTATCTGCGAGGCTAGCGTGTCTGGCTGACAACTGAGGTGCTAATGAGCCAAACAGAGGCCCATATGCCTACAGTGAGTGCATAGAAATCTGGGCTAAATTGAGAGGAATTCTGGTTAATGTAGTATCAGGCTGTTAGTGGAGAGGAGACCAGTGGTCATGATTTATAGCTCACAGTTTTATGGAGTCGGATTCAGGTCGGTTTAGTGTGGTCAAGAGCTTGGTAAGTGCATTATATAGTGTGGATTGCTTTTACGCTGTTACCTTATTACTAGATATAGCTCCTCACTGTACTAAAGTGCAGCCTCTTTGATGATAAGAGGGGGAGAGAAAGCAATGATAACAGGCAACAGCGGCCTGTGTGAGTCCGGTCTGCTGGAGCCAGTGGAGGTTTAATTGCTTGGTGGAACCCTGTTGAAGAAGGCACACTTTCCTGTCAGAGTGGAGAGACATTATGAAATGCTCCCACAACGCCTCCAGTTGATTCAATTAATTTATTTTGCTTCTAAGTGATGGAAATACTGCCTCTTTTCCAATAAAAGCTCAGACAGTTTCAGCACCCTGTCACCACTTGCCCTGTCAAAGTTTAGCAGAATTAATAGCGGATGATTTTCACCCCCCATCTCCGGCTCTGTGTGCACATGCGGCCGCTTTGAGCAGCAAGAAATCACGGCTCTCCAGAGGTTGCGATCAGGGTTCAAGTATTTGTGTTTAGCAGTTATGACTGTTCTTGATCGTGGTTGGTAGCCACTGTAGTGAAGTATTTATTTTTTCATTATGCTAAACAATAACCAATAATACTTATTAAAACACATTAGTATACTGTACCATATCATCATTTCAACCTGTCCTCCAACCAATATTCTCATATAGGTAGTTTGTCCAAATCCCTGAAATACGACCCATCAGAGCGTATTCTACAATTGCGCCCCTATCGGCAAAAGGTCGTTTTCATATTAATGTTTTATACTCTTTTATTTGCACTCTGATTTGTATTTCGTGTAGCTCAGTTTGTAGATTATTGCTTTATAGCTTGATATGTAATCATGCTATCATGGGTTCGATCCCAGAGAATGGAGGTGGAAGTAAAATGTATATGCTCAATATATCATAATTAAGCATGATATTCGTGAGGGTTAGGTTTAGGGTTGGGGTTAGGTGTGGTCTTTCGAACGATTAAGCCACCTAGTAAAATATGTACGAATTACTGTGAGATCCGTGTAAAAAGTCTACACATTGCATTTAAATAAACGTGCGTTTTGATTGGTAATGACGTTATACGTAATTTCATGATGACAGACGCAACGCGATACTATATGGTCATTTTTTGTTGGAGGACAGGCTCCGTCATTTATTACTAAAAACTCTTATATTACACATTGTTTAATTACACAAAATATAATGCGTAATTATTATATCAAATAATACTGTAAAGCTGTTGAATGCTTGATTCTGATTGGCTGCCAAAAATTCTAAGTTGTGCAATCAGTTTTCAGGAACCGCAAAGCACATCTAGAATAGTTACAGGCAGGTCTTGACTGCATTAAAGTTCCATATCACTTCACCAAATGAACTGTTATCTCAAAGGTACTTACAGCCTTCAACAGCAAACTGCAAAAGGCACTCACCAAGCCAATGACTATAACAAACAATAGGATAAAAATGTCAAACTATTTACACATTTTTCCAATTAAATTCTGTTTTATTATCACTGGAAAGTAGGCTTTCTTCTTCCACACTCTCTTACAAATTAACACATATGCAGTACAGCCACACGAAAACGTATACGTGCACAGACACTTCTAGTCAGCGCTGCCCCGTAATACTACCAATAAAATATTATCTCAGCTGAAAAGCTACATGACATTTCTCAGTAGCAAGGTTGTAATCTAGCTGTTCTTGAAGCTGTAAAACATATTGCTATTAGTAGAGATGCTGCTGCTAAACACTGTTGAGAGACTCAAAGATTCATGTAATTCGCACAACTTCAATTATTATCTCTCTCTAATAATATATATGAGTGACATAAAGGTTAGAATGTTAATGCTCTATGACTGAAGTACACATAATAGTACAGTTCCAGGTTCGTTTTGAATCAAACATAACCAAAAAATGTATCTTGAGAAACATTTGTTAATTGTGACTTTGAATGACTCACCAAATTAATGAATTTGATTCAAACCACTAATTCATGAGTCAATGCAAGACTGTAGGTGGTACACACATACTTATACACGATTCTTTGCCATGGGGATAGTAGTGTCTGAGTAGTGTGTCTAATATAGTGTAAGTACTGAGAGCATGTCTGGCGAAAAGACAGGTCAGGATAAAATTTGAGACTTTCATGTAACTCAAACATCTAAAGTACCACACAGGGATTTATATGTGCCTTTATGTGAGACCCTGATCTCTTTGGTTATGGTGGGGGGCTGAAAACCTTTTATTCTTTTAACTAATCATTCATGGTTTCCCAATGCAGCAGGTCTATGCCAAAGGCAGAACCCAATAAACTAGCAGGCAGTGCAGATTTATAAATGATTAATTAAGGAATGTCTCAGGAGAGCTGCAGATGCTATATGCAAAAATATTAATTAGATGAAATGAGAATTTTAAACTAACAGGAAAACACTGCCAAGGCTGAAGAGCACAAGGGTGGGGTGAAGAGGTGGGGGCACAACTCTTCAAATTCTAAGATGTCAGTGGAGAGCAAAGAGGGATGGAGCGAGTTTCTATTAGCGATACTAAGAAAATGGGAGGGGAAAGAGAGGTGAAAATAAAGTAAGTTAGGAGAGGAGACAAGAGTTAGAAGGAAACGTGGAGAATTGAGGACAGGGGCTAGAAAGATAAGGAGGAGCAGGACAGATCGTGGGAGGTTCGGAGTGAGAAAAAGAAATATAGAGAAATGGATTGTGGGGGTCTGAAGAGAATGAGCAACACTAAAGGTGGTTTGCAAGACTTCGCACTTGATGCATAATATTTATTTTCTGTCTGCACAGCCAACGCCTCTGGGCTTCCGTACTTTAATCCGCCTGCTCTTTACACGAATGTCAAGATGCTGAGTGGAATTCTTTATAGATTAAATGAGACGAGAGCATAGCCAGCTTAATCCAGCCAATTACTGCTTAGTGTAGCCCACTGATTCTAAATTAAAACGACATACTTCATCAGTGGAATAATTGTAACGCAACCACACCTGTCATTTGCTTATAACATATGCAATTAGATTTAGCTGGAATATTAAAGGCACACTACATCATTTTGGGAACATAAAATGGCAGGTTAGGAAGAAAGATGACATGTGTGCTTATCTGTTTAAAGGGGGGGTGAAATGCTTGTTTTCACTCAATATCCTGTTAATCTTGAGTACCTATAGAGTAGTACTGCATCCTTCATAACTCCAAAAAGTCTTTAGTTTTATTATATTCATAAGAGAAAGATAGTCTGTACAGATTTTTCCCGGAAAAACACGACCGGCTGGAGGCGTGACGTGGGGCGGAGCTAAAGAATCACGAGCGCCAGTAGGCTTTTGCGCTGAGAGCATGTGGAAGCTGTGACATTACCGTGAGGGAAAACCAAGCGGGGTTCGAACCCAGGTCTCCGGCATGGGAGGGGACGCACTAACAAGGAGGCAGAGATATTTTAAGCAGTTTTACTCACCGCCTGCGGTTCCAACACACGATCGTGACCCTTTTTCGTTGGGATTGCATCATCCTTAAGAAATAAACGATACGCAAATCCGTCGTCAAACTGGGCCTTGTTTGTAAAACAAGCATCTTCGAAATGCAGGGGAACAATCAAAAACACTTGCACAACTCCGTTTATGCTCTGTAAAAATAAGCTCCATCCACTGGTCCCTTAATGCTGTTTTTTTTTGGTAATCTGTGCAGAGTTGTCTTGCCCTGGCAACCAAGAACACACTTCTTTTGTGACTTTTCGCGACGCTCTCGCTCTGATCAGTGAAATGTCTGTGCTCAGCCTCGCTGTACATATAAGGAAATTCCGCTCCATCTAATGTCACACAGAGCCATACTCGAAAAAATCTTTCCGAAACTTGTGACAAACCGGAAGGAGTATTTTGGGAACAAAAATACTCCTTCAAACGTACAACTTAATTTTTGAAACTTTGTCCATGTTTAGCATGGGAATCCAACTCTTTAACAGTGTAAAAAACTCAGTATGCATGAAATAGCATTTCACCCCCCCCCCCCCCTTTAACTACACTACCTTCACAAATAGTAAGCTGTGTATTTTAAAAATCAAGTAAGGTAAGTAGCATATCTGGTACCGTAGCCTGTCATTTTTTTCTCTGTTGCATAAACATGCAAGGAAAAATACCAGAAGCCTAAAATTTCCAAATCTAATTTGACAGAAGTGAATATATTAAACAACATGTCAGTGCCAAGTTATTGGACAAGATTAAAGGTTTTTTTTTTTGGTTTTGTTTTTTTAATCTGTTGTCACTATTTTTTACATTTATACCTTTGCCGATAATGTTGATAGCCAAAACCAATTGTAGCATTTTAAATTACTAATTTTAGTTATTAGCCATAACATGAAAATAATAATTGGCTTATCAGCATCGGCCAGAATTGTACAGCGGCTGGCTCACTGGAAAATGTGCCTTTGGCAACATCTCTGCAAAATTATATTATGTTGCTTCTTGGACATTTCGTGACACTTCAGAAGTGAAATGTCCAGTGAGTGGTACAGTTTTATATGAAACAGATGAAAATGAATTTGGCAACATTTTATTACATTGGTTTTTGTACATAACATGACAGTTTGGAAATGAAATGCCAAGTGAGTGACGTTAAGGTTAAAAAGTGCTCTATCTAACGCTCTATTTATTTTAAAGGTTTTTATTTTATTTTTATTATGACTCATGTTTCACAGTACTTGTCATACTGTATGAATAAAATATAATTTGTCAAACATTTTATTTTTCCATTTTTTTCTTATGCTCTAAAAATGTAATGACATGAAAAATTATTAAATTCACACATCTTTTAGCTACAGTATATAAAGCTGTTTATATGATGCAAATGTCAAGATTATTAGTTTACAAATAATGCATTATGGTAGAAGTGTTTTGAGGTCATAACATATTATAGTGCAAAAAAAAAAAAAAAAAAATTGTGCAAAACTAAGTCTTTATTAATAAAAACCTGCCCCGTAACCAAATATTTTATGAAAAATAAATACAATTTGTTGCCAGTTTACTACCTCAAGTGGTAATTTTAGCTGTAAACTGCAGATAATTTTATGTCATTTTAATAAAGAGATCACTTTGAGCATTTGTTTCATAAATAGTTTACCAATTGCTCAGAATTCAGTGTAAAAATGCAATAAAAAAACAACAACTCAATCCTTGGCATTGTGGGCAGCAAGCATGAAACACAATTACAGAAATATGAATTCATTTAAAAGGTCACGCATCCTTTAGATTGCCCTTCTGATGTGAGCCAACACTCGCTGGAAGTGTATTAATGGTAATGCCAACTCAAATATTATTTCAGTCAGTGAAGAATTGGTCCAAGTTTGCAGAACAGAGTGAGGAAGCAGGTTTATGAGAGTGAAGGTTATTTATGTAACATGCTGTTCTTTTGAGACCTCGAAAGTTTTTTCGGTAACTTTGGCATGCATGACACACGTGAAATATATATATAAAAAGTGAGCGCTGGAGAGATATGAAGTCTGAAAATCACCAAATGTCAATCTCGACCTTTCCGCCCCAGTTATCTGTCTGCCAATGCAAGCTTTGAACTGGCCTGTTCTACAGTACATGTATTTTACCTATGATTAAATAGCCACAAGAAATTAATCATAAGTGCACACTAGTTGAAAAGATGAAAAATTAAACCTAGACTGAACCTAAAAGGAAAGATGACCTGCCAACATTTCTAAGCCTCCCTAATTGACTCACTGGAGGGCCAAGACTCTAGTGGCAGCGAGGTGTTTCAGAAGTCTATGTTCTCCATAACTACTGCTGAGGACAGAATGTAGGTTTTTAGATATTTAAAATAAATATTTCATTTAACTGTCAATTCTGTGGGGCGAGCGCCTGTTTCTTTCATGTGATGACAATTTAGAAGGGGGCCTGTCGACATGTGGAGAGCCACTGCTATTGAGCTGAAGGCATCCTTCTCTTTCCAAAGCAAGAGGGAAGCGAGGGCTCCTTTCATCAGAGAGGCTGGGCACAGTGGGCCACGTGGAATCAGCCTCTGCTTGACAACAATTAGCACAGTAAGTTTCAGTCTTGATAGGCAGTTCACAGAGGAGTCTTCGGACAAACCCCTGTCAGAGCGAGTGTGGTGTCTGCACACATCCTGAACTTATCACGCCACTAACGACTACATCACCTCAGATATTATTAAGAATTTGAGCTTGAAATTAGTGGCTGCAAAGATTGTGTACTGCAAGGCACCATGAGAGAATGATTAATACGTGAATAGAGACCAAGTACTGTAACTGCAAAAAATCCATTACAGTATCCACTGATTCTGCCAAAATACCGTATCATATTTTGATATAAATTTCTGTCACCAATTACTTACCCTCATGTACTGTAGTTTAAAAAAATCTGACTTTTTTCTTTCTTTTGTGGAACTCAAAAGGTACATTTTTGAAGAATGCACTAGCCACAATTTTCAAATTATGAAAGTCAATCAGAACTGACAAGAAAACATCAAAATTATCTTAAAAGTAATGACTCACTATATTCAAAGCCTTCAGATGGTTTATAATAGATTTTTGTAATGAACAGACTTAAATTAGTTTATCATAAAATATCTAAGTATGTCCTAGCTTTCCTGAAAAAGTTCATGAGATGAGTCGATATACTGTACATGATATATATATTCTTTTGTTCTTTTTAATGAATCAGTTTGTCCAGTGAAGAAAGCCTGAATCTGACTGATTCAATTCTTTAGTTCAAAAGATAACAACCCTCAGGAGTGGAAAATGACCAGTGAATGGTAAATATATAGTTCATTCATGAAACTCTAGATGGCACAGGCTGACGGGGTATTAACATAACTGATGATATTCAGAGAGTTAAACAACTTGGTACAAGCTGACTGGTTCATGCTGCATACACAGCCAATGAGTTTACTGCCTTGCATTTATTTGGCTTGTTAGCATTCACTTGAGATTCCTGCAGCACGCTTTCAGAGTTCTCTGAAACCCTTCCCCTTCCCCATCTCCACCTGTATAGACCTGCCACAGTATTATTTATATGCTATTTGTGCAGCAGCAGTATGTCTTAAATACTCATAGCACCGTATCTCCATATGCATTGGCTGTAGCAAGTTCCTGTATTTGTTTGCAGCAGCAGCATCAATAATCTACAACTACGGCAAAAACCAACAGCAGCAGCAAATCAGCAGCTGTGTAGCAGATCTGTTCCTCCAAGACCAAATACATTAACATTGTCATATACATCACCATGCTAAAATGTTCAGGGAGTTGTCATGATTAAACTTAAATTTCATTGTGAAGTAAATAAAAAAAATATTTTAAAAAGTTCTTATTTTATGTCCACAAAGGGAGAAAGTAATACATGTTTGGAAAGACTGTCATACCTATTGTAGTTGACATTGACAGAAAAAAATGGTCATAAACGGGGTTTAACACAAACATATTTCTAACTGGCAGGTCCAAATTAGCCAATAAAAGATGGTTGAGCTTTACAAAGAAAACATCACTTGCAATTATAATTCCATTAATCTGCTACAACACTGACACACTATTGAGTTCCCATGGGTTGTTAAAATCATACTGTGAGAACAATAGAAATCTGATGAGGTTCTGGGGCCCATGTTCTAATTACCTGTGTACATTCCCAAAACAGCCTCTGCATCCTACATGGAACTAACAGGTCAACATGGAAACAGGATGGGATATAATTTTCTCATCTTCCAGACGAAGGACTAATAGATCAACAGACAGGCTCATACTCTGAACTAGATGAGTGTGCTTTGTCCTCTATTGACATCTACGATTATCATATCAATATTTTTGTTAGTTCTTTTGCTGCATTGTGGACTAGACTTCATAATATGGCCTAGTTTATTACTTCACATGTCTGAAAGAGTGGAGATGGGCTAATATTTTCTGCAAACAGATTCATGACTCTGGGAAACATTGAAATTCTCTGTTTGAAAAGCTGTGAATAATTAGACAAAGAGTCAGCTCCTCTACAAAATATTGAACTCGGAGTGTATGCATTGCACTTAGCTGTGCAGGTCTACAAATGTGCTTTCCTGTGTGCAGCCAAATTGGTCCCTTTGCTGACTCAGTAATAAGAGAATGGGTTAAATGCATTGCTTCAGCATTAATTGACCTCAGCAATCCCCACTTGAGTATTTCATTATCCAAATGCTGGAGACGGATGTTGCTAGTAACAAACAATCTACAGTCCTCACTATGCACAGAACGAACTGTGCACTGATTATAAATTTCCTCTCTGTGCTCAACTGCAGGTAGGAGCAACAGCTTGAGGAGCTAAAAACAAACCTAGGCAATAATTGAAATGTAGCATGAAATTACCCTGTAAATAACCAGCAGCCATTACAAGAACACATTCTTTCTCTTTTCCATTAACACCAGCCTGCATCCGCCTGCAAACAAGTATGCACATGACTGCACGCGCTCACACACACACACACGCATGCAGGGTATGTGGGAGAAAGGTTTGGAGGATTGCACAATTGCACATTTATCCTCAAAATTAAAAATGGTGATTGATCCATGGAATATTAACGGTCAACCGTGTTTTTCATTAAGTTGTGAAGGGGAGCGGAGGAAGAAAAAAAGCTACAAGGGAAAAGAAAGAGAAAAAAGGGCCCCTCTGTTCAATGTTGATCCTATATAGTGGATAACCCTAAGAGAAATGTAAATATCCGTCTCCAATAACGCGACAGCACACTAATCATATTTACAAACTATATTAAATCTGTCCATTGTACTTGCCGCTGCTAAGGATTGGCTCCCCGTGTAATTGTCATTGTAACCGATGTTGGCTTATGGGGAGGGAGAATTTAACTGCAGTGATATAAGGTGACTGGTAGGCTTATTATTACTGTATTATGACCCAGTATATGTTTATTAAAACAATTTGTCATGCAGAACAGGACTGGGGAAATGGAAACATTAAATCCCGGCGTACTTCGGCCGCTGAAATGAGTTACAATAAAATTAATGGTGGCGAAGCCCGGGCTGACACCGCAGTGCAGTGTAATAACCCACCGCTCCATTTCATTTGCTGATCATTTCCTGTCTGGGCCCTTGCCATTAAACATACATGTTGAGGATTATTGAAATTGGCCCAAAAAAAGGTACCATAGAGAGAGCAGAGTGGCAAAGGTGGTATGTAGTGGTTTCCTAAAAGGTGATACTGTTGGGTCAGCAGATACTATAAAAAATAAGACCAGTCTGATTAGTATCATTGTGTAACTCTGATTTGACTGATGCTGCTATGGGGAATTGATCACATGAAGCACAAGCACACTGCATATGTAATAAAAGTAATCCAACTTGAAAGAGAGCAATGGATCTACAAGAGGGAATGCCAAAAAAACAACCAAAAAAAAACCCGAATGCACCATGTAGATCAAAGGAAAAGATAATTCACCCCCCGGGGGATTAATAAAGTAGCTATATGATATTGTATCATTACCATATGTTTGATTCATAGATCTTTCATTGTAATGATATTGGGTGCACGCAGAGGAAGTCGGTTGTACATGATATTTTTTGCAGGGTAATTTTCCAGGAGCCTCATATTAGGTTATCAACACCCCCTCTGCTGCCAACACTCTCCATCAAGCAGTGGTTCACGAAGCTGATTTAGTGACCTGCTTACGCCCATCAGCACATCCACAAAAAGCCCTGGTCCTTCTGATCAATGCACAGAGTGATTTACAAGTTGTCAGGTGTCATTTCCATTTCTCAAATTGCTCCATCAGTGCGAAATGTGTCTTTCAACAGTAAATTGATTCTGGGAAAGAAATACAGGCACTAAGATGTATGTTTTTAAACATTTACTAAAGCCCCATCCACTGATGTTGTTATTGTATAGCTTCTGCCAAACAAATTGATTGCAGGTTGGATTGAGGACCTCAATTCTCTGGCTGGAATTTGCTGTTTTTGTTTTTTAGTAGAAACAGGAATTGGTCATGGTAGGCCCTAGGCACATGATGGGACCTGCCAGAATTGTTTATCTATATTTCGAAACGGTTTTAATCAAATGGGAGGTATGTGAATGGGAGAGTATTGTGTTGCATTTTTGATGTCACCGGCCCCTGGGCCTCTGTTTTCTCAGATAAATTTCCTGATTACATAGAAAACATAAATAAACGGATGCTACCAGATAATTCCAACATAATTAAAAATTAACAAAATCAAAATTGCATCTCGTTGCTGCCACGGCTCTACTTTTTAATGCACTTTATACACTACATTTGTTGCTGAACTAATCAGATTAAAGGTTCCATGCACTAAAAAAACAATTGCTGCTGATATTTATGAAATATTACCACTGCAAGTGAATACTTCATTCTTGCAAGGGTTTGCAAAATTCAGAATTTAAGAATTAGTGGCTGGATCCAGAATTTTAGAACTAGTTTTCTTTTAATTCATGAGTTCGAACTTTTGAGGTAAATTGGCCACAAACTTACAGGCAGTTTAATCGGAATTTCAATTGGAATTATAGGAATTCTTTACTTAATCGTAAAATAACTTCAGCAATGGTAATGCATGTGGGAATTTCCAACCTGGTCCAGAGAACTTAATTGATATATGATATGATATGATATGATATGATATATGATCTATTCTTTACTTCAATGCTCTTTAAACTTTTTTTCTAAACTTTCTAAGGCTTTGGTTAAGTCATCATTTACTGTTTGTCTTGACTTTTGTAGTTAAAAATTACAGTAAAATTAATTTATTCCTTTCAAATCAAAGTCAGGAAATAGACTGGGATTTAAAATGCATTGAATAGCACACGACCCTGCTGTCTGTGTCCAGTCCAGTCCAGCTATTCATTTCTTTGCTTCTTAACATGGATTTAAGAGTTACTACAGGATAGCGGTGTATCATAGAGAATTTTTACAATTTTAAACACACCCACTAGCATTGCTCCAGTGCAGCAGATTAAAGATGAATACAATATGAGAGACCTGACAACAGCCCCTCAAAGTAATTTCACATCATCTTAACCACAGTCTGACTGTACGCTATCCTTTTTTGTTTAGTCCATGCTTTTCTTGTCTGTAAAAGCAAGATTATTATTAGAAAAGGCAATTAAACATAAGTGAGGTCACTTTGAGTTAGACCATCCCACTCACACCCATAAGCCTCCTCCCTGTACAGACCCTCTTAGCGGCACATTAATACAACTAATTACCATGTCAATCACAAGTAATGCTTATTAATTACTTCTTAGAAAAAGGCCTATTTTAGACAGCAAGTAGTCCCCTTTTAAAAGCCCACTAAAAAACTGACTGCAGGGAAAACTAACTGCGAGAGTGTGTGAGCGAGAGCCATGTTTCGGTCCCACTCATGGCATTAGTCAATCTGCTGTCCAGATGTCTTACACAGGTGACAGCTGCAATAGCCTAACAAGCAAATTAATCATGGGGCTTTTGTGGCACTTTTTTCTCGGGAAACTCATTTCGCTTCATAAAAGGCTTCATCTCATGTGAAAAGTGACAAATTGCGGGTGCTGTGTGAAAGGGAAAGGGCCGAGCAAAGAGTGTGTGTGTGTGTTGCCTGAGAGGTATAGTCAGGCAGGCATAACTCAGGCCAAGCCTGGCTCAGATATAATGAAGTCCTACTGCTGCCATGCCAAGCACAACTTCTGACACCTCTCACAGGTGGTGCGCCCAGATTAAAAGCCACCCTGCCTCTGAAGCCGGCCACACGGCTAGGCCTTTTAAGCCAGGAAAAAATGCTTACCGCTGTGTGCTAATTACTCATTGTCTGTGTATATGAACAAGGAAGTGGGGATATGACTGGGCATGCTCTCAAAACAGGCCCTTAGGAATCTGTTAAACTTGCCATTTGACTTTGATAACAAGGCCGAAAGGCAAAATTCACATATGACCTTTCGGGTTTGAGACACGGGAGCTCGCCGCTGACGTTTTGCCAGTTAGGCGTTTTAAAAGAATGAGGCGTATGTTGGGAAAAAAGACCCATTTCAAACTTTCAGACCCAAATGGGTTCTCTGTAAATAGAGCCGTGGTGTTTCATGGTGATTTCAGAGTTGCAATGAAAAAAGAAAATCTGTGGAAAAACTTTTCAGCTCAGCCATAATAGAAAAGAGAGTGCTTCAAGGGAAACACACAAAAAAAGTAAGTACATAATGACTTTATATTTCAAAAAGGAAATATGGGCAATTGAAAATGAATAATGACAATAGACCTAACAAAGCATAAAACTTTCGGATTTAGTCGAAGTGGGAAAGTTAATAATACAAAATAGAGTAGATAAGTCCTTGAAAGTCGTCCAACACAAAACCGTAATTATCATTGTTACAATTAAAGAAGAAAGGGTTTGCAAGGCAAAGTCTTCTTTTAAAGAGGATTACACTGCTTCATACGAGAGGAAGCACTCACTATACATCTCTCTTCATTTTTCTCCAGACGTTTTAAAGTGACAGATGTCATTATTTTGAACACAATTATTGGAATCCTCTGTATTCATACATGCAAAACTCCTCTCAAGTAACCGCTGGCTTTATGCCACATGTGGATTCTGCTTCCTTACTGCATGACATATACACCATACAAATGCACAATTCCAGTTCACGTGTTGCATGGAAACTACACGTTTTCAGAGGTAATTCAATATGTCAACACAGCACCTTGCGTTTTATGTCCTCTTATCTGTGGAATGATAGATAGAGAGTCATCCTTGTGGCTGCTTGCTCTCGGTAAACACCTCAATCACTGCAATAGATTTAGTTAAATTTTCTGTGTAATTAATGTCAGGGACAGGGTGCTCAGACTTGCGTCGACTTTCAGTGGCTCATCACAGTTATGGATGGCAAACTTAAGTGATGACTTTATTTATAAATCACAGGACCATCGGGCGGAGGACAGACGTAGCCAACGAGACCCCTGCCTCTACAGGACCGAGATAAAGCCAACCTCTGACTCTCCTGCACTGTCCCACTGCCAGATAGCCCCTTATCGTGACAGACCGTGCAGTATATCTTCCCGCGCTACGAGCTGTGATGGGCAAGCTGGTTCTCTCATCCAAATGTCTACCTTACATGTTGTAATGAATTATGACTGGGTTGTTGAACAGCCTATTACCACAGCAGGCAGTTAGTGACAGGTATTTTGCCCATGCATCACTGAGGATGGGCTGCTGGAAAGAGCTGGTGACATGGCATGAAGAGAGAGACTCCAGGTAGGTTTGTCTTCTCTCTGTTTGTTGGATTGGAGTAGACTATTGTTCTAAACAAATATGATCATGTGATTATTTGATGTTTACAGAGTGAAAAGGCAGCAGCATTTCTAACATTATGGCTCTCTGTCAAAATGCATTTGTCCTCTACATAAACCAAAAACAGACGTGTCTTAACATGTCTCGCTCTACCTCGGATTTAATCTGAAAATTTCTGCATTCCATGTCAGCCACCCATTTCACACAGTCTGCTGAGTTTTTGGCTAGAGTGCTGGCTGTGGTGTGGTTAAAGTCGAAGCTGAGTTTGAGAAATTTGGAGGAAGAAGACTGACAGGACCACTGAGTGCACTGCTATGTGTGCGCAATCTGCTAATCACTGACATATACAAGAAAAAAATCTGTGTAGCATTTAGTATACAGAAAATATTTCATATGTAAGGTATTGGTGAGTCTTTTAATACTGTATATGACAGAGAGGGTACATTTTAGGAGAACACTTTCGATTACCATATCAGTTCGATTGACTAGCATGTAAAAGACAATGTGACACAAAAACAGTGAAGTAACATCATATAATGCTACTCACTGGAGGAAAAACTGAGCTACTGTCATACTAGTGAAACATTTGTTACTGCAGTTAGTAGTTACTCCCCCATCCAGCCAACTTTCTCTTTCAGACTGAGGCATTAATTTGTTTATTTAAAAAATGAATATATCAGTGATAAACACTGGCTCACAGATAAACACTGGAACTTATTACCCTGCTCAATTACACTTTCCACAGTCTCACAAAAAACCTCCCTCCAGAAGCACTTCCTGTGCATCACCAAAATGGCCTTTTCACCCTCATTTTGGAGGATTCCATAAATGCTCTGGATTTTTTGAATATCTTTGCCGGTTATTAATTTTCAATTTAGTTGTATTTTTTTAAAGCTGGCCTGCTTTCTCTGATGTCCTCTCTCAAAGAACACAAATATATAACATATAGTACAGAGGAAGTTTGCATTATGCTGCCACAGAACAAAATGACTGTAGAAAGTATTAAAACTCATAATTATTCTTCAAATTACTCTTTCTGCAAGTTACATCATTCCATCAGTAGATCATCCATTCAACCGATTCATTCATTCAGGAAAGACACACATAACAGGTTCCCTCGAAAACATTGCTATCAGGATCAAAGTAAGTGACTGAATTGTTTATTCAACTGATTTGTTCAAAAACAATGATTCATTCAGAAACAAAACATTTTTCAAACAATGAAACTGTTTTCTTTATGACTAGCTGTTGTTTTGAACAAATTGGTTGAATGAATGATACACTGATTTATTTTGAAAGAAAGCATACTGCATGTGACATCATGGTTTTCAATTTCTTAACCAATATTTTTAGGAATTATATACACATCTGTATTATTTTTATTTATTTATATACTATTAATTATCTTATTATTTATTTTCAGTTTTCATTTTAAAATTAGTTTCAGAATTGTATGTGCTTTTATCACTTTAATTAGTTTTAAAATATATTTATATTTAATGTTAATTTGTTTTTATTTCAGTTTTGGTTTTTATATTTTTTGGTACTTCAACATAAATGCATTTTTTTCAGTAAGCGGTCATGCCAACATTTCAATTTTTTTTTTTTCAATGTTTTCGTCCAATATATATTTATTTTTCTGCTTTATTTCAATTTCTAAAAAATCATTTTAATACACTGAAAAAGATGGTGTAGGACTTACTTTGAAACTAAATTCTCTCAGAAATAATTACAAAGAATCAAACAAAGAAATAACACAGTGAAAATAACCATGAAATTTTGAATTGGAAAGACGAATAGTATTTTCTTGTAAAATATATTCCAACACACTTTGTTTTATTTACAACTTTGAAAAATCTTTTTTTTTTCTTTTTTTTTTTTTTAGTTCATCAAATATTCCATTGTCTACAAGCAAATTCAGAAAAGTAAGTCTAGCAGGGCATTTTCTATTCTGTTATGTATCCCTTGATATATGACACAAGTACTCTGCTTAGTTTCCAATATTGTTGTTGGTAATGATATAAAACAGAAACGTCAAACGATTTGATGACACTACTGTCTTAGCTGCATTTTTCATTAGCAAATTGTCATTAAAAGCACATCACCCTCGGCCAGTCAAACGTCATGGTCAGAATGGATTTTTTGTTCCATTTCAACACAAAGAAAGTTGCTTAAAAGTTCCACAGAATGTTTTCCTCAGGTCAGCCCCTCTCTCAACTCAGCACTATATGCATACAATAATGTTGATGTAGCCTCTCTTACACATTGAAGTCTGCTCAGTCTCAAATTTATATTTATCAGCTGCGGATGAGTCAAACTTATTTTCTGCCCTGACTGAGTGTGATAGTCTTTTGAAAATGGCTCAGGTTTCTATGAGCCTAAGTGTCTTTTAACACCCCCAAAGACAATATTGCCCAGGCGCCAGGAAAGCAATATTCAATCCATTCCATCACTCTAATCCACTCCCAACACATCCATATTTCATCCTACCTCGGCCTTAATGAAAGCAATGGCAAAGTTAACATTGAGTCTTGTAACAGAGCTAAAACTGAAAATTAACAAGTGAAAATATGTTGGCCTTTATACAAACTGGGAAGAAGGGTGTGTAGGGCCAGACTCTGAGAGTGCAAAAAATAAAAATATTAAATTTGAGCACAAAAAGTGGGAAAGAGAGAGCAATAGACGGATTGAGAAAGTCCTCTGAACTCTAAAACAGCAGAAAGAGGCTGGCTATGTCTATCCCCAGTTACCCCTTCTAATCCAGTTCCCTAACCAAGAAAAGACAAGCGTCTGTTTATTCCACTGCCCTTCAGCTGACATTACTGTAGGTCTCTTGTGCAATGCAGTTATCTTCCGTTGTCCTGATTATGTGACATTTTTTAATGCTTGGATGTGTTAAGCGTCTCTTTCCTCTAGATATTTCCAGTAAAAGACTATTCATTTGCCATTTACGTGCGTGTATGTTTTGGGTTTAGAGAGGATCGAGGGCACTTGTTTCCATGCTTGGTACTCGTTCCCGTAAACACATGCATAGAGGATGGTCCTCCACGGGCTTCCAGCTGAAAAGGAAGGAAGAGCAATGTGTACCTTCCCATGAGCCACTGTAGGGTGTTGCACAGATTATTGAAAACCTGTGTACCTCAATTTTCCCATTTGTCCCACTGAAAGCAGAAAGCTCATAGGCTTGGCTTAAACAATAATCCTGTATGGACAAGGCCTTCCGATATTACATTTCATCCTACAGGGATCCTGACAATAATTTAAAGGAAAGAAGGTTGAGTTTTGGTTTGTTTACCTCTCTCAACATCTTACAGATACAGTAAAACAGAGACAATGTTTATAAATAATAAATTTGGTCTCTGCATAAACAATCAATTAAATATATTTAATTATGTAAATCAGTGATTACTATACCTATACATCTGAACTGAGGGAATAATCAAACACACTTTTTCTCATTGGGAGCATTGGGAAGTTTGATTTATTTTAGTAAATTGGTTAATCTTAAACCATTCTCCCCATCATACAGAATGAATGCTAATTTTTGAACAAAATTAATTTATTCAGCAAGGAATCATTAAATTGATAGAAACAGACAGTAAAAACATATACTTTTACACAAATAAGAAATATTTCTTAAGTACCAAATCAACATATTAGAATGATTTCCAAAAGACTGTGTGAAAATTCAGCTTTCCCATCACAGGTATAAAGTATAAACTATTTTAAAGGGGTCAGGAATTGAGAAATCAACTTTTACTTGAGTTTTTGATATACAAGAGGTCAACGTACTTGTAGTACATTTGCAACTAGACGGATGTACTGTTACTTCATCTACAGTCAAAAATCTGGGTATTACTGTATATTAGACAGCAACTTGTTTTTTGAATATCATATTTGCCATGTTACAAAAACAGCATTCTTCCATCTTAGAAACATTGCTAAGCTACGAAACATGTTATCTGTTCCTGATGCAGAAAAGCTAATTCATGCATTCATGACCTCTAGACTGGACTATTGTAATGCACTTCTAGGTGGTTGTCCTGCTGCTTCAATAAACAAGCTACAGGTAGTCCAAAATGCAGGTCAGGTCAAGAAAATATGATCATATTTCCCCAATTTTACGATCTCTGCAATGGCTACCTATTAAGTTCCGTATCAGTAACAAATTATCATTACTTACCTATAAGGCCCTAAATGGTTTAGTTCCTGCGTACCTAACTAGCCTCATACCACGTTACAATCCATCACGCTCCCTAAGGTCACAAAGCGCTGGACTTTTGGTAGTTCCTAGGATAGCAAAGTCCACTAAAGGAGGTAGAGATTTTCAACATTTGGCTCCCAAATTCTGGAATAGCCTTCCGGATAATGTTCGGGGTTCAGACACACTCTCTCTGTTTAAATCTCGAATGCATCTCTTTCGCCAAGCATTCGAATAATGTATCTCTTAAATTGTGAGTGTAGTTGCATCTGATCAAATGCGCATTTTTATTCTTTTGCTTGGGTTAAAGTAATTAATTTTACTTTGTTGGAACAGCAGCTATGCTAATGATGTCTCTGTTTGTTTCTATGTATTGTAACTAGGATTTACACAAACTCCAGTCAGGATCCAGAACACCTGAGAAGAGATGATGCTGACCCTCAGAGGACCCCAGATGATGCTAACCCTGAATCAACAAACAGAACTAACAAATATTGCTACAAATGTGACTGCATCATATAATAATTGCTGTTAATAATGTTCATCATCTGGCTGACTACGTCTCCGTACGATTTTTCAGAAAAATCCAGTCATACGTTGTAGAAATGTAAATTTCTGTAAGGTTGCTTTGTAACGATTTGTATTGTAAAAAGCGCTATACAAATAATCTTGAATTGATTTGAATTTAATTTAAAGGGGGGGTGAAATGCTCGTTTTCACTCAATATCCTGTTAATCTTGAGTACCTATAGAGTAGTACTGCATCCTTCATAACTCCAAAAAGTCTTTCGTTTTATTATATTCATAAGAGAAAGATAGTCTGTACCGATTTTTCCCGGAAAAACACGACCGGCTGGAGGCGTGACGTGTGGGCGGAGCTAAAGAATCATGAGCGCCAGTAGGCTTTTGCGTTGAGAGCATTTGGAAGCTGTGACACAGTGAGGACAAAAACAACCAAAACAAACCATGGCTAACAGTCAGATTCAGCTTATATTTATGATCCAGAATCAGATCCAGAGGCTGAAATGTAACAAGAGCAGCATCAGCAACAACGTCTCTATGTGGTATGTACTGAAACTGTATATATTTGCTTAGCGGTTTTGGAAAATGACTAAGTTCCACTTTGTCGTCTTTTTTTTTTTTTTTTTTTTTTTTTTAAGCTGTACATGTGGAAAGTGCAAGTTTGATGACAACATCGCATGTTGTTTACTTGATGTGCTTACGCGCCGATAGCTAAGTTAATAACACTTTTTGTTAATAACAAAATTATTTTAATTATTGTAATTTTACTCACCGCATGCGGTTCCAACACACGATCGTAACCCTTTTTCGTTGGGACTGCATTATCTTTAAGAAATAAACGATGTGCAAATCCAGCGTCAAACTGGACCTTGTTTGTAAAACAAGCATCTTCGAAATGCAGGGGAACAAACAAAAACACTTGCACAACTCCGTTGATGCTCTGTAAAAATAAACTCCATCCACTGGTCCCTTAATGCTGTTTCTCTTTTGGTAATCTGTGCAGGGTTGTCTTGCCCTGGCAGCCAAAAACACACTCCTTTTGTGACATTTCGCGACGCTCTCGCTCTGATCAGTGAAGTCTGTTGTGCTCTCAGTGCTCTGCTATACGGTAGCGCGCGCTCTTCCGGCAGAAGTGCCCTCAGGACCCATATAAGGAAATTCCGCTCCATCTAACGTCACACAGAGCCATACTCGAAAAAAACTTTCCGAAACTTGTGACAAACCGGAAGGAGTATTTTTGGAACAGAAATACTCCTTCAAACGTACAACTTAATTTTTGAAACTTTGTCCATGTTTAGCATGGGAATCCAACTCTTTAACAGTGTAAAAAACTCAATATGCATAAAATAGCATTTCACCCCTCCTTTAAAGAATACCCTGTAAGTTTCAGAGCTGAAAACATCCTTGTTGAAATAAAAATAAACTGAAATAAAAGCTTTTATTGACACCAGGCCCAGTGAACACCAGATCCTGGAATGTGCCTATTATAAGTTAAACACCATCTCCTCAGAAGAACATCAGCGCCTAATTCTGTAGCCCCAAACACTAACTCATGCGTGACATAGTAGGCAGTGATGCGTGGGTCAATGTATAAGCAAAAAAGAAAATATTGTACTGGCAAAATAAAAGGCAAAACATCATTGACTTAATATACCATAATTCCTCAAATAAAAACAGGTAGTCAAATAAACGCCAGGCCTCTTATAGTGGGCGGGGGCGTGGTCAACACGGACAAATAAATGCCGGGGGAAATTTGTGCAGCAGAGCCAGATAGCGAATGTACAGGCCCACTGCCGGAACGTTTCTCGTTCTCGAGTCAAGAACCGGTTGCATCGGTTTTCAAATCACCAGTACACTGAACCGAGAAGCGTTTCTGTTGGATGCGTCCGATTCGAGAACCGAAGAGCTGATGATACTGCGCATGTGTGATTCAGCGTGAAGCAGACTGACTCACAGAGCGTCTGAACCGAACTAGTTCTTTTGGTGATTGATTCTGAACTGATTCTGTGCTAGTGTTATGATCTCTGTCCAATGGAACGCTATCACTTTTAATTTAAAATGGGTATTTTAAAACAATTACTTATCAAACAGATGGAATTAGAAATTAAGGCCTGCCTCTATTAAAAGCCTGCTTCAAATAAAAGCCTTTTACCTTCTGCAGTTCAGGTATATAAAGGCCCCAGCTTTTATTTGAGGAATTACGGTATTCTAATTTTGTCAAGAATTATAAACAATCGTCAATAAGCTCATAATTTGTACTAAAATAGTCTATCCTGGCTATGTCTATTTTGATGTTTCTGCAAGTTCAGCAGAAAGTGAGGTTCGGGTTTGTTCCGATCAGAGCTCGTGTGCGGAGAGCGCATTTCTGAATATTCCGCTCCGCTTACTCCGTGGGGTCGCTCGCTCAACCCAGAATGGCCTGCTGGTTCGAAAATATGTGGAATAAGGGCTGCCTCTGACTAATGCACATTTCATATGGCTTACATTATAAGAGAGTAGCCTATTTATTTTGGTTTTAATATCTTAGTTTAAAAGTGGACATTATAAGCTTTCTGTAATATATATTCTATATTTCTTAAATCTGTGAGGCACAAGCTGAGTTTCGGCGCTCTCCAGTTCACATGCAATGCAAGTGATCATGTCGGCACCTTATTACATTTTCTGCTATTTATTTGCTTCTTATTTATTAAATACAGGCAATTGATTGATAAAACATTAATCAAAATTAAGATACAATTTATACAAATTGAAAATATTTTAAAAGAGTTTTCTATAAAACAACCCACTAAACACTGGATGTTGGATAGACGTGCAGATCATGTATATGTTAGGTCCGTCGGTCCATGACCATTTCTAAACATCTATTTGACGTACAAACTAGGTCTACTATTTGGACGTCCAACCATGATCCAAATTGGACGTCATCTTGCCGTTCAACATTTGATCTTTGAACTGGGTCATTTTTTTGGACGTCATTTGGACCGAATTTGGACGTCCAAAAATACATGAAAAAGATGTCACTCTGATGGTGCACTGCACAGTGGGAAAACTTAATGAAGTCGTCAAAATCATGTTTCACCAAAAACAGCGTTGTTGCTCCCATGTCTTCACCTTTTCTCTTGCCGCCTCCATCTCTACCTGCAGGCTGAGCTTGTGCGTCATATTTGCGCCAGTTATTCAGCCAATATAGTGTAGGCCTATGTATTTCAAAATTGTGTCTATTACTATAGAAATTACAAATCTAGATATTTACTGCTAGCCACTCCAGCATTATACCATTGATTGAGTTGATGACTTTCAAACATATTGGTTTTGGGATGTACCATTCCATCTATGAGCTTCTCTTTCAGAGAGCCATGAGAGCCCCTTAGAACGGTATCCTAAAGTCCATCCAAACTGTGGTAAGTGTGCATGCTAGTACTCTGCATTCTTTTCTAAAAACCTATATGGTAAGGGCTTTGCACAGTTGCTTTGTGCCCTTTCTTGAGCTGGTAAAAGCCCTGTTCATCTTGGGTGCCACTCCACCTATGTATCCTCAGGATACCTATTTAAACAGGGTGTTGCTTCTAGGGATCTGTTGAGACAGTTCCTTCAGCATATGCAAGAACAAGCGGTAGCACCTGTGTGACAGGCCAAGACTTAGTATGATGCTAGGCTCGTATCCCTGCATCCTCTAGCTTCCTGCCATGCTTCGGACGCAAACTTCGGATGAAGAAGTGGATGACGTGTTTGCCTATTTATACTATGATCACACCGGTAGTGATGTCATGGGCTGTCACCGGCCAATGTGTTGTGGGTGTTTTTCAATGTATGCTTCAGACACGGGTCACAACATGGTGAACTACTCGGGGAACCATGGTTACATAAGTAACCTGAGACATTTTTTTTTACCTTAACCATATAAACACATTGCAGTACACCAAATACAAAAAATAATGTTCTTTTTAGCAACGCCATATGACCCCTTTAACATCCGCACAAGCAGAACCTTTCCTCTCTTTGCTCTTGCAAATTCTGCCATGTAAATAGCGAATCCGCCATGGTGGAAGCACAGCTGGAATTTAAAGGGAATTTGAGATGAGACTCTGATTGGTTTATGGCACGTTATGCCCAAAACACATGAGTTCAAACTAACTGGGGTGCAATTCCCCAAAGCATAGTTGCTAACTAAGTTAGCAACTTTGTTGGTTGCAATACAAAATCACAGGTTGTGTTCTACTGAAGAAACAAAGTCACCTACATATTGGATGCCTTTGGGGTAAGCAGATAAACATCACATTTTCTATTTTGGGGTGAACTATCCCTTTAAACACCACACACGTCATATCTCAAAGTTTATTTAGTGAATCTCAAACAATATCATTATATCTGTGTTGTAACACAGAAACAACTGTAGATATGCAAAAAATAATAATAGTAATGTAAGAGTTAAAATTAAACAATTTTATTTCTGTGTTTAAAATGCCCCGTGTTAAGTGCCTGTTGTTATGAGGACTTTTATTCTGACGGGGTGGAAGGGGAAAAAAGGAAAGAGGTGAGGAGTTTGTGAACCAGAGAATAAAGTGGGGAAAAAGAGCTTGTCAGTATTGGAGGGTTTTATTTCTATAAACATTCAATTAAAGCCCCGAAAACACCCGCAAGCGCTCAAGCAAGCCTTCCAATAATTTGATGACAATAAAAAAAAAGAAAATAAAAATCTGCTAATGGAATAAGCTATAGGGGAAGTGGTGGCCTAATGGTTAGAGGGTTGGACTCCCAATCGAAGGATTGTGGGTTCTAGTCTCGGGCCTGACGGAATTGTGGGTGGGGGGAGTGCATGTACAGCTCTCTCTCCACCTTCAATACCACGACTTAGGTGCCCTTGAGCAAGGCATCGAACCCCCAACTGCTCCCCAGGCACCGCAGCATAAATGGCTGCCCACTGCTCCAGGTGTGTGCTCACAGTGTGTGTGTGTTCACTGCTCTGTGTGTGTGCATTTCGGATGGGTTAAATGCAGAGCACAAATTCTGAGTATGGGTCACCATACTTGGCTGAATGTCACGTCACTTCACTTCACTTCTAGCATTCAGAATCAATCACTAGCCTTGCTCTTCCATCATGGCCTGTGACCTGGTCTTCCATGAATAACTTTCTCCCTGGTTACATTCCCCACATCCAGACTAGGCTCTGCTCTGATTAACACCTCCAGACACTAGATTAATGTGAGCTCCAAATTATGCCATCATTGTCCATTGATTATTTCGAAGTAATTAAACCCAAACACGTGAAGCAAGGTGGCATGTACAGCAGCTGCTGTAAATTCAGGATTCGCCCTCTTGGACAAACAACACAACACAAATATGTATGGAATATGCTTGAAGATAATAAAATACACAGGGATGAAAAGATTAGTTGTCCTGTTTTTAAAACTTTATTTTGCATAATGGGGGAAGTGAAGGGAAGGGCAAGAAAAGTTGTGAAAACATGCTCGGCTTATATTGGAGAGAGTGCTTCCTATTACAGTGCATAATGACTCTATTTGCACTCCATTAGGTTGCACGAACTCTGGTACTCATGACACACTGCGCTCAAGCCTGCTGCTCTGCCGAAATTGAATGTGTTATGCAACCATTCCACAGTCTAGCATCTGCAGGTTAAACATCTCCACTGGTGTTCTCTGAAACAAATGCATCAAAGAGGCTGAATAAATGGTCTAAGAGTGAAGGTAAACTAACCGGATTACTCCATTATCCTATTAAGTTCACTCTGATACACAGAGAGATAGCGAACAGGCAAAAGCCATCAGAGGACATTAAATGGGTTTTGGAACCTCTCATGACTGCTCACTAGTGTTTCTGAAATTGAGCAGAGCCCTTGCAGTGACGTGTCCGAGGCAAGATTACCACACCAGGTTCAGAGAAAGCTGTGCTGATGGCCGCAGCTTTGACGGAAAATCAAATAAATAAACTGCTACCAAAGAGGCCTGTTTCATTGTGTACGCCTTCCTGAATGAAATATCAACAAAACCTCTTGAAGCACAAACAAATGAATCACTCAAAATGAAAAAGAAATATTTAGATAATGGTTATTAAAGGTAAACATCACCAAAGTATGACATTTGAAAAGGATTTCTGGCCCCTTATCAAAAGGTCTGGATGTGGTTTGAGCATCCAAAGGCAACTGGATTTTCTGGATTGACACCATTATTCACAACTTCACAAGCAGAAGGGGCAGTGTGTGTACAAGAAAGCCACTAAAGATTACTGCCGATCCCTACAACCAGACACCCCCACACCACAAGCTCACCATCCGTTAGCAGCGAGTTTAGATGTCACACGGAGGCACGGAACTCCATGTGCCAACATGCATCTCCAGGAAACACTATGCTTTCACTCTGATTCATTCCACTTTGTTATGCCTTTGCTATTCACAAGCAAATTGTTTCTAAAAGCAACGTGAGGCAGGAAATGGCTGCCGTGGATAGGTGAAGACTAACACATGATGACACTGTGTTTAATGAATTTGAACTCAGAATGTGAGGCCGTGGAGGGAGAAGAAAGAGGACAAACTATAGAGAGGAAAAAGAGCAATGCCTGCAAATGGAAGCAATAGAGTGAAAGAGAGTCAGCCAGTGCTGCAATCCCCTTAAGCAGCCTCCTGAAAGAAGCAGTCTCAGCATAAGGTATTCCCACTCCAGATAAAGGACTTCCTCCCCGCTCATAATCAACACATAATGCATTATTTTCCACAGATAACAAAAAAAGAATTAGTTCAAATTATTTTAAGTTTTCTTAATTGCTTTTGCTGCCTGAAGCTGTTCTCGGCTGCAACTCAAGTCTTGCTGCTGTTAAACTTAATGCTGAGTTTACATACTCTTCCATCAGCGTTAGCCTAATTCATGCACTTATCTTCCAATTGTAAAGTAATGGTTTGTGAAGCATTCTGGTCTTTATCTATATGTACACCTCCAATGCAATCATGGCCCTTAAATGATATTTCCACTAACACTCATCCCTAAAATCAAAGAAAAACAGTGGGCGTGCGTTTCAGTGAACAAGCTAATATCCCAGATCCCAATGGGGCATATACAGGTGGGTTTATAACTCTAATTATAATACACAATTACAGTATATCAACTTTTAGTAGCCCATTGTATGCCTGTAATACATCATGTAGACATGTGCCTCGGCTATGGAGTATTTGTCTTGCGTTAGACTAAAAAAAAAAAAAGTTCACAGAGATGTATTGCCCTATCCGTGGGTGATAATGAGGAAGGCACATTGCAATTTTAATAGAGTGACAATAAGGAGCAATAGAGCATGTCTTTTTTAATACAGTAAGTCACAATAAGGCAGGACAGAGACATTCCATTATTTTTTAATAAACTGAATGTTTCTTCAGTTAAAACATGATTAGGTGAAGTGTATATGAATATATAAATATATATGGGGGAAACATCATATGCATAAACTTGAATGATTCAGCTCCTTCAGAACCAGATCCATTGATTGGGTCAAGAGGGATTTTGAGCTTAACTTGAGGAATTTTAAAGCTTAATTTCAGTTTAGCTTGAGGAACTGCCAGAGAAATAAACCTAGACCTAGTTCTTAGGAAGCTGCTCTGTAGTAAGGCTGGTTTCAGCCCTTAACAAAGCTGTTAATGTTCTGCAAAGAATGTGCAAATCGCAAAGTGCCAGTCTGCAGTACGAAGCTGAAAAACACTCCTGCTACTTAGAGCCAGTGATGGAACAAATTTGGTCAAATTGGTAAAGTGCCCAAAGGGAGAAGGGAGACATTCCACGGAAAACCAATTCCAAGCTTGGGTGAGCCCAGCATTGTTTGGAAACTCTCCAATATGAGAGGCCCAGCATTGAGTGTTAGGCATAGACTGTTAAATAAGATTAGAACAATGAGCCGTCAGAGCAACCCCCAATACTAGAGAGAGGGGGTTTCTGTAGTAGTCTCCTTGTGCACCTGTCATTATAACATTGTGAAAATGTTTGTGCATCGAAAAGCAGAATGTTGCTAAGTGGCCATTGGACGATATAGATTTAGAGGCTGCTTTGTGGATGCTGTACGGAGAGCATCCGGTTTCCTGCTTTGATATATTCATAGTAGCACCAATTAAGCTTAGCCAATTCCTACAGGAGATGAAGAGAGGGCTGATGGATCTGTCATGGGACTGTATGATCAAAGCACACAGAGTGAAGAGAGAGGGGGAAAACACATCACATGCAATTTCACATTTATTAGGTACTTTAAGAGGCTTGTTGTGCGCCGTGTAGCTGGTATGAAAACAGTGCTGTTTAAATCATAGAGAACACAGCATAATTGAGACCTTGGAATAACATGGCAAAGCGGACATGTGCACTTTCCTAAGATAATGGACGAGAGAGAGCCTTCAAGCCTCTAGATTACCCATGATGCCACTTCTACCAAACCTCTCAACTACCCCCTCCCACTTCCTGTCCATCTCATGTGAATATAGCTTCTGATTCATAAAATGATTATTAAATCCCAAGGTTGTGTAAAAAGCCTGCTGCTTTGAAAGGATGTGTTTTAAGCAGTGATAAGCCAAAGGAGGTTTTCATTGTGAGTCAAAATGCAAAAGCATGAACATAATTTGGCCACATGCTGTGAGCATTAAGCTGAAACATTCTCAATGACAGTGAAGCAGCTTCAAACTGCAATAACTAATGAATCCATATACGGCTTTGTCAACCTTTTCAGTTCCACATTACCATTCAAAAGTTTGGGCTGGAAACATTTATTAAAATGTTTTTGAAATAAGTCTCTCGTGCTCACCATAGCTGCATTTATTTGATCTAAATACAGTAAATATAGTGAAATAATATTATAATTAAAATTCTATTTTGAATTTTATATATATTAAAATGTTTATTCCTGTGATGGCAAAGCTGAATTTTCAGCAGCCATTACTCCAGTCTTTAGTGTCACATGATCTTTCAGAAATCATTTTAATATAGCCTACTGATTTGGTGCTCAAGAAACATTTAATATAATTGCTCAGACAGGGTGAGATCACGAAAACAAATCTTTTTCCTGTTTTATTGTGCTTGAATGGTCAAATACGCACACAGTAATGTCATAATGCCTGTCGTGTGGAGTATTCCCATAAACTCAGTCAGTTATGTGTTCAATAAATGTAGACAGGTTACAACCGATGCGTTTCAGATATTGGATTGGTTTTAAAGGGTGAGCAACCTTCTTTACCTCTTGCTGTCTGTAAATATTAATGTTAATCATGTTTGATTGATACAGTGATGAATATATAGCTATATCAAGGTATATATCATTATTGTGAAATAAAATTTCAACTAAGATTTTGCTCGTATCACCCACCCTTATAAAGGCCTTTAGTAAAGTGTTAACTTTAATTGTATGGACAACATAAATAAAAAATATTTGTTTTAAAAATAATAATATTTATTATTCCACAGAAGAAAGACATATAGTCATACAGTTTTTGAACAGCATTAGGCTGAGTAAATAATGATACTATCCCTTTAATAAAATGGCAGAAATGTAAAAACTCAGAACAATGTGAATGCAGAATGCTAATGCGTTCTATGTGTGCTAAACTAAAGAGAGACCCATACTGAACCAGACCAGAGCGTTAGTCCTGCTCTCTGTCCTGGCTTGCCTGGCTGGGACAGATGGGAAAGGGAAATCAAGGCAGCTGAGTGGAGAGCGCTGGTGACAGTGCATTAAGGCCTTCTCCAAGTGAACTGTCACAACTGAATGTTGGGGGTGGGTGGGGAGTTTGATCATACGTGGCTGCCGTCCTGTCAGACATCCTTAAAAGCAAATGGGGCCTAAGTGCAGTTCAGCACTCGCACTGAGATGACTGCCACTGTGTACAGGAGCATCTGCACTCCCCCCTCTCCACCCTTCCTCTTCATCCCACTCCTCCTCCTCTTCCTCTGTACATTACTCATGGAGGACAATGAGGTGAGAAGTGATGGCGGAACTGTCTCCGAGCACTTTTACCCAGTGCCCATAAAAGCCTCTGACAAAGTGTCAGTCTTCAACATCATCATCATCCACAGCACCGTCATTAAGAGCCAGAAGAACTTTTATGCTGTCTTTGCAGACCGTCAGACGTCCAGGCCACTTTTTAACTCTACCTCTCTATCCAGTACATTTTCGTGCCAACATTGGGAAATCTAATTGGAAAAAGGTACTATTTTATTCATCAATATGGTGGAGCTCCAGGGGCCTAGCTGTCAGAGATAAGGTCTGTGTGAGTGCTGCAGTGTGCTTGCAGGCCAGACACGTCCTGTATGCTTGCACATACAGTACATGGACGTCTGTGGAGGTCTTCAGGGGTTAGATGATCCTGGTTAATCGTACAACATCATGCTTCAAATTGAAATATATATATATATATATATATATATATATATATATATATATATATATATATATATATATATATATATATATATATATATATATATATTAAAGAAAACAATAGGAAAGTATTTCTTTCTTACAATTATAGTATGCATAGTGATTTAAGTGGACTTAATGAGAAGTTGTGTGAGTGTGTTGCTAGAATTAAAATATATACATGTATATCAAAGCAGCAAAATAAGAAGCAATGTAGATAATGAACTGAGGAAGGAAATTTGTCTTTA
This sequence comes from Carassius gibelio, assembly GCF_023724105.1. Taxonomy (NCBI): domain Eukaryota; kingdom Metazoa; phylum Chordata; class Actinopteri; order Cypriniformes; family Cyprinidae; genus Carassius; species Carassius gibelio. The sequence continues at coordinate 27,369,394 of NC_068377.1, forward strand.
GGGCTTCTGCACATCTTGCACTTGTTATGGTAATAACTGTATAAATTCCAAAGACATCAAACAACATAAAGTCGGCCCAGGCCACCTAACAGGATAACTCCATAATGTGCCATATTATAAACAAATCTCTTACATGAGAGCAGTTGTACAAATGGCTCCCCAACAAGTCCACCTGCTCCATTTTTAATGAGTGTCTAAGACCACACACCAATGAGAGGAACATGTTTACAGAACTGCAGTCATCCTTCTCCAAGTAGCTCCATGGTGTATGCTACTTCACTCTTCCATTTGGCCCAGTGTGAGGATGACTGTGCCCACTGTTTAGCCAGACTCAGAGGTGATCATAGCTGGATGCAGCCGATTCCCGCATCTGGTTGAAATCCACTTTCCTCCTGTCCCTTGTGGACCTCTACCTTATCCAGGATGCAAAAACACACTCCTGTAATCCTGTAAGTGCCCACCACAGATGAGGAACACAGGAATATTCAAACATAAATTGAACTTTGTTGTTCTCCATCAGTTTGTTTAGTGGGGGGTAGCGAGCAAATGGGTTGTTTTTTAAAGTGAGAGTTTAGATGCTAAAAAATTTACTAGATGTATGTGTAACTCTTGTACATTGAGCATGGGATCATCATTAAGACATTAAAAATGCACACCATTCCAGAGGCCATTTAGCGTCCTGGTGAGCACATTTTTTAGGTCTACCTGAGGGCCCTGGGGGATGTGAGATCTGTTAGGATGAGATCACGGGCCAGAAATTTCAGAGAAGTACAAAGCTGCAGGTTTAGAGATGCTTAAAAAATTGTATGCACAACAACAAAATGTTTCCGGAATGTAACCTCGAGCCTGGTTTAAATTTGTAGCTGCTGTTTGGCTTGTACCATCTAATCATTCAGCTATTTAATGCCGCACATCCCTCTGAGTTTCATCTCTAAATGAAAGCCATCATATCGAAAGCCTTTCTAGACACTCGATGTTGGTATGTGGCACTTTAACCATACTGTATATCTAAACTCTAAGCAACAGCCATTAGGTAGAATTCAACTGGATGGAGTGCTTGACAGGTCCAAAATTCAGTGAAAGATTCAAAGAGTCATTATATGCTATACACTGCCTTATACGCTGAAGACTCTGTACTCTGCTTGTCTTGATTGAGATTTTAAAAGTGTTTTTATCTAATTGTGAGCTATCATTATCCAGTCACTGATTCTAAATAAAATCAATGTAAAATTTGTGGTTTGAAACGGAATAGATTGACCTAAACATCTAAATCCATGAGAATAAAATAAAGAGTTGCTAAGTAACACGGCTTGTACATCTGTACACCATTGCTACAGTCCTGTTAGTTGATAATGCACATCAGTGTTGCCTTGTTCAGGGTACCATTTTGATAGTGGCAGGTCTAATCATGGCATATGTTACTTCATTTTCTCAATGTCAATATGAAGCCTTATCAAAACAAGTAGCCTAGATAATCCTAATTATATATATATAAAAAAAAGAAACATCTTGTTGCAAAGAAGCAACTTGCATGTTGTCTTATTCTTACACTATATCCCCCTCCAACTTCCATCCTCTCTCCCCCTGTTTTTTTTTTTCTGAAAGCCACCAAAGAAGAGATTAATCATGAAGGGAAAACTCAACTTCACCCTCTAGCTGCAGGTCACAGTTCTTATTTCGTGTGGAATTGGCTTTCGGAAAGCAGAAGGCCTGCTTGGGGGGCAGGGACCTGATATGAGAGGAATTTGAGAATGAGGCAGAGGGGATTGATTAGCCCACTTCATATCCCCATACTCGCTAAGCACACTCCAGCTGCAATCTAACACACCGCTGAGCTGAATAGACAAGAGAAATTGGATTCCTTCCTAATATTTAACCTTCAAGTCAGCTCTAACAGCTGTTGATGGGTTGCTTTCCCAGGTAGTTACAGAGCAGACTTTTTTTTTTCTTTCCGTGTTGCTGCAGAAAAGGGGAAAAGGATATACAGAGTTTTTTTTTGTGTCTGTGGGTAAGTTATTCAATTACAGCTGTGCAAGGATCGAGAGCTACTCTAAGGTTAGGGCGGCTGTATTTCAGCAACTTATGATCTAATATAATGATTCTTATTCACTCACACACACAATCAGATGACAAAAGATGTGACCTCTAATGGACGGACACAATGGTGTTGCTGACCCTGAAACACAGCTCAATTTTAGCTCAGGCTGCAGAAAAATATATCCAGTAACGCCACATTCCAACCAATCATCAGATGACGCTGACAGATCTCAGAACAAAGGCCACTAGCATCAATCTGCTCACTCACCCATCTGAAGTCAATCCATACGGTCATCAGTTTTTTCAGAAAGCCTTCATAACTGTGACTTTGCGCTGGAATACAACTCAATTAGCCTGATGGGGAACGCAATTAGAAATCTTGTTGGTATATGGTAAAATATAGAGCTCCATTCACTGCACTGGCAGGAACTTGTATGAACGCTCAAAAGAGGCACTTTCTATTCATATGCCAATCAGCAGGCTTTTAAAAGGTTGACAGCAGTGGCTAGGATCCATGTGCTCTCAAATACTTAGCGGTAAAGAACGGGACAATTTATGTCCCAGCACAGCCACTCATTTGACATGACTAAATTGTGAGCATGTTTAGGATAATATGATGCTTAGATTTGCAGAATATTAAGAGGGTCTCATTAGCGGATTCACGCGTTTTTATATTATCACCATTTCAGCTCCGGGCCCGCCTAAAGACACCCACACAAGCAGCGACTGTGGCCAGCACCTGCATAAACTCATTTCTAATGGCTGTGACAATCTATTCTATACTTGATTCACAAGTACGCTTGACGCATCTGAGTACATTTTAATCAGGAGTTAATAGATTTTCTTCCCCTTTTCGAGCCTGGCAAAAAGAAAAACAACAAAGTGGCACTATACTGTAGATTGTTCTTGTGCAAATCTATCTATATCTAAATGCCGCTTCACTTTGAAGTGCTGTTTGGAATTCAACTCTGCTTCTTTGTTTGATTAGGGTCTCTGAGTTACTTTTATCCATCCTTTTTTTTAATCATTGATTGATACTTGAGAAGCATTTCTCAATTACAAGATTGTTTTATGTCCAAGAAGTAGTGTGGTCTTGCATTTCAACGGACCCTCTGATTATTGTATTCTAGAAACTCATGGAGTTGAATTCTAGAGGAAATAACCTGATTGCCTGAAATAATGTCCTGCAGCTTCAGTCATTTTCAATATAAAAAAAGCAAAAAACAGAACTTATCGTTGACGCCAATGTGAAATCTATATGCTCCATTGTTGAAACTCTGCCTGTGTCAGAGACTTGAACTTTGTATGTTTAGTTATTTCATCTACGGTGACGTCAAAACACTGAAAAACACATCACCTTGAGTTCTAATGCCCCAGAAATGAAGTGCAATCGAATAAATACACAAATATCTAACCTCAAGGGAGCTGGCGACAAGAAAAGTATCTCACAACACCAATTAACTGGGAAAAAAATGAAATAATTATTTCATTCCCTGAAGATAGCCTTTCATCTTATAAATAGTGACATTTTTTCTGCTTAAACAACATGGCAATGCCAATAATACAGTTCGTTCAGCTGGTCTCTAGGGAATGGCAACATAAAGGCCTTGTTGAGCACACTGTGGGTCTCAACATGAACTGAGACTGTGGCACAGCTCACCTAGAAACCTTCGTAATTTGCATTCCTTGTGTCTTAACACCACACTGCCTCGTCCCAAAGAAGCCACTCGGAGGAATGCATAATTATACTTCCTTACTTCCCCTCTCTTCCCTCATCTGCACTATAACTCATGCTCCGGTTCAAACAGAGGAGAAATCCACATTCAACTTTCTAGTTACTCCCTTCTAATTACTTTTGCTATTTACTTTTTCCTGAGGCTGATGGGTAAATCAGAGTGTCCTCTTTTATGTTTAGATACATGTGTTTGGGTTCGGGCAGTATGCAGAAAACAAAAAGTGAAGTCACGTTGACATTAACTGGGGTTATTTCTATTTCCTCTATGGCTGGTGTTAATGAGTTTACAGCCACTGCATGTTCTGCAGCTGTGAGATTTAAATCTGGATACATGGTGATCTAAGAATTTAATGCAAATGCAAATTCATTTGCAATGTCCTGCCTCAGGACTTTAACAAGTTATTTTACTTCGCTTGAGATGTGAGAAAGTTTTATCTAAACTGCAGTCTCACTTTCTGGTGTTCCTGTCCATGAGACATCTCTCTCTTTCTCTCGTGTAGACGTCTCACTATCTCACTTCCACCTATTCATTTTTCTCCTTGTGTAACCGGCTATACCAATCACCATCTTTTTTTCTTTTTCTAATTAAATATGTTTTCTGAGCCCTTTTAAAAATCCAGTTTCATCCAAATACACATCTAATTTTTCATTTGCTTTTGTAGATGATATAAGACATCAACTCAATAATTTATTAAATTACTTTTCCCATTCATTTCCTTCTATCTATAATTGATCTTCTCAGTTGAAATTTCTGTTCCTCTCACTCAGCCTGACTCGCAGAGGGGCTGGTTGACATAACTGCACAGGGCTAAGGAGTGTGGGTCGATACCCACCTTAAGACCAGATCTTTCTCTCTCTGACACACTCAGTGCTATCTCTCACACCCCTCCACCACAACATGTGCCAGTGAGGTCTTCTGATATGTCAGATGACTGAGGTCTGTAGTTGGTGAAGCATTCAATGCCTTCAACCACTAAAGGCACTAAATAAAATTTCCAAAATTAACTACTTGGTTCAAATAACTTTTCTGTGACCGCCCTTGGTCAGCCAAACTGAAAGACCCACATATACTCATGCTGTTATGTTGCTATGCTGCAGAAATCAAACAATGTTATCATGTTGCCTTTACTGACTTCACATTGTTCTACTTATTACAAGTCTACTACACAACAGATTAATGTGGCAATGAAAATGTAACATTGATTTATTATCAATTTAACTTTTATAATTCTATATAATATTTTATTATTTTACCTGTCCATTACAATTTACAAAACAATTAGCATGAAACAAGGTGACAACAACAACAACAATAATAATAATAATAATAATAATAATTCATTACATTTATATAGTGCTTTTCTAGACACTCAAAGCACTTTACATTGTCAGGGGGATCTCCTCATCCATCACCAGTGTGCAGCATCCACCTGGATGATAGATGGCAGCCATATTGCGCCAGAACGCCCACCACACACCAGCTTATTGGTTGAGAGGAGATAGAGTGATGAAGCCAATCAGAAGATATGTGGATGATTAGTTGGCCATGATGGTCAGAGGACAATGGGCAAATTTGGCCAGGATGCCGGGGTTACACCCCAACTCTTTTTCTAAAGGGATTTTTAATAGCCACAGAAAGTCAGGGCCATGGTTTAACATCTCATCCGAAGGACGGTGCTTGTTGACAGTATAGTGTCTCCATCACTATACTGGGGTGCTAGGACCCACACAGACCACAGGGTGAGCACCCCCTGCTGGCCCCCCTAGCACCTCTTCCAGTAGCAACCTAGCTTGCCCAGGAGGTCTCCCATCCGGGCACTGTCCAGGGTCAATCCTACTTAGCTTCAGTGGGTTACCAGTCTTGGGCTACAGTGGTATTTTTAAGGTATTTTAATTCCCAGCAACATAACATATAATAATTGCCAAACATCTTCATAGGCCTAAGATTTTATTTACCACAATTAATTCAATAATTAATCTGAGTTGCTAATTTCATGGGGAACCTTCGGCTGAACTTTGTGAGAAATTAAAAAAAAAAAAAAATTCTGACAAAGTGATAGCTATTCGTTCTTCCTTCACTTTACAGTTCCCAGATCTGACTTTGAAGAAGTTTTGGGAAGTCATAGCCTAATGGTTAGAGAGTCAGACTCCCAATCGAAAGGTTGTGAGTTCGAGTCCCGGGCCGGCAGGAATTGTGGGTGGGGGGAGTGCATGTACAGTTCTCTCTCCACCTTCAATACCACGACTTAGGTGCCCTTGAGCAAGGCACTGAACCCCAACTGCTACCTGGGCGCCGCAGCATAAATGGCTGCCCACTGCTCCGGGTGTGTGTTCACAGTGTGTGTGTGTGTGTGTGTCACCATACTTGGCTGAATGTCACGTCACTTTCGAATTCGTTGGCTACTCCGGTATGCTTTTATAGTTTTCAACATGTTTCTTTAAAGGATCTGGGTGATCTGGTCAACCAAATGAAAATAACTTCCACCTCACTTGATGTCCTTCCCTCAGAGATTGTAAAAGCATCTTTCTCTGAAATTGGCCCCAGTATCCAAGTGTTGATAAATTTGGATGCTGGGTTAGTGCCAAATTGTTTTAAGCATGCTGTTGTTCAACCTTTGCTTAAGAAACAGGGTTTGGATGATGGTTCTTTAAATAATTATCACCCTGTCTCTAAGCTGTCTTTCTTGTCAAAGTTGTTAGAAAAAGTTGTGCAATCATAATTGATCCTGTTTTTAAAAACAGCAAATTTATTGGAACCTTTCCAAAATGGCTTAACTGCTTATCATAGCACAGAGTCTGCTTTGTTAAAGGTATCTAATGATATTTTACTTGCAGTTGATGTTGGTAAAAATGCTGTTTTAATGTTTCTTGATCTTACAGCTGCATTTGATACAGTTGATCATAATGTACTTCTTTGGCATTTAGAGCATTTATTTGTTATCAAGGGTACCGCCTTACAGTGGTTCACTTCATATGTTAGAGACAGGTCCTTTTCTGTATCATTGGGCAAATTTTTCTCTTCTTCAGCTCCTATTATTAGTGGTGTCCCTCAGGGTTCCATTTTGGGCCCGCTCCTTTTTAACTTATATATGCTTCCATTAGTGAATATTATTAGAGGGCACAATGTTTCATTTCATCTATTCGCTGATGATACCCAGTTGTTTATCCCATTGAATGCTGCTGATTCCATTCAACAGTTGTTGGACTGTCATGATGATGTTAAGAAATGGTTAAGAAAATAACCTTCTCCAAATGAATGAAGCTAAAACTGAAATTATTGTTTTTGGTCCCCCAAAATTGAGAAATGGGCTTATTAAGGAACCTGGCAATCATTTCCCCTCTGTTTCTTCTCAGGTCAGAAACCTAGGTGTCATCTTGGACTCTGAATTATGCTTAACCAAGCAAATAAATTTGGTTGTTAAAAATAGTTTTTATCAACTACGGATTATTTCTAAACTTAAATCATTCTTGTCGTTTCAAGATTTGAAGAAGGTCATTTATGCTTTTATGACATCACGTTTAGATTATTGCAACTCCTTGTATTTGGGCCTTCCTCAATTAACCATTTCTTGTCACTGGATATTCGCATTGCACCTTCTATTATCATTTTTAAAAAGAGGCTGAGAACATATCTTTTCTCCCAGGCGTTTAATCTAATCTTAGTACTGTGTTTTTTAGTATATTGTGTTCCATGTTGTTTTATTCTTATTTTATTTGTATTTATTTATTATAATTTTTTTAATACTCTGTTCAGCACTTTGGTCAGCTACGCTGTGTTTAAATGTGCTATATAAATAACATTTACTTACTTACAGTGTTAAATGGCTGTTAATATGGTGATATGGCTCCTGAGATATGGTGATATGGCTGCTTACTAGTAATAGTGATACTTTAGGTTTATAGGTCATATTTACTACAATAGATATATTTGTACAAAACAAGTAAGAGTGGGTATGCAGTGTGATACGAGACATGAAAGTAATACCGACTTCAGTTAAGGCCTTTCACACTGAAGGCAGCAAGCAATGTGTAACTAAATGGGCTCTATTTCATTCTCAAACACTGGATAATGACAGAACAAAATATTTTATGAAATAATCATTCATGGTTATGTACGAAACAGAGAATTAAGCTCTTTTCCTGAGCCTCTTTTCAGCAACTCACGCTGAGTGACTGTGAAGAAGAGGAAAGAATAATAAGTCCAAAAGAGAAAGATGAACAGAGAAGGGGAAAAAAAAAACAGTCTTGGCAAATTGAACCATAATTAAATGCTTACAAAATTCCATGCTTAGCTCGTTTCAAAATCACGTGGCTCTCTGAGGCAATTTCCTTTCTTTAATTACAATTTCCTGTGTGGTTTGACATTTCCAATGCAATCTTCTAGGAAGACCCGTTTATGATTTATTATTCATGCCTCTATCACAATGTCAGTCTGCAGAAATGAGTTTATAAAGAAAGAGCTCAAATGATTATGGCCTTTGACCAATAAAGCAGGCTCATTATTGCAGGCCACAGGAAAGATTAACATTTCTGACAACCAAATCGTGAAAGATTAGTGGGGGAGGGGGATTGTTTCAGTTTCTATTAAGTAAGCAGTTGTTCGTATTCAAAACCTGATCTTCTTACAAAGACTGAAAGAAAATACAGAAGGAGGTTGTATAAATCTTACCAAGATTTCATAGGAATCCAAGAAAGCCAATTCTAATAACTATAGTCCTTATAACTTGAAAATGCAGCTGCTTTTTGGAGCACAGAAATACATGAAAAGACAGACTCATAGATTTTCCTTCAGCAACACATAAGTCAAGTTAAAAAAGAATTACTCTTTATTTCTCTGGCAACTGTTTGACATCTTTTTGCTGATACTGCTTATTAGGTTTCATCATATAACAGACACACTTTCCGAAACAGATTACAATCAGGGGAATACAAAAGATGTCTCCCTTCCCCAAACTGAGTGACATTCCCTAGGGAATAAAACTATATTTGCAGTAAAAGAAAAAAAATGTACATCTCTTCGTAGGTCTTAGGCAAACTGAGATTAGTACTGGTGTCTAATGCCTACGATCACTTCCAAGTCAATGAATCATGTTTAACACCATCCCTGAACCATCACCATGCTGGGAGTCATATCAATACTTAGCCATTTTCCCATTTGTGGAAGATGAGCAGATCAATTCATTTATAGCTATCTGTGCCTGACATCTGTTTGGGAGATTAGAACTTATTGGCTGCTTGTCTGATAGAAGGCACAAGGTTCATTAAGTCAATGGAATCCTTAATCAATGGAAAAACTTCAAGTAGCTCTCTCACCATTAGAGCTTCATCTGCTCTGTGTAGGCACTTAAGATACATTTAAAATAAGGTCTGTGGTACAGATTGGACTGTATTGAATTTAACTGTAAAAGCAAAAACTTTCTTAAAGACATGGGATGTTATGGTTCATTACATTTGGTGGCAAAGTCTCTTGCACAAACAATCTATCAAGTATTTCTGCTTGGGTAAATGTATTTTGTTGTTTTGCAGAGCTTTGTTTGTATGGTGTATTTAAATTGGTAGAGAAATAACAGAATGCATGCCAATCGACAAGCTCTTCTCATCAAGTGCCAGCTGAAATGTACACTGACTCTTTGAAGGTCATGCTCTCAAACACCATTCAGAATAAAATATCAACTTTCAAATCGCCCCTATTATAAATAATGACCAAACATACACCAAATCGAATATGAATAACGTGGATTCTCCGTGTCCTTGTTCACTACAACCCTCTCCCACTCTCCACTCCTCCGATGATAGGGGCTCTTTCCCTGGTGATTCTTAAACACTTCTGACCACCTGGATGGTTCTCCATCTGAATGCATGCAGTGTGTAGGGCAGCCTCTGTGTGCAGTTGGAAATAGGTCTGGACCCTGCTGATTGATCGTTAAGTGTAGTTCCATGAGCCCATCATGCAGCTCCCACTTAACAGCCTCCACCACAGAAAGCAATCAGTAGATGTTACTGAGAGTCCCTGTGGGAGCGGCTCTACAGTGATTGATCTACAGTACACCTCCAGGGGTGTATTCCAGAGAGGAGGTTCAACAAACTCTAAGTTAAAACTTGAACTCTGAGTTGACTTACCCTGAGATTACAGTTTCAGAAACATTTCATTTTAAATCAATGTTATGAGGTGAAAACTGGCAGAAAGGTAATTTATTGGACTAATGTTCATTTTCATGGTATCCCATGGGGGAAAAAAATAAATAAATAATATATATGTGTGTGTGTGTGTGTGTGGCAGCAGAAAGAAATTAAACATAAAACATAGTTCAATCAGGTAAAGCTTCAAGCGTGAAATGGGTGTAGGCTAACATTGCATGACTTTACAAATATTTGACATTCAATAAATATCATTCAGTGTATATATTTTTCAATGTGCAGATGCTTTTCCCACATATTCTAATGCTTTTTCACATAGTGAATAGTAAATGTTATCTTATCCAACATGCTGCATTTCACAATTAGGGTAATGAAAAACATTTAACTTCAATTTAGTACACAACAACTAGAAGGCAGAGACTCGTAAAATGGGAGGAGAACCTGCACCAGCATCACTGAGAGATAAAGAGGAGATGGCCACAATATCAATATTAAATTCCATAAGGGAAAAAATAGTATAACAGTTTGTTGCTTTTGTATTTGTAGAACATAAAGATGACGAAATAAACTGTGAATAATTATTGTTTATTTAACAGCTGTGGTGGTGGTTACAGCGTATTTCTTCCATGTGGCATCCTTCCATTCCATACAGTAATCAGCTTCATTTTTGGAAGGTGCGATGGTGAGAGTTTGCGTGTAATCAATGCATCCAACCACACCTGAAATCCCAAAAGAAAATAAAGGTTACTTAAATGTAGCAACTGGATGTTATCAAGTTAACAAACGGCATTTAAAAATGGTACCGTTCAAATAAATATGCATGTGGATATGGCAAAATAATTATATAAACTTGAATTAAATCCTCTCCTGGTGTAAATGTAACTCCCCATGAATTAATGCAGCCTCCTCATCTACAGGATCCATTATCCATTTTTGTCACATTTACCATGTCTGCATGATGAAAATGAAAGTAGTCTGGTGAGAAAAATAATCTTGTTTCCATTTTCATTAAGAGTATTTTTCTGACCCCGATGGCAATTAATTTAACTTGTTTACCCCAGAAAACAAGACTAAACATTGTATTTTTTTTCTTATATAGAAAATGCATCATGATTTAAGAATTTTTTGATATTTGTACTTGGAATAAGGCAAATATCTCAGCAATAAAACCACTGTGTAAGGGAGAATGCGATGAGCTGGTCATTATTGCAAAATAAATTAGTCTTGTATCACCCAGAAGGGGTTTATTTTACTAGAATTATTATTCATTATCCAGCATATTGCCTGGCTTCTTTAAAAATAGTTAATTAGTCCATTACAATGTAAAGGCTAATTCACCAGCTTTCAGCGAGCAAAAGCAACATTCACAAGATTTACAGCAAGATTTGCATCTATTGATGCAGTGTGAATTAGCCTTAAAAGAACTGACCTAGTTACAAGACAAACAAGATTCAAGATTTTTTATTTGTCACAAGTCAGGTCCGCTCCATGGACAGTGCAATTATTAAACAATACAAAGAAAATTATAAATAAACAAAAAAATATGAATAAAATAAAATGCTAATAAAAAAAAAAATATTCAAATCATAAAAATACAGGACAGTATACTGTAGTCTTATTACATATTAAGATGAGCAGGAATGTAAAAGAAAAAAATGTGCAAACAGTTTGTATAGGGTATTTACATAGCAGCGATAGAGGTTAAAAAATAAATAAATAAATAAAAACAAAGCAAATCAACATTACAGTATACAATATGGCGCAAATTGTGTCTGAATGAAACAAAAGAGTGAGTCTGCAGTATGACACGAAAGACATGAAAGTAGTGCCATTTAACCAGATCTTCAGTGTTGGGGTAATGCATTACAAGTAATGTGAGTTATGTAATCAGATTACTTTTTTCAAGTAACTAGTAAAGTAACTCATTATTTTTTTTAATTTACAAGAAAATATCTGAGTTACTTTTTCAAAAAAGTAAAAGTTGTTTTTCCATTTATTGACTGAGTCTCCTGTCCCCATATTGGGAGAAACTGGAAGTACAGAGGCATTGTGTGTGCTGTGTGAACATGATGTGGTTCTAGACTAAATGTGAATGTGCATTAATTCATCCCACTTGCAAAAAAATAAAAAATTAAATAAAATAATACCAGATTTGGTATTCATCAAAATGATTGTGATTCTTTTTTTTTTCTTATTTTATTTTACTTTTTTTTTTTATTGCTGAAATGTGTTGAACCCTCTTCTCTGGTGTTCTACTGTACAGACGTGAATTTACTTTTCCTTCAGCCTGAGGTTCATTCATAATACTTTTTGGTGTGAAAGGGCTTTTACATTTGCTATAAGAACTTTATATATTAAAAATAATCAAGCCCTGCTTATTTGTAAGTAATGTGAACATAATGCAAAAGTAACATAACACATTACTTTCCATAAAAAGTAATTGTAACGAGTAGATAGACTCGGGACACAGACAGGTTATAACCAACAGACGGGTTTATTGTGCAGATGTTGTGAAGGGTAGAAGCAGGTAATAAATGGCAGATATATTCTTGAATGAGATGAGCATTGAGAAGGGTACTGATGACTGAACAGCTTGGGCTGGTGGAAGGCTTTCGTAGGAGCTGGTGGTAGGAATAGGATGCCGGTAGGTAATGGTTGAACGCACTCAAACACAGGAATACTGAGAGGAGATGAAGGAGATCAGGAGACTTGAAGTAATCGTTCAGGTAAGTAGTTTAGCATGCGCTATGATGCCTTTCCAGAATGGAGACCAGACAATGTGTTTGTGTGCTTGGTGCATTTTTGAGCTGTGGTGCTGGTGTTTGAATTACGGTCAGGTACGGGTGATCCAAACTCCGATGATTGGGATCATTGATTAGTGAAAGAGCCTAGTATTTCCGTGACAGAAATGTAATTAATTACTTTTTTTAGGGAGAAACGCAACATTGTAATGCATTACTTTTAAAAGTAAATTTCCCCAACACTGGATATTATACATATTTATCACTCTCCGAAATTTCATTGCAGCATTCAGCAGTCAGATATATTCTACTATTCACATTCATCGTCAGTGGCAATGCTATATATCAGATCACTCATCTGCTATACAGAGTTGTGTTAAAGCAGTAATTTTTGGCACTCTACCGGTTAATAAACAGAACTGCATGCAGAACAAACTAACATTCTAAGTTTATGTCTATTGCGATTTACACAGGCATGCGTTACGTACAGTGGAGACGACCCGACCAGGCTACAATAGTCCTAACATAAGCCCTTATTATATGTGAACCGTAGTGATTCAGGATAAAACAAAAACGTGGTTTTGAAGATGAATCCATGTTGTACTCGCTCATTAGATACATTTTGCACATTTTGAATACAGAAAAAAAGTTACACAGTGCTGCTTTAATAACATCTGACCACTGAATGCTGCAAATGACTAATCAACTCAGTAATTCGGAGGGCCACATAATAAAGATGTAGAAGATATTCACTGCTGATGATGATAATGCAAAAATAATTTGGACAACAAAAGTGTTCATCACAATAGCAATCCACATGGTCCTTCACTTTGATGTCACCAGCTGTTCTGCAGTCTATATTGGCCTGCTCTTCAAGTAAAGAAAGGAAAAAAAGGAGTAACCTAGATGAGAATTTTGTGCTTCAGTGGCTATTGAAAGATGAGGCAATAAACTGCTAAACTTGAGTAATCACACTCTCCCCAAGGAATGTCTCAAATGGGGATGGTCAAAAACCTTGAAATTTGAGCCCCTCACACACGACCTGGCCTGGAGCATTTGATGAGATTCATTATTGTAAGGGAGCTGAATACTAGTGTCTTCTGATTACAAGATCCTCCATTAAAAGTTCCCACCAGTGTGCCATGTTGCTACGTCAATGGGATTAAAATCTCAATTCAACTCCAGTCAATTCTCCAGTAACAAGATTTCATTAAATGCAGGCAGGGAGGCAAATGGACTCGAAAGCATCGGAACAGCTGGCATATCAATTATAGAAATGTGCTTTCTGCTAACTGAACACACCTTCGGCTTGCAGAAGCATTATTATTTAATGTTCAGAGAGACTGATTTTATGTAAATTGGAGTCATCCTTTTTCTCTCTCTAGGCCCGTTCTTGGTGCCAGGTACTCTGAAACCAGGCACGGGGTAAGATTATGCAAACCAATTAACATATGAAAATAACATATTAATATACTGTCTGTGAACTGTGTCCAATCAGTTCCTTTTCACTGGCGTGTGTACAAAACAATTAAAATTAAATTTATACCACTTTTTCCTTAACGTATTCCGTTCCGCGAATGGAATCACTGAGCAAGCGGTTTTACAGAAGTTTTACAGGCCTTGCGCTCTCCCTTAAAGGCACACTGACTCTTCAGAGATATTTACAAGAACCTGTGCTAATAAATTCTCATCTTTTGTTTGCTCCTAATGGTGTGCACATCTAAAACAAAGCAGCAAAATCCATAGTGGTACCAATGTGCTAATGAAGGGCGTACATTATGCTGGCCACTAATTACCGCCTTTCCATAAATAAAAGAGAAGACAATCAATTAGCCAAGAACGTGCTTCTTTGTTAGTCATGGGCAGCAGGTTCCTTTCGGCAGAAAGAGCTTCTGCAACACGAGGGTCTCTTCAGGGTGCAATTTCGAAATGGCCTGGAAGAGGACAGATAAATCACATTTCGGATGTTGTTCCTAAAAGCTCTTCAGGCAATCCACTTTGACTCACCGGGATTACAAGTAAATTAATACCTATGCAATTTTCCAACTGCCAGCACCAAAATATTAATGCAAAGAGCAGAAGTGTCTTTCTCCATGGGCGAGTGCTAGGCAAAAGAAACCAAGATGTTATTATCATAACCTTTTAGAGCAGCTTTGCTAAAAAGCTCCTCTCTAGCTAATTCACAAATGGCGACTCTCTTATGATGTCCCACACACTAGTCGACTGATGTATCACACTTGAGGCTGACCAGACGGGGGCAAATCAGTGTGCATTAACAACAAACCTAAAAAGATTTTATCCAAATGATGGGAACATTATGCAAGCTATGGGCCAGGCATCACTGACTACCATGATGCATAATTTGAGCATTAATGTAATTTACATTTTAACACAGGCCCCTGAGTAAACTGATTAGTAGATGCTTATCTCTTAATGTGAAACGGGTTGTTGCGACAGTGACATGTGAGGGCATATAGGCAGGATTACAGGCAGTCAGGTCTGAGCATTACTATAGAGCAAGGGAGTAGTGTGACTGGCTCACTCAAAACATTGTTTTCAAAATCAAATGGCTGTCATTCAAGTTTGCCCAGGAAATTATTTATTGTAGCGGGATCCATTGTTGCTTTTTTTAGCTTCGACTACCTCTAAAGAGATGATACCAGCGACAGGGAGCCTTTCCTATAAAACACAGCAATGCAGGCACACTGCTCACATGGGTCACTCCGTGGGAAAATGAATCTGAAAATAAATAAAGTTTGAAGAGCAATTATTCATCTAGCATTTGAACATTCAATAAAAGCACATTTTCCTCCATCAAATGTCTTTTATCTGTGTCCCAGCAGACTTCTCTTTTTATGGGACAAATTATTGCTCAGAAAAGATGGCAGAAGCCCTTTAAAAAAAAAAAAAAAAAGTATGACAAAGTTGCAGTCCCATGATGCAACGCTCCCAGTGGTTATATCTGCTCCACTCTTTCATCTCGCTCTATTGTTAGGTGCGAGCTGTCACATTAGGAGGAGAACTGGTGGCTCTTTCCCACCCCCAAGTCCTCTTTTCCCCCCCATTTCAGTAGTTGGCAGGGTGGCAAACCCCATACAAAGGCGAGTGTACCGGGAGCATGGAGGGGAGCGCCGTTAGAGGGAAAACAGTTTGGGAATTAAGGTCATTAATTTTCCACTTTCAAGGGCTGCCACACAGACGGAGATAAAGTCAGCATAAATATTCCACACAAGTTTCTCCTGTTTTTCTTCTCTCCCCTTTTCTCTCTCTCTCCCTCTCTCTTTTTTCATCGGCAGCCCATTTATCTCCATACTGTCAATTAGAGGCAAAAGCAAAGAACTAATTAGGAACTGTGCAATTTTAATTAGCTGTTTTGATAATTAAACTAATTGGTTCCCTTGTGTTTCTGCAATGTGCGCCGAGCACTTTTTTTGATATCTGGGCTGCAGATTTCCCATCCGTTGGTTAATTAGTCACTTTTGCATTAAAAAGGAGTCTTTCTTAATAGCCTTAATTTGCAGTTGAAAAGAGAATCTACCATCAATAATTTGTGTAATTGGTAACCGTTTGATTGTAATTTAGAGGCACGACCGGACAGCTCTGCATGTCTAATTCTTAATGACTGGGATTAAAGTTGGATTAAATGTTTGGGGAGAGGATTCTTTGCCCCCAAATGACACCTAAGCTATTTTTGAATAGTCCCATTTGGAATGAGTAGGTGGACTGCAAATTGCTGTTTCATGCATTCAGAGGAGAATATTCAAGTTTTAAGGGTCTCAAAGGTCATAGGCAGTTTCTTTGATTATATTATGGAATATGTTCTTGTTACAGGAAGCAGAGCTGAAAAGGCTCTTTCTGGTTCACTTAAAAGTGAACATGCATTAAGCAGCCACTAGGAGGGGCTACATAAACTGATGTCAGAGTGGTAAACAAACAACTATTGTCCACTTCTTAAACATAATATGTCACGTGGAACATTAAAATAATGCATTCTAATATAAAAAAAACTTACTGAATCTATTATACAGTAAAAAATTAAGATCTGAATTAAACACAGAGGATATGCTAAAAAAAATAATAATAATAAAAGAAAAAAATACTGAGATGATTATCTGTGATGAAGCATCAGTCTCACACATGGAAAAAAAAAAACATCTTGAGTACTGCCCATCAAATGAAGGACAACTTTCAACTGGTATTTCAATTAATTTAAGACAATGTAAGCAAGCACCATCTATCACGTGCATCATTTATCTCATTTATCCAGATATCATCACAACAGGCCTCTCAGAGTCTTTCCTCCTAGCAGGACTTTCCATTGAACGCAGTTAGAGAAAAGTACCATGTCTGATATTGGTTTATAATCAGCTTAACCATTATAAAATATATGAGAGGCTCGTGTTCAACCTCTCCCTGACTCCACCATCCACTGATTGTTTGCCTCAGGATAAATGGGAACCCAACTCGGCTCTATGCTATCTGATTAGGTAGGGTTAATTACTGTGCTGTGTTTTTGAACTGGCTGTACGTGAGCCCTAGCAGTAAATAGATGGGCCTGCTTAATTTCCAATCAGAAATGAATTTTAATTAACTCTGCAACACAAGGCCCACACTCCAGGATGGTTTTCAGTAGCGATTGAGCCCGTATGCAGCGTGCCATAGAACAGGGATACACTCTAGGCCTCCTAATAATAAGAAACAATGGATCGCTCCATCACTAACCATCAGTACAGAACAGAAGCATGATTCGTGTCACTGCACTGGTGAAAGTAATTCCTAGCAGGCTTTATAACAAGCTGGACTATCACAACCTGATGTTTTCTAATAATGAACCACTGTGCTGGCTTATGTCAAAAATTACCCTTAAAACATAATAACAAACATAATTTGTGATTATATGTAATAACCAGATTAATCCTTCTCTTTTTGTGAAAGAAATGTCTTAACAGCATATAGCTTCTCTTTTTAAAACACTTAGAGATAGGGAGGCTGTTTGCACCATTCATACGGGACAAGTCCCAGCCAGGATTTTAATATTGCCTAAAATATCCAGGTTTGTACAGTGCAAGTCGATCGTTGTGTGACATTCATGAGAGCTATAGAGAGCAGTGCAGACAGCTCCTTATGCTTTCGAATCGCTTTCACACCTACTTTGGTGTCTTTTTTGATCAGCGCGCAGCGACACTTCAAGCAAAACAAACTAATAAACAGGTGTGCATGTTTGCATTGCTTTGATTTGGATGTTTTAAGCAATATTAAAATCCTGACCAGGCCGTGTCCCGTATGAACGGCGCATTTAGCCACCCTTAGAGATTGGCCATGGTATTGTTTCGCCATTCAACTGTCAGACCTTTTGTAGCTCAGCATTCAACAACAACTGCCACACTTTCCTTGTTCCCTCAGTTTGTTGTGATTAAATTAATTGGGTGTCATTCACTTCTGCAAGAGGTCAGCAGACATACATTTGTGGTCAAAAGTCATCCATCTATCACACTGCAGAAATGAAAAGTAAGACATGTCAGGCAGAGGAGGCGGAGAGCAAAGGCTCAAACAATGGATTTTAGGGGCAGGGCAATGTCCCAATCAGCTAAGGTTGCTACAGCCTATAGTTTGAATGAATGTAAAGGGGGCTTGAAAGATTTGCACCCTAATGTCTTATGAGCAGATTTGAATTATGATTTCATAATTTACCATAGGTCTATTCGTCACCTTGAAAAAGATCCAGATCTCAAAGACATCAAACAAGGCATATTTTAATCTCTTCCTTGACAGGGATGTGCAATAAAAGTAAAGGAAAAACTATTATGCCATATCACTTGCTAGCAAACAGAGCACTTGTACACTCTGCATCTTGCCTAATGGTTAATCTCGGGTGGATCTCTGACTTGATTGGTTAAGAGTCTCCGCAGGGCAGGTGAATCCCACCAATTGCCCACCATGAAACAGTAACACTTTTATCAGCGGAGTAACAGCTAACAATTATATTACCAGAGCCACATGCAGTCTCCTATCTCACCACTAATAAAAAACAGCCCATCTGTTGTGTTGTTGCTCTCAAAATGACTGTTTTTCTGAATATGGAAGGTGAGTCTTCTAGGCGATCATCTCACATATAAACAAGCGAAAACGAAGAATGTGAAGAAATTAGATTATGAAAACTATTCAAAATGCTTTTAATAGCTCAAACCCTCTTTTCTCTATTTATAACACACATCACAATCACACAAGAACACATGTACACACACATCCCCCTGTGAACACTTCACATAAACACACACACACACACAGACACACACACTTTCCCTTAGCTGTGCTTTTGTGTTTTGTCAGAATTAATGAGAAAAGTTCCCTTGCCCTAGGGGTAATTAGTGTCCTTGGAGTTAAATAAGCTAATACTTAGACACCTCTGGCACAAGCAATTATGTTTGTGTATTGAATAATTGATTCAAAGAGGGGGGAAGGGCTGCTAATCAGATCTGAGCATAATGAATTGATTTAATTAACAGGGGAATCCGTGGCTCTCTGGGAAGCGCGCGCATTTATTCAGAAGCAGGAGCGCGCAGAGCGCATAAATTGGGTGAGAAAGGCAGCGTGAGCATGCTGTTAGGAGTTGTGTCAGCCTCAGAATTGGATTTCTTGAATATAGTTACAGTTTCGGAGCAAATGAGAACTGGGAGGAACACGTTTCTACTCCAAGAATAGCTTCTTCGCAGCAGCTCGATTTAAACGGCTGTTTAAATTAGATTTGAGTTAATGTACTCGTTTCATTTTCGCATGGAATGCACCGTGGCGTCTCACTTTAGTTTTAGACCTCGTTAATTACAAGCGTGGATATTACTGACGCGCTGCCTACGCGAATACAACTGAGGGGACATCTCTACGTACAATCTCCGAAAAACATTAATTACACATTAATAACGGACACACATATGTTTCTCTACATGGCTTTCTGTTTCTGAAAAGCGGAAAACCACACAGACGAGCCTGTGTTACAATACCTTGCGGCAGCAACGCGGACGATTATTTTTGTTGTTGCAAAGCAATTTCTTCTCAGAGACGCGAGCGGCGCGCAGAAGTGTGCTGGAGCCGAGAGCGGATCGCTTGGAGCCGGACTCCTCGCTCCTCAGGACGATGGTGTTGGACAAGGAAGAGGGTAAGTGCACGGATGATTATCGGTGCATTAATTTGCTCCTTACGACCATGGGGAATGCGGGACAGTGAGGAAATGTTACATTTAGCTTTCATTTCCCCCCCGAACGGCACTTCCATGCTCCAGTTCGTGTCACATCAGATGGACACGTTTGGCGTCAGGTTTACATGAGGAAACGCTACTCTCAAAGACTGAATGAAATATGATATTGTCGGCTTAAAAGACGTAACGTTACATAGAGATGAACGTACGTCGCTATTCACGCAGTATCAGTTCGCGCTCATGCAAATCTGTGAAGTTACGGGGAGATGTTTTATCAGCACCGAGAGCATTGGAACCTTTACTGATAGGTCTAAACGAGAACATTAAAATCGCCAATTTGATATCAGTGTATTTAGTTTGTAAATATTTCTGTGTTTGTATAGGCATATGTACAATGCACGTCTCTGTATTTACGCTGCACGCCGGTTCCTATGGAAACGGTTTATAAACTTTTTTCTTCTCTTTTGGAGCTTGCGGTGCTGACAAGTTTTTGCTGAAGATGAATCCCGTTTGTCTACTTTGATACGTTTCTTTAACAACGTTGAGAGAAGAAAATCCCTACAGAGTGTTTTTGACCTTAAAATGCCTTTATTGTCATCTTTCAGGGAATATTGTCATCACACATGTTTAGTTTTTAGCCAGGGGCCCTTTCCCCTCTAAAGTAATGGCTTGCATTTCAGACCCATACTTATGTTTGAAAATGGATATTTCATATCTCTTTGAGCCAACCATCCTTTCACTAACCCATCTAAAAACCAATAAAGGGATTGCCGTGGAAACATAAATTGGTCTGTCTTGTTCAATCCATGTTGCGCTAATGTACCCAGATTAACTCAACTGTAAATTGTCTCCTTTTGGCTGTCTGTCTTGCTAAAAGTTCCCCATATGATTCATGATTCAGATTGCTTTTAACAGCTATTGGCTAAGCAATATGGTAAATGTACAAGGTGATGCAAATGGCATTAGTATGAGAGGATGCACAGGAGCATGTAATGCAGTCAATACTACATTAACTACTGATGCCCAATTACAGAAGCAGGGAGAGTGGCTTTTAGGAGCATTAGGACTTACAGAAAAGCTTAGATCACCTGCTGTTTATTGCCTAAAAGCTTCACCCTTTGCTTGCTGGAGCCGACCAACTGCGCTGGCATTTTGGCAGGGATGGGAAAGCAGCTTGGATCCTCTCTCTCTCTCTCTCTCTCTCTCTCTCGCTCTCTCTCTCTCTTTCTCAGCACATGCTATGTTCAGATGACTGACTGTAATAGAAGGCTATATAGTCTGACTCCAAATATATCTGTTGAGGTAAAACATCCTCATAGTTTAGTACATCTTGTACTAAATTCAAAGTGAGGGAGCTTAGTGGATAAGATGAAATGAACTGAGCTTTGTCAAAAAACAGCCATGTGCACAAACCTCATTTTCACTCACAGCATCCATACGCTTCTGTGTAAGCAAGCATGAATATATCATTGGTACTTGTAAACTTGCTGATACGTTGTGATTTAGAAAAATGTCTTTCAAGCAAATCGTTTTATAATGCGGTTTTGTCACGATTCAGAAGATTATAGATGCCAGTGTCGCTGCTGTATTTGGTTTCCATAACTGATTTTTCAAATGGTTTTGATGTAACTGTAAGTAACCACATCCTGCAATAGAATTATCCTGTTACCTTCTATCCAACATCCTCTGAAAACTAGGAAACAGTTTTCACTATTTTTACTACACACTAAGCTTGCTTCAATTTTCTGACCTAAAATTCACCCTGAGCTGTTAGGAAGCTTTATTAGGTAGTCTTAAAATTTAATTTTTTTTCTTTCCTATATCAAATATTGGATCATTCATATATCTGTTTTCTGCAATGATGTACGAAGCGCTGGAGATTGAAAGTAGAGTGACGTGGGGCTTGTGTCGTAGTTTTGCATGCACTCGCTATTGTACTATTACATTTGGCTTCCCAAAATATCAACCTTTCATATTTCAGGTTCCCAAGCTTTGTTATCAGCAGGTCCTTGCACTGTATTTGATACTTGCTGTACTGTTTTCAGGCAACGACACCATACCATACATTTACTTGATCTTGTACTTTCTTACCACGATTCTGAGAGAGTGAAAAGAACCACTCCTCCTTTTCATGACTACCTTTAAATAAAAGAAGCTCTCAGTTGACTTTTAATTCTCTCTGGAGAAATACGGTATTCAGCCATCTTCTTTCCCTTCAAGGTATTTAAAACTATCTGGATTGGGAGAAATAATTGGGTCCTCATTGTGGACTTGTTCAGGATTGATCATACACATCGCTGGGCTCCATAAGAAGCTGGAGAAGAGAAAAGAACACCCTTCTACATCCACAGTTACCGTTCCCGTTTAATTAACCAATGAAATTTGTTCGTTCCAAATGTGTATATTTGAAATGCAATGTTTCAAATGAATACTAGACCCATGATCTGTCTGCTGCTTTAATAAAACTCAGGGCTTCAAGCACCAGTTTTTATTTTGAAATAAGAATTGCTTCATTCTTTACTTTAGTTACCATGGTAATTCGGTCTTGTAGCAGTTTTATATTGATTTTGAGAGTGGACAGTAATATTTATATTCTGTTATTCCCCTTTCTGTGGGTTGATTTCTAATTTCCACTTGGAGATTACTTTTATACATTCCTTAAGTCTTTTCACTGTTTTTCAACCTGCAAGGTAATTTTCTCGTATTTGCTATTTTCTCAGCTTATTGGCTTGTTCTTACTCTAAATTAAACTTGCCAATTTTAAGTATTGAAATTACATCAATGTTTCTATTGCAATATTGCGCCTGGATTCAGGGCCTAATGCTTGTGTTCCTGCCACTTATATTGCTTCAGCCTGAAGAAATTTCTACTTTATAAACATTTCCTCCTGATTCAATTACAGTTCAATATATCTGCAACTGATGTGTCCTCAACACAGAGATCCGTCATTGCTCTCTGTGGTCTTAAATTGGTGTGCTTTTTTTGATGGTTTTGAATGCATGATAGTCTGACATTCTGATGAGGCTGAAGTGTTAATCATTACAAGGTGATGCACCACTTTCAACAGTACAAAATTGGAGAGCTGGCCATATAATTTTAGTGTAACTGCATGCAGGTTTGTTGCTTAAATCCTGAGGACACAGGGCCACATTTTATGGGTGGTCCTCTCCTTTTTCAGGAGCTGGGACAATGTTCCTTTCCTCATGAAGAGAATCAAACTGGGCAGAAGAGTCAGATTCCAGTAAACCTTATGCGAACAACGTACAGTTTACCAACCCTATTTCTGTCTCTATCCCAAGGCATGAAGCCAGAGATTTCCCTATCCGAAACTGACACAATGATGTAGTTTACATTGCTGACCAGCATGTGACACTGCAATGCTGCCACAGAGATACAGTAAAAATGGAGAAGACTTGGACTATGCACGTAAACCTTACGCGAGGTATGCAAACGAACATGGTACAATACATTTATTAATCCGCATTAATGTTAGTTAATAAGACAATCGTTCAATGTTTGTTCATGTTTTCGTTGCGGTTAAGTGACCTAGCTGTGTCCGACTAGGGATGAGACGTGGGCTGACGACGTCGTTGTTTCAGAAAATATACGGATTTTATGTCCACACGAAAAAACGCAAAGGTGGCGTTTTCAAATTTATCCACTCTGGAACCTGGTTTAAAAAAAAATATTGGTTTCACTCTCCCAAAATGCCGGATCCGTGTGGATGAAACACCTACGTATTTATGCGTATGCAGCGAAATGCATCTCTGTGTGGACGGGACATTGATCACTATCAGACTTCTGCTGTCTCACATCAGTGACTGCAGTGTATCTTGTTTTCCATCATTTTATCGCAGCTGAAAGGGCATCCGAAAAAAGACGAAGGTTCTAGAATGAAAGTTAAAGGTACTCATCAGCTCATCAGAACCGCTCACCAGCTCGATCATATTCCCTTTGTGTTACGTGTAAACACTTTTATTAAATCTTCATCCAATGTCTTAACACTGTCAAACATCAAGGGAGCCATTGGGGAAGGCTCATGTTGCATCCATATGGTCTGTCATGACCGCGTGTTTCTATGAATTCTTCCCATCCTTCTGTTTCTTTGTGTAAAGTTATTGGCAAGTTTTTAAATAATTCCAGTAAACATTGGATTTTTGAAGAGCTTCAAGGACATACAGTCCATCACTGAAGCATTGGGAACACAGAAAACCTTTTATAACATCCTCAGACATGCTGCCAGCAAGATGAATCGTCATTTTTAGGCTACCTTTTAAAATGTCTCAGAGCAACCTTATCTTTCACCTTGAGTCCTGAGACGAATGCAGACAGGTGCAGCGTTCAGTAAAAAAAGCTACATGAGCGAGAGAGGCCCAGAAAACAATGTCTATTTGTAGGGTGTGTATATATTTTGATGTTGATGTAAATGAGGTCCAGTTATATTTAGCTTCATCTTGAAAAGAAAAAATATATGTAATATTCCAGTGTCTGTTTTTTCATTTCAAATTTGTTTCTAAACTGGAATGCTCTACAATATTAGCTACTCCCAGTGGACATGCTCCATGTAATAGTACATATGCTCTGCTGAAAGTGGGATATAAAGCTACATATTGATGATTTTACACTAGGTGGTTTTTAATTTACTTTCCTTTTGGTCTTTTAGACCATAAGTTATTCCCTCGTGTCACCTTGTCGCAGCACCTCTCGCCAGCACGTCTCGCTGCAAGGGTGAGTTGCTTCGTCTATTGCATTTGTGTGTGTGATCACTTTCTCCTTTACTCACAACACACACACTCAGCTTCTCTTGAAGCAGGGCGTCACACTTAGCTCAGTACAGGTGCCCATGCTAATGAAATAAATGACTAGCAGATTTTGCTTAAGGTCCTGTCCTCCCTGCCAGCTCTTTCCGTCCACCAGAGACACTTTTATAAACTCCTCATTAACCTTACTACATTCTGTAACTTGATAAAAGCTCTCTTAATGATACCTACACTGATATCCACATCTGGCTCTAATGATGTTAGAAAGTGCAGCTTGAGGTATCATAGCTGTTCATTAGTGTTGCCTTTATGAAAAAATACAAATATCACTCACCTCGCCTTGATGTCTTTATAATGTAAATATCACCTGACTCAAATATGATGAAACCATGATAAAAAATGTCAGACATGGGTTGTGGAAGCCTTGCTGCATTGTGAATGTTTATGAGGGAGCGTTATGCAGTTATGAATGATTCATGTTGAAATAGAATCTTGTGGCATAATTGTAACAGGGTCTGTTTATGCATGCAAGATTCCATCTTGTTATACATTGATCTTCCATTACGCCTATTAGTTAAAAGGCCTTTTTTAATCCCTCCTGAAATGCTCCCTGGATACGTATTCACAAGAGTGTGTTTACCGGAGAATTGCAGGCAGACACTGATAACGGTTGTGTTGGTTTTTGGATGGTGTGTTTTGTAGGTACATTGGTATGTGGGCATGTGTATGTGTGTGCACACCTGTGCGATTACATGTGTACAGTAGAGCTGTAATCGGGCCTTAAAAGTTAGGCCCGACAGGACCCGAGCCCGACAAGTACATTTTGATTGACAGCTTTTTTTAAAGCCCGAACCCATTTACAGCCCGACATTATTCAAATGTGCGCACGCACACAACTCTTTTGCCTTTTGTCAATAATGAGTCATTTATACATGTTTTAACATAATCTATTCATAACTAACGTAGACTAGACCACTTGGAAGTTGGAATAAAGAAATAAAATAAGTCTTCTGTGACTTCGTAACATCACAGCATTCTAGACATAGGCTCATTTAAGCCTATAAATAGACCAACGCACCAATAAAAACAAGTAATTAATTAAATTAAGATAAATTTTTAATTAATATGGATATTTGTCAATAACGAAATTAAGATAAAGGCTCTGCCGGATTTGCTTCGCACTAGCAAATTATATTTAATAAAATAATAATGCCAACATTAGAGTAAATACTCTGTCCACATTATGCATTTAATACTCAATATTTAGTTATCATTTGAAAAACCATTACTCAGAGATTGTTTTTGTCAAGGAAAATGATTGAATCCACTGTAGATGGCTTCAGCGGGTTCCTACGCTCACTGATGGTGCGTCATTATTCTCATTATAAACCTGGTCAAAACTTTTCCATACCTCAGACTTTGCTTTAGTTGCTGGTGCAACCAAAACGTAATCGCCAGAGGCAAGCCTGCGTTACACCTACTCAGCATTCATTTTCAAATCTTTCTAGCGCTTATCTAAACACATCACATGACCGCTCGTTTACCTCGCAAACCGGAGCGCAAGCCCGAGCCCGAACCGAGCCTGTGGAAGATGATATAAATTAGTTTTACAGTGTGCATGCATTTGTATGTGTGCAATTGGTTTGCATGTGCAGAATATATTTACGGTGTATGTTTATAACGTTTGAATGTACGCATGACACAGTGAGTTGTTGAAGTTGTAGTTCTTGGTATAGCTGATCTGCATCTGTGTTTTGCTGTTGACGATTACTGAACAGCAGAGTGAAGCAAGATGAATTCTGAAATAAGTGATGCACAGTTCAATATATTCAATTTGTAATTTGTGGAGTGAGGAAGTTACTCAAACTATTGCTTTAATTTGTTTGGAGATTGTAGCCTCTTGACTCACTTCACAAAACACACACAGCAACTTTACCAACATGCCTTAAGTCCACATTCATTGTGCCAGTGCTGAAACACCCCCCCCCCCCCCCCCCCGATGTGCCTAAATGACTACCGCCCCGTAGCACTCACACCCATCGTTATGAAGCGCTTTGAGCGACTAGTCCTAGCACACCTCAAGGACTGCCTCCCACCCACACTGGACCCACACCAATTTGCCTACCGTAACAATAGGAGCACAGATGATGCAGTATGCACAGTGCTGCACTCACTACACACCTGGACAATTACAACACATATGTATGGATGTTTTTTTTTTTTTTTTTTTTTTTACTTCAACTCAGCATTTAACACTGTCATTCCCTCCAAGCTGACCACAAAACTTAAAGACCTGGATATTGAACACCTTCCTCTGCAACTGGATTATGGACTTTCTGACCAAAGACTCAGCATATTAGGTCAGGCCACACCTGCTACACCACCAACATACTCAACACCGGTTTACCACAGGGCTGTGTGCTGAGACCATTCCTCTACTCCCTCTACACCCACACCTGCTCCAACACACTCAAAACCCGCAATCCACAGGGCTGTGTGCTGAGACCATTCCTTTACTCCCTCTACACCCACAACTGCAAGCCTGTGCATGGATCCAACTCCATCATTAAGTTGATGATGTTCATTTGTTCATAGTTTCTGCTTATAGTGTACATACACTTATTACATAATCCATCTGTATAGTATGTTCATAGTACACCTATCTGTATATCATGCTGATAGTATTTAAAAATTTGTAAATTATGTCCATACCCTTATCTCTATATTTATTGTACATTTGTAACACTTTGTAGACACTGTATATCCTGTACTGCTTATTGCACTTCTGGTTAGATGCTAACTGCATTTCGTTTGCTTTTACCTTACATGTGCAATGACAAAGTTGAACCTAAAATATATGAATAAATTGTTTTTGAAAGGTCTCTCTTATTCACCAACGCTTTGATAAAAAATACAGTAAAAACAGTAATATAGTAAAAATAATTACGGTTTAACAGTTTTCAAATTTAATATATTTTCAAATATCATTTATTGCTGTGATGGCAATATTTATCAGTCATTACCCCAGTTTTCAGTGTCACGTGATTCTTCAGAAATCAATCTAATGTGCAGATTTGGTGCTCAAGTAACATTATTTTTATTAATGGTAAAAACATGATGAATGAAAGTATAAAAAAAAAATCTTAATGACTCCGAACTTTTGAATGGTAGTAGTATATTGTATGTATTTTAGGTAGGCATGTACATGTATGTTATTTTTGTACCTTCATGCTCAGTTCGGTTTATAGTATTTCTGCTATTCAAGGAGAAGCCAAACCATCTGCTTATTTATCATAATGCCTTTATTTTTTTATTTTAAATGTAGAGATTCTATTCATCAATGTTTGCAATGCTGACTAGGTCACAGCTATAGATATAGGAAACATGTAGGACAGAGGTTTTTTCTTTTCAGTTGGGACAACATAATGAAAACTCCCCCCAGCTCAATAAACTTTCCATATATATATGTGCCACGAACCAATAATAACAGAGCTCATGTAAAATACTTAAGAAAATAGTTGGGGGAGAGAAATCCAATATAGCCTGTGTAAACACATTCCATCCAAATATTACATGGATATTAAAATCTATTCCTATTTTTAATAAAAAAGCCACAACATATAAGAGGATGCTGTTAGAGAAAGCACTGGAGGGAGGCTGGTAAATGGAAACTCAGTCCACTTAATGAGATACTAACTTCCACAGTTCATTGGCTGACCTTCGATAAATCAAATACTGAATACCTAATTAAAGGCAGTGGTTGCCGGTTAGTTTGTATTGTTCCTTAAAGGGGAAGGACACAGTATTGGTGAGGCTAATTTAATCAATGTGCCGTGTGATGGTTCTGATCCATTTGAGTGGCAGCTGTGGTCCAAGCACTTGGCCACTCTGCTCTGCTTTAATTGAAGTTGGAAACGGAGCACAGGCTGAATAATGCTCGGCAACCCCTCTTTCTGCCAACCGATAATTTTATCCTTTCTTGACACATTTAAACGTAACCGTCTCCCATGCATGGTTGGAGCTTATAATGGACTGGCCATTTGATTTAACTTTTGAATTCTCCAGCAACGTCAGTAACCTTGGATGAATGGTGTGGTCATTCAGTTATTGCGCTCTCAATGCTGCTATGGAGATGATTGGAATACACTCAAGTTAACTTGTCATTGAAATGAGAACATGGATGTTATTTAAACCTAATTATAATGACTAGAAACTAAACCAAACCTTTTACTTAGAGAAGAAGATTGGAATTCTGGTCGATAACAGCAAGCTAATAATAATTTTCATGTTATGGCCAATAACCAATAAATGGTTATGATATTATACATAAAAAATAAAAAATAAAATTAAATGCACAAACTGAATGTATGCATCACTATTAATGTTATCAGAGGTGCACATAATTTTTTTAAGCCTGGTTCTCATAAAAGGTAGGCCTAGTATTAAATGCAGATACAATTATTTTATAGTAAACTTAAAAATAAAATGCTAATATTTACTACTACTTTCTTTGTTTGCCTCTTTAAGAAGGATCCCTTTATGAATCCCCCAATTGTAAGTCGCTTTGGATAAAAGCTTCTAAAAAAAAAAAAGTGTTCATTTTCAAACTTAAAATAAGCAGGGTTTTATTTAGCAGTTTTGCATTGTGCTTTGAAAATGGCATGGTATAGCCTAGATTTATGCTTTAAGTTTGAAAAGAAATCTACAGTTTGTCGTTCTAAAATGGTGATTGTGCATTAACAGCCTTGTTACAACCTTGTCGGTCCGCAAATGCACTGTCAGAACTTATTTACATAGCACATTTTTTATTTGGACTGTGCATGTCGCGGACCTGATGACTTATGTGCACCCCTGAATATTCTAATGTATGTACAGCATGGAAGACTGCTTTTTCCCCAATGGAGACATCCCCAAAATAAGTACCAAATTTACCAATTACACACAAACTCACAGACTTGAAATACTGTAATTGTTTAGCAGTAAGAATAAGTATCTTCTAAATATAGATTGACACTTGAAACAAGCCCTGAAGCACACATGGCTGGGAAACTGTAGTAAATCCAAAATATACTCAATGATATACTTCTAATATATTCAATGATAACACCACAGAAATGTTCACCTGATTAAGGCTGGTACAGTAAACCAAAAAGCCTGGGAAAAAGAAATGTAATTGTTGAAATCCAAACCCTTCTTCATTATTTACCCCATAAGGAGATGGGCAGCCGAGACAGTGTTCAAGTGGCCCAGAGGCCTCACACACCAAACAAATACCCCCCGTGGTGGATTTGCATTATTCATCTCTTAACAGGGCCCAAATGCAGTAGTGCTGCATGGCGTTTCCTCCATTTTCAACCTTGCAGCATGGTTCTGAATGGCACACCTGTCTCCTGGCATATCTTTTGAAACGCTAAATGTGTAGTAATTGCCGGGGAGAGAGGAATTTCATACATCACTACCTAACATTGGGAGTGACAAACTTTAGAAAGCCTACATTTATGCCTAGCCAAATGCATTTTTAATGTTGGCTAAAAAGTGTTGGGGCATCATTGTGCAACGGATGGTGGAAAGAGGCTCTGACGGTGCTAATGGTTACATTCTTGCCAGGAGTCATGAAGTAGCAGATAAGATTGTCTTCCTTTTTTTTCCTCAAAGTCTGAAAAGATCTGGAGGGAGAATAGATGGATTTATTCCATTATTTAGATGCAAATGCAATCTGTGGGAAAAGAGGGGAAAATGAATTGAGTTCATATATATGAAGAGTCATTCATCAGTGGGGGATATTGACAGTTTATGCCTTCTGGTGGAGTAAATGGGTAGAGGCTGCCATCTCTGAGCTCTGTCTAAATGAAGACCTAAAACAAACACGCACTCCAGGCCTACTGTAGAGAACTACTTCTAGACGGGTGTCGCTTGATTGGCTGGATGTGAGGTCACACACCTCCCTATTCTTTCTCTATCGAGCAACTGATTGTTCCTCTTAAACTCCTCTAACCCCTGAGTCGGTTTTGTTCTCCCTCTCCATTCACACAAGCTTTTCTGATTCTGGTCTGTTGACAACTCACCTTCTAGAGCTTTTTTCTCACCATGCGAGCGCCAAAGTGTTAGAACAACTTGCCTATTGCAATAACACTGCCAGTTTTCGCACGTCTCCAAAATAAGCAGTAATGAATTTAATTAGATAGCTGTTGCAATATCGCTGATACATTTCTTTTAATTAACCCCATGTGAATAAATTAAAATTAATAGGAGAAAGAAAAGTGTAGAGCAAAGAACAACATGCTCGCACATACACACACACACACACACACACACACACACACGCTAATGAAGTTATCCATTAATTGGAATCACATCTGTTTGCCAAAGCTTCAGCAGAGCATCAGGAGCTAACATTGTGTTTAGTTAGCCTCTCAATCTCCTCATCAGAAAGAGAGAAAGAAGGCCTTTGGTCCTAGAAGTGACTGCAAGTGTAAGAAATGCACCTCTGACATGATGGAAATGACCGCCAGGGCTTGGAAAAAAGAAACCCCCTGTTTCCAGGCTCTGCTTTACCCAGACTCCCCATACTGCTATGCTTGAAGCCGGGCCAGTGTTATTGCAGGCCTAATGTGGCTGCCTCATTTTGGCTGGATCAGAAGTAATTATGCTCGGGGAAAGTGGCTGCCGACCGCAGGGGTCAGGACACTTGTAACATGTGAAAAGAGCAATTATTCCCGGAGACCAAACCCTCCCTTATCCCGGGCAGTGCCAGGGTCACTGCGAAGGAGCAGCACTGCTCCGTTTCACCGGGGCTTATTAGTGGCAGCAGGCTGCTAAAGTTTGTGAAAGTGCATCATATTAATGAACATTCTCGTTCCAACCACACTGGTCGTGCCAGACCTGATCTCTCTCTCAATTTTTTTCCCTCCCTCTTTCTTCCTTCATCTTTCTTTCAGTCAAACATTATTTTTTCTCCTCTATCTTCCTTTGTTGTTCTTTCAGTCAAATGTATTCTTCTTCTTAACTTTTCTGGGTTATTAATTATATCATCACACTAGCAAGCAAAGACAGGCCTGATTTCATAAACAGAGCATCCACAACTGTGTTACCTTTCATTTACCCACAAATTTACAGCTGAACATATACTATTCTCCTATTTTGTGCTGCATAATGTCCACCGAACACATGAATCAATGTTTCAGACTGTTCTGCCTAGTCCTTATCAACTAAGATCAAGCTCTTTATTAATTTGTCTGTGATTTAGCCTGTCATATTCTACCTGATATTATTACCAGATGTGTTTTGTCTTGGCAGGAAAGGAGACTTAGTGTCTACAAGCTCAATTACAGTAATGATGTGGACTGATTGAAAGGAACTGATTCACACAGACAATAGCAGGACATCTGCCTTAGTTCCCCATTAACCTCCACGGTGGCTGGCTGACAAATTATAGTCCAGATTGCTATGGTCATGGCTTACATGCACACAATGGGCTCCTATGCACAGCTAGAGCTAACACAAATCTTTGGTTTATGATAAAGTTCATCACAGTAGTTTTAAAATAGTCTTAATTTTAAATAGTTGTCATGCTTATTTGGCATAATGATCTGTCATTCTATTAATTAAAATAATTAGCAGGCTGTGTGCTTCAGCTTCTGTCAAACCCCTCTCAGAAAAGTGACACTTTAAAATTCATCCCCCTGTAAATAAATAATAAATATTTAAAATATAATCACAAAGTCATCATTTTTGTTTTTACAGAAAGTATTATAACAATTTATTTGATTAGGCGTATTAGTAATAGAAAGGCAAACATTATAATACTTTCTCATTTGCCGTCAGCATTAAGCTAATACGCATTTATATAATTTGAATAAATCTTTGAATGACTAATGAACATTTAATTTCACAAACTTTGCAAACTCAGTCGAATCCAGCTGTATGATCTTGTGAAGTGTGCAGTTTTATCCAGCATGTGAATTGAATGCTTTAAACTTTAAACTCTGATTTCAAATTGTGTTGCGCTTTATGCATTTGCCCACTGTCATATTCATGTCATTTTCACTGTGTGTTGTATGTAAAATGAGGGTTACTCTGGCATTATTTGAAAAATATGATTCCCAATGCACAAAAACTTCCCAGAATATGGAATGCTGGTTAGTGTTTTTTTCTTCTTCTTTTTTTTTATATTATAATTTTATTAAATATTTATTTGTGAAAAATACTGTCATCTAAAGTATTAGTATGTTTCTTTTACACATTTTTGAATCCATTGTCAAATGATTTAAAATTTCTTAAATATTAATAATAATAATTTTAAAAATTATATCTGCTTTATATCTGCCCCCCTGCTTTCCGGGATATCGACATCGCCTTTCAAAAAACACATATCGGTCAACCACTAGTCCAAAACAACGATAACAACATTGAAAAAAACAAAACTTTTTCAAAATATCTTCTGTGTTCCACAAAAACAAATGCATACTGGAATAAAATGAAGGTGAGTAAATGATGGCATGAATTTCATTTTTGCGTGAATAATCCCTTCAATAAAAGCTTTCAGTTCTCATATGTTATTCTTGGTCTAGCTTGATCTAGCTGAAGCTGAATACAAGAGAGTTGCACATGTAAATGCCCTCTAAAAAACATCTCTGAGCAGGGTCAGGTGAACTCAAAATCTTAATTACTGTATATTGGATTTCAAGACTGAGGTTTAAAACTACATCCTATCTGGTACACTTTAATTCCAAACACCAACTACAATATCAGTTCCATCCATTCAGCTAGTAAACATGTGATTCAGGACCGCATCTGCCCAATGTCGGGGTAAGATGCAAGTGCTTATCAAGTGTCCCATCCCTGTCACCACCAAGACTCCCTTCTGGCAAACGGTTCAGCTCAATCAGAGACTACAACCTCCCATGGCTACATCAGCTTTCATTTGTCACACTGTTGCCCTTCTAGTGCAATCTGTCTCAACCACCATACACTCATCTCCAACATGCACTCCTGCCTCTTTTCGGAGTACTACCTTAAACCAATGAGCGTCTCTAATCTTACATTGCTTTTGGAATCATACCTGTTAAACTAAAGGATTTGTTGCATCTGACCTAAAATTCTTTGTACTGTCCGCCTGCCATTGAAACCGTTCAGACACTTTTCATTCACTGCTGGTTTTTAATATTTCGGAGAACCCTTCTGCTCCATGCATGCACTGCTGCTGACATAACCAAAGGTTGTCATACATGAAAAATCATGCCAACAGCTTTGCGACAGATGACTGCCTGTAATCCCTCATACATCTGTAGTTTAAGTCTCCAGCACTTTGTCCCTCTAAATTGGTCCCTTTCTCAGATGTTTTGAGGTCATGCACATGGTTTATGCCGTTGAGGTTCGTTTAAGGGCATTGTGGGATTCTATGCAGGCCCTCATAAAGTACAAAGCCATGTTTATACTTTAGTAATAATGAATTTTCTATAATTTATGCATATTGTAATTAGTGGTGTGCCTGAATTTGATGATGTGGTCATAAACATGTTGGTCTTTTCCATGTAATTATAATAAATGAGAATTTAAACTTTCAAACTTGAAAATATAAAGTTTGTAAGTCAAACAAAAGCTCAAATTTCCAGCAAAGATAATTCAATTCCTTTTTTAGTTTCAAATTGTAAATAATTCAATGCAAGTTACTCAGTGATAACCTCCCGTGGGTTGTTATCTGCTCTCACCAGATTATTGAGTGAGCTTGAGGATCAGTCAGATTCAAATCAGATTCTGAACAAATTGTTCAGATCTATTTTGTAAACCTACTCGACCAGAAATTCAACAAAAAAACCTTACACAAAAGAATCAATCATTCACGACTCAGAATGTCTAAAATCTGAGTTAAAAGGCGACTTCAATTTTTAAAACATCCACTGTAATTGCAAAAAAAAAGGAAAAAGTGTTTGAAATTTCTGCTTTCATATTCTGCAAAAGAAGAACATCATACCGGTTAGGGTTACTTAATGATGACAGAATATATTTTTGGATGAACTTTCTTTTTAAGAGCATATTAGAACATGCCTTCTTAAAATGGCATCATCATTGGCTTCTACTGTGTGCTTACTTAAGCCCCTTTCACACTGCCATTCCGGCAAATACAGGGGTAAAGTGTTCCTGTAATTGTTCCCTGGTCGCTAGATTTGGCACTTTCACACTGCCAGTGATGACCCGGTATATGTGCGTGCTTTCACACACAACTCGTGAAGATCCCGTAACGACACGTGACATCAGCGCGTGACGTGTAATGTACGAGTCGACAACGCTTGGCACGTTATACTTTAACTGAAGCAAGCAAACGATCTCGGCGTCAGCGCAGAAAGTGAGGAACTAACTGATCTCTGCTTGATTACAGTTTGCACATATGTTTTCGTCGCGAATGTTGATCTTCCTTCAAAACAGCCGGTAAAAGAGTCGCGCGATAACGCGCGTCATCACTTCGATACGGAATTAGATCTGGCTTTTGTTCACACAGCGCTCGTTCCGGATCGATTACCGCAATGTTACTATGTCCCCGACCCGGGTTCGATTCGGTAATCAATTCCGGGACGTGGTTGCTTTCACACAGAAGGCGACCAGGCAATGTTACGGGAATATTGCGGGTCCGACGTGCAGTGTGAAAGGGGCTTTAAAGATGCAACAGAGGAAACAATATCTGACTACAAAGACAATTTTTTTAAAAAAGATATGATTATTGTGCTGTAATGCTTTAAAATGATTCCTTGACTTTTTTCCCTCATGCTATAAACCTTAAATACATCAAAAGGGCACTGATTTGATTTTTTTTTTTCGATATCCACAAAAATGGAACTTGAAATGAAGGCCTACATAGAAACCGGATCCTATCTTTATAATGGAAAGAACATGGTCTGACAGTTTCAAATGCAAAAACGCATCCATACATATTCGACTGAGATAAGGTCTGTAAAGGGTGGATGGGCGCAAAAGAGGCATATGATAGGGTGCACACCAATTACTAATAGCGAATTATTTTCTTCCCTCCCTTTTATTTATTTGGAAGAAATGTTTGATAAGGCAAATGCTGCCTCTTGAAGGAAAATACGCATCTACTGTTAGGATATGAATCAAGTGGCGGATAGCAGGATATGCTTTTTTTGTGACATGAAATGACATAGGAAGGTCAGAGGCACTTGTATCTGTTAAATGGATTGGGTTAAGTGGGAGTTGCCACCTCAGTTTGTGTCTCTGTTTACAATGTTATACTTTTTTGTTCTGCATAAAAGAAATGGGGGAAGGGTCTCCTACCGAGATTCCAGGCTGTGCAAAGAATGATGACAGATGCACTCATAAACCCCAAAATACCAGTTTGCTGATGTCAGAGTCAACATTACGTACTTTTATTCAGTCATTTACTCTGTCATTTCAGGTTTAGAATGTGCTGAGGCTATATAGGGCTTCTAAAAGCATATCTTAGCTGGCTCTTTTTTGGAAAACAATGTGAGGTTTCTCAGCGATGGCAGAAACAAGATGATTAGCTCAGACAGAATCCAGCGCTCCTCACATCAGCTAACTCATCCTGGAGGTTGCTCTAGCCTGGTGAGACAGGAGTTGTTAGCCGCCTTAAATCTGGGTTAGGAAACCTGTCATGGTGTGATGGGCATATTCAGTTACCGACAAACCTGAATTCATCCATGTAATTACAGAACGGGAAAGCTCAAAGGTTTTTGTATATGGGCCTTGAGTGGTTTACAACAGAAAGGGTTAAGCTCGCCATGGTTAACTTTTTCTTTAGCCACAATGCACGTTGTTAAAAGGTGGGAGGAAAGTGGGGGCCTAAACCAATTATGTGTGGTTCTCCTGAGGTGGGGGAAACGACCTTTGTGTATAATTAGTTCT
This sequence comes from Carassius gibelio, assembly GCF_023724105.1. NCBI lineage: Eukaryota > Metazoa > Chordata > Actinopteri > Cypriniformes > Cyprinidae > Carassius > Carassius gibelio. Next base: position 27,405,877 of record NC_068377.1, read on the forward strand.
CTTATTTAAAGCAAAGATTTTGAATAGAATAACTAATTAGCTGTCATAAAAGGCAAATTAAAGATTTTTGTGCCATCCCTTGGGGAACTGAGGGAGCCTGATTCCCAAGCTCGTTTCAGTCTCGTACACACACTCACGTACAAACACAAGACACACTTTTTCCTCGCAGACGAGCTCTCTCTCTCCTCATTAAGACTGTTTCTAGTTCTGTAGAAGGCAGACAAGAGAGTACTGTTGGCATACCTGCAGAGTGCACATCTAACAAGCCATGAAATGCAGGTAGAAAACGACCGCCCTCAGCTAGTGTGGCTTCAATTTAAAGGCTTTTTACCTTCATTTATACTGAACATTGTTATTTATAGCGAGTTTTGTGATCCTAGTGTGACGGCTTCAAGAGCCCTGTATTGGGGCCGGTAAGGGGATGTGGAGGAAGCTGGAGGGGGAAGCACACCGCTAATTGATGGCCATTTACTCTGTCATTTCAGGTTTAGAATGTGCTGAGGCTATATAGGGCTTCTAAAAGCATATCTTAGCTGGCTCTTTTTTGGAAAACAATGTGAGGTTTCTCAGCGATGGCAGAAACAAGATGATTAGCTCAGACAGAATCCAGCGCTCCTCACATCAGCTAACTCATCCTGGAGGTTGCTCTAGCCTGGTGAGACAGGAGTTGTTAGCCGCCTTAAATCTGGGTTAGGAAACCTGTCATGGTGTGATGGGCATATTCAGTTACCGACAAACCTGAATTCATCCATGTAATTACAGAACGGGAAAGCTCAAAGGTTTTTGTATATGGGCCTTGAGTGGTTTACAACAGAAAGGGTTAAGCTCGCCATGGTTAACTTTTTCTTTAGCCACAATGCACGTTGTTAAAAGGTGGGAGGAAAGTGGGGGCCTAAACCAATTATGTGTGGTTCTCCTGAGGTGGGGGAAACGACCTTTGTGTATAATTAGTTCTCTTATTTAAAGCAAAGATTTTGAATAGAATAACTAATTAGCTGTCATAAAAGGCAAATTAAAGATTTTTGTGCCATCCCTTGGGGAACTGAGGGAGCCTGATTCCCAAGCTCGTTTCAGTCTCGTACACACACTCACGTACAAACACAAGACACACTTTTTCCTCGCAGACGAGCTCTCTCTCTCCTCATTAAGACTGTTTCTAGTTCTGTAGAAGGCAGACAAGAGAGTACTGTTGGCATACCTGCAGAGTGCACATCTAACAAGCCATGAAATGCAGGTAGAAAACGACCGCCCTCAGCTAGTGTGGCTTCAATTTAAAGGCTTTTTACCTTCATTTATACTGAACATTGTTATTTATAGCGAGTTTTGTGATCCTAGTGTGACGGCTTCAAGAGCCCTGTATTGGGGCCGGTAAGGGGATGTGGAGGAAGCTGGAGGGGGAAGCACACCGCTAATTGATGGCTCCCATCAGTGGCGCTAGACCAATTAGCATTCTTCTTTTTCCAGTTTTGATAAAGAAATAAGATGGTTGAATACCACCGGAGCTCTTATTCACATCCAAGTCATAAATTTATCTAACAAGCCCTCGCTCTCCTGCCCTCTCTCTCTCTTTCAGTCTTTCCTGAGTGCCCTTACATTTTTACCTCATTTTATAACCAAGGAAATGCTAATTATAGTATTCATAGCACCGCTGATGTGCAGATGATCCAGAATCACTGAACAAATTGGAATCCAATAAATGAACGTGCATCACAGAGGGAAAGTGTGTGAATGAGCATATACAAGGGTTGTGCACCATTGCGAATTGAATTGAGAGTGCCTTTTTAAATTCCAATTCATTTGCTGTATTCAAGTATAGCAATTCAAATTGTAATATAAGGAAGTAGAATTCAAGTGAATTCATATAACTAAAGTAAAAAGTAAAGTTTGTCAAGACAAAATTTGAATGTGTGAATTTGGCTTTGCCTGTTTGAAAGATTTGAAGATTTTTTTTCAAACTTATCATGTACTAAACCTCTCTTGGAACTACAGTGCAAGGTTAGTCCAGTTAGAGGAGGATACACAAAAAAAACATTAATATGCTGATAGTTGCATGCGGCATACCGGATAATGGAGTTCATGCCCACTGGCGTACATTTGTTGATCATGTACAGTAGAGCCATTACCGGACATTAAAGCCAGAGCTGAAGAAGAGCTGCTGCCTGTGACCTCTGCCATCAGAATACTCTTAACGGACATCTCGTCTCGTACACAGATGCACTTACAATCAGCTAAGCATTACATAAAAATGACGATACCAGGAAAATATTCATTTAAAGGTATAGTCCACCTAACTACGAAATCAGTTCATATCCTTCCAAACCTGCTTGACTTTCTTTTTCTGTCGAACACAAAAGTTGTTGTATATGATGGAAGTCAGTAGGGTCCAAACAACATTGGACCCAAGTGACTTTCAAAGTATGGCCAAAAAAAGAGTTAAGTTTTGTTTACAACTTCAAAATGCAATATTTTTTTGGTTTTACAGTGCAGAAGAAACCAAAGTCAAGTTTTGATCAGTAAATAATGACAGAATTTTTATTCTGTGCCGACTATCACATTTAATTCCTCACAAATACCTAAAATTAACAGTTGAATAACACACATTCTTTGGATATTTACAGAATGTTTTTACACTTTTTCCACACTGTAAAAAGGCTAATGCTTAAATAAAAAGCCCTCTGTCCAGATGTGGACTTTGTGAGAGAAATGTGTTTTGAAAGCAGAGAGCAAAAGAGAGGTATAGAGAGAGGGAGAGTGCCGGGTTAGCTGCGCGTTCTATTAGACGGATCAATAGCTCAGTGTGGGAGAGAGTGTCTTAAGAGCTGTTGTCCTGCGCTTTCAGCTGTGGCAGACCTGTTAGTGCTGGCAGAGGGGTGCCGAGTGCCAGAGTTACCAGCTCTGGCCTGGGGGCGGCTTTTAGTCCACACACAAATGTCAGACCGCAGATAGACTATTAGTGTTTAGTGCAGTTATTAAATGGACTTTATTTGTCCTTTAGGAGGCTAAAAGGCATGCTTAAAGGGGGGAAGCTACATGACAACGCGGCGATTTAGCCGGCTTGGTTACTCTTCTCTGGTCGCAATGCAGCGAGCCCGAGTGTAAAAGGAGATCAGGCTTTAGTGTGTGTGTGTGTGTGTGTGTGTGTGTGTGCGTGTTTGAAAGGCACTTAGGCCATACCGTATCTCACTGGAAGCTTAAGAGCAGCCTTGTTGCGGTCAACAGTGTTCTAAAAGGTTAATGTTGATCTATAACAAACAAAGCCCACAGGAGGCTTTTAGCATGGACAACAATTCTCATATTGATGAAATAGGGCCATGGCTAATCTTCCAAACAACATAAATACCTCTGTCAGCTATCTAAATAGAGATGGTCCTGGAGCATCCCAACATAGAGATGCATTCAAGCCCCCATTAAATGGGTGTATGTCACTCGCCAAAAATAACATTGGTTCTTTTGAGCGTGGCCAGTGATGGATAAACGCAGTCCAAAGTGACCCGCACGGATATCTGTGCAGAAGAGCATCCGTGGCTAATGCATATGAAACAGCTTCGGTGGTGTCACCACCCTTATCAAAAAGAGCGCGGAACATGAAAAGTCACTGGTTTAGCCAGCCAGTAAATCACAATGCTCTCTGTGTTTGTCTCCCTATCGCCACAGGTGTGCCGATGCTCTCCGTCCAGCCCAAAGGAAAACAGAAGGGATGCGCCGGCTGCAACCGTAAGATTAAAGACCGCTACCTGCTCAAGGCCCTGGACAAATACTGGCACGAAGACTGCCTGAAATGTGCCTGCTGCGACTGCCGCCTGGGGGAAGTGGGCTCCACCCTCTACACTAAAGCCAATCTCATCCTCTGTCGCAGGGACTACCTGAGGTAAAAACATGCTGCCGTCAAAGTGCTGCCAAAGCAGAAAGGGCTTGTTACACCTCAAGCTGCATGACATTCAGAAAAGTACACCCTCATCTAACAGCCGATGATTGCCACCCTGCCTGTTTCATTCCTGGCCCTGTGCTCTCTCTCTCTCTCTCTCTCCTGTTGCATTTATCTGCTAACTTGTGGGGTTAGAAGATAATTTTTTTAGCTTGTAAATGATGTTTTCTTTGAGGCTGTTACAGAAGATTAAGTGCCTGTTCTTTCCTCATCGCAGTGTACCGACCCAGACTCTGTGTGTTCCAATTAAGTCCCAGTTGCACAAGTGAGCAAACAGCTTGGAGTGGCATCTTGTAGCGATTGTTTATGTTTAGCTGGGTAAGGTTTTGCATGTTTACATGAAAGTGATGTGTCGCCCATTTTCTAAGTTGAGAGATAAACCACTGCGTATGAGTGCGTTTATGGATTTTCAGCTCACCCCAGGCAGCCGAGTGTCAGAACTGCAGGTCTAAGGATCTGTTTTGCCTCCTATCTCTAAGCCATCTGTTTGCTAAATTAAACATGATTATTTCCTGGGCGTTAAATCCCATTCCCTGGGGGTCTCCCAACCAGATCCAGTCATTTATCCCCAAGCTGCTCTCCCCAAAGATCCCCCACTGGTAGGGCCCTTCCCAGTAAGACATGCAGTTCAGTCGTCATAAAACTGTGTTAAAGGGATAGTTCACCCCAAATTTTTTTAAATTCTGTCATCATTACTAACCCTCATGTAGTTCCATAAAGGTTTGACTGACTTTCTTTTGTGGAACACTCTCAAAAAATTTGCATCATGAAAATATGAAAAACAATCATTGATAAACCTATCACTAACAATATTTTTGAAACAAAAATCTAGAAAGAATAATAACTTGAACTAACTTAGAAACTCTGGCTAGCACATAACTCATATTGTGACTGTAAATATTAAACAATTAAGAATATTGTAGACAATATAATGTTACTTCAGGAACTACAGTTTTTAAATGAGTATGTTAAATGTTGAAATCAATTAATATACTGTAAAAAAAAGGATTCATTAGGATTCATATTGCACTTTAGTCAGCAAAAATATAAATGGAAATAAAATGTAATGACAAAATATTGACTAAATTTGACTGATAGTTTTGTCACTAGACAAAAACTTTTTATAAAAAAAAAGTGAAAGTAACACTGGCATTACACAATTTGCACATCACGACTGTTATGATACTGTTAGAGTGACCTCACAAGGTCTCTATAATAGGTAAACCGAGGCATGTGTGGTAATAAAATTAATAAGGAAAAAATCTAAATAAGCCCCAAATGCTTGGCAGTTTGCTAGAGAAAGGTGGAAACCACACAAAAACGAGCTTCCTGTTGCTGCTGTACCAGCTCTGATGTCCTAATGAAATCTAGCCCACTCATCTGCTCTTCAGCCTGTGATAAATGTGTGCTACTTAATGCCTGGAGATGCCGAATATGAATTCTATTAAGGAACAAATTAAGAAGTATCCTTCTCCATGCAGACAGAGCGAGGAAGCATTGGTGTGTTCACTTTAAACGTGAGTGATTGAGCCTCCACACAGGGTGTCCCACCTAAACTTCACCTCCAGCACACTGCTGGAGAATCAACCTGGTTGCCTTCAGTAATGAAGCTGAAATCTCACCCAGAATTAGCCTCCCATACAGGGAGGCACTTCATTAAAGACAGGTGGGCAGATCAAACGCATTTATTTTATTTTCGGCTGGGTTTTTGGAGCCCTGCCATGCGCACATTAATTATGATCAGCGCTCCTTCTGCGTTTTGTCCTTCAGGAGTACTGTAGAGCCATAATGAACCCACACCCCATGAAAACACACACACAGCCCCACCACTGTACAAACTAGCTTGAGCCATCACAGTTGACCCTTTCTCTAATAGATAAGTATAGCAGGATTTATAGGCTTTCAGGCCATACTTTTTCATTACTGCACACAAAAATAGATTAATCTGTTTTGCAGGGGTCACAATCCGTTGACCTTATGACGAGAGAGTGAGAGTTCCTCTCTTTTGACGGTGTTCACCCCTGACCTGAATTATATATATATATATATATATATATATATATATATATATATATATATATATATATATATATATATATATATATATATAAAATTTACGAATCAAAGAAGGGTGCTTTTAATTGAAATATAAAGTAGATTACACCTCCTCCTAATGATGGCACATCCATTACTAGCCAGCATGTGATTATGATTAAAGGGCAGAGATAAGTCTCAGTAATCATTTAGTGCATTTTGAAGTCTACTGAGCGAGCACAGCTATCCCTATGAGGCAAAAAAGACATCAGTCATATAATTTAAGAGGAAACAATCCCAATATCAACCGTATCTCACTTTGAAGATTAACTACTATGCCTGAACACAATACAGTTGACCCCTGTCTGTAAAACACGACAGTGGGATACAAAAGTCTGATGTATTTTTATGCATTCTATTATTTGTATGCTATACATATTAGATGTTTAATAATATAGTAAATATATTATTAAATATATAGATATAATTAATATGATTAGATGTATAAAGCAGATAAATGGAACAAATAAATGTAGAGTTAAAAATATATATATATGTGTGTGTGTGTGTGTGTGTTCTAGGGGAAACATTCCAGGTCTTCATTGTGGTCTCACTTTTGAACCCCACTGTATTTAAAACTTTGCAAGTTCACACTTACAATACTGAACCACATTCTCTTTGAATGCAAGTAAAGGACTAGAACAGCTGAAGTCTAATCACAGAGAGACATTAAAGGGAAGGAAGCTGACGCCGGCTTTAGACGAGTTAAGAAAAAACACCAGAAGAGAAATACCTGTCTACACAGAGCCACAGGGAATCATAGAGAACAATGAGCAAAGGCTTTCAGCTTTAATACTAAAGTTTGGTTAAACACAAACAAGATTATGAAGCGAAAAGCTCTGTCCTCCTTTTCTTTATTGTTTTGTAAATTTTTCCACTCCTGTTCAGTGGAATAGGTGTGCAGGGGACTTTGAGACTTTTAGTTTGCTGAGGCTATGATAATATTAAAGGAACATGAGTTTAGAGCTCATGAATGTTATCACAGTATCTGTTATTGAATAGACTGCTTTGTTTTCAAGAAAACAATTAAAAAGTAAAGCTTGTAATGACAACTCATATAGCAAAACTGATGCACAATGGACATTTTAGGCCTGAAAGCACATTTTGCTTGGAATAACACATTAAATGGCCTTGCTGATAAAATGGTTGGTTTCACATTATCATGAATTATATTGCCTGAAAATCCAAGCCATTGTATTTCAAAGTTTGCTGGTGACCTTCCAAATGAGTTTCTATAACCTCCTAATCCACTTAAATTAACCACCAGTAAAGTCTCCATTTTGAGCCGGACCATCATAGTGCCGCAAAAACCTACAATTAAACCACCGCAGATTTCTTTGCAGAAGCCCGGTTATCTGTCACTGTGTGTGCGTGCGTGTGAGGAGTCCCTTATCCCCTCTTCTCTTTTAAGAAGACTCTACTCTTAAACCATCAAGAAGTCCCTAAATTTTCACAAGTCCGTAACAAGCAGTAACTTCCATCCCTGTGCTTTCTGTGACCTGATTTAGAAAAGAAGGGAAAATGGGTCGTGATGTGATGTGATCTGTAACACCCTCTACTGTGCAACATGATGGACGTGAGCCATAAAAAATTGTTCCAGATCCCCAGGGACTCCAACCATTTTTTCAACATTGAACTCCAAACTCCATTTGCTTGCTCCAGCATTAAGGCATGACATTTGAAATGTGTTCGACCACAATCTGTGCGCTATTCCCTTTTAGAGAACACGCTCCTTCAGACAGACGCCTTAATCCTTCCTTCTGCCTCTGACCATGAATGTGTGTCTGCAAATGTTAGGATTATGTGTCCCGCCATCTGAGAACTTTCCAAGATTGAAGAATGACTGGTAGATACATCTCAGCCAACTACTGTAAACTGCCATTCTCACTGTTAAGGGTTGTCCTGTCAAATGCTGTGGCAAATGATTTGGCATAGTCTCTTTAATATGCAGCCAAATACATTTTTATTTTTTTGAATGATCTATCCTTTTTAAAATGGTTATTTTTACTAAGCATGAAATACTAATAGATAGGGCTATGTAATCTACATTTTCTCATTATTAGAATTTTTAATGATGAATCTTCCACACCACAGCAAAATAAATAATGAATGTGACACAGTAAATACTACAGCCCGACCGATATATTGTTTTGCTGATTTTATCGGCAGATATGAGCCTGTCGCAGATATATCTGTATTGGTGAATATGCCACCGATATGCCACAGATTGAATGAAACCAACCATACACGTTGGTAGTTCCCGGTGTCCAGGAGTTATGGGAGGTTAAATCCGTGGTAGAGCAATGACTGATCTGGCAATCCCAGGGAGCTATCAACGTGCAGAGGGTGACGTTCAAAACTGCTCCTCAAGCTGAAGGGATCCCCGGAATTTGGTGGAGATCCACTGCTGTGTTCGAGCGAGTAACACTAGCCAACACTTTCACTTAAGTAACGAGGTCTCTTGTTCAGGCAGCAGCATTCAAGCGTTGTCTCATTCGACTGTAAGTGCCCTGCGAAGTGGACTTCACATGATATTCTGCCATGATTCCAGTTGTAGAGGGAATATTCATGTTACATTCAAAGAGCATTAAAGTGCACGAGACATGTATTTATATTCTATTTATTTTCACAGGTATATTATGTCACACTTCACAATTCTCTAGTTAGTTTCGTCTGTGTGTGTGGAGGCAGTAGAGTAAATCCGTGAATGAATCTTTAAGAAGTGAAATAAACTTAAACGGAATAAAGTTTAATGGAACTGAATTTAAAAAGTTGAATAAACGTCAACTTTACTGTTAAGTGCACTGTGTGTGTGTGTGTGTGTTTGTGAGAATAATGCTCTGAATTATTAACTACATGAGAAGCCAAGTGAGAATTTCTGAGATCAGAATATCTTTATACTGTATACAAAGTCAGTGTTACCGAAATACCCAAATGAATCAGATACATGAGTTTAAAATCAAAAGCTTCTGAATGAAAATTAAAGAAATCTGCACCGACACAGCCCCTAAAAAGTAATACAATAATTCTTTATGCAATGATACAATATAAATACTGACAACATATTGGACAACCGAGCAATACTTTGAGCCGTTTGTAAATACACTTACTAAGATTACTATTTCAACTCTATGTGTGATGTGTAACAGACACTAATTTAAAGTTTAAGTGCAAAATGTAAAGTATAAATTATATGTGCAATTATGAGTTCTCACAGATTCTATGCTGACCTTGGAACAAAGCTGCACTCGACCCATTATTTTAATAAGCTGAACTCTTTTGTGAGGCAACACCTCGCTGGGGTTGCACGGCCTCCTCCGAGTGTCAGAGTTCCACATAAACACATTTTACTGGAGCAGTAACCTGATCTAACAATGGCTCTTTTTAACACCTCACCTATCTGATATAACAACATGCCCTCTTCCACCATAAGACTCCTCTCCGCTCGGCTCTGTTGCTCTAATTAACAGCAGTGTCTGCTGGATAGATGCTGGTGGAGATGCAGTCGAGGGAGACTAATATGAACTCGCTGCAACTTTTTGTTTCCCTCTCTCTCCAACGGAGTCCTCAACTTTAGAGGAGTGTTAAGCATACTGCCTCATCCTGATCCTGCCTTATTTCCCCCTTTTCCTCTCCCTGTTTTTCTCCATTTGCTTTTCCGGGTTGCATTGCATCCCTGTTCTGCCAAACGTATATATCTATATCTCAGAGTCTGAATCTCCAAATTAAACTGGAGTAAGGGCTTTGAAAATGAAAATGCAAATCCAACGGCGGATGTAGTGGAGGAAAGTGATCTGCCTCGATGCCTTGTTCTATTTGTGACCTTGGTGGTTTGTGTCCCATCTAATAAGCTTAAACAAAATGTGAGTTGTGTCCCTTTCCATGCTCCAGCAAGCATCTACTTACCTCTCCAAGGTAACATACCTCACAACACTGCCTCTACATCTCACTCTGCTTTTAGAAGGTAACAGAGAAAGGAGAAGAATAAGAGGAGAGGAGCGGAGGATAGAGGCAGTATCCTTGTGAGGAGAATCTTTTGAACTTTTGACTACATTATAGTATTTAGCCTCTTGTGTAAAATCCAGCTGGCTTTGGTCTGAGCAAAGTCTCATTAGTTACTCTGGTTTAAAAGAAAGAAGGAGAAAAAACTTTGAGCAGTTCAATTGCTCGCCTCAGACCTGTTTTCATTGCCTTCACTGTGTGCTTGGCAAAAACTCTTTGAAGAAGGGGATTAGAACCATGTGATCATTTTAATTAGATCATTAGCTAAGAATTAACTTCTAGGTTTGTACCCTCATTAACAAAAAATACCTAATGTGTGGCAAGCTGGATTCACTGCATTAAGATGTCTGATGTTTGTTTTTTGTTTAGTTTTTTTTTTCTGCCACTTCTTTGGTTGTTTTCTTTCCTTTTTCGGGTTTGTTGCGTGATTTCATAAAGGCTGGAAAAGGTAATAAGTGAGTAAATCTACTTTTTGTGTTTTCTCTTAGGCTCTTTGGTACAACAGGGAACTGTGCAGCCTGCAGTAAACTGATCCCAGCCTTTGAAATGGTGATGAGGGCCAGAGATAATGTTTACCATTTGGACTGTTTTGCCTGTCAGCTTTGTAATCAGAGGTAAGGAGAGAATGAGATCAACAACAAGCCTGCAAAATTAGTTCTTTCTATATAGAAAGGCAGAAGAACCTTTTAGATCCCCACAAAAACCACTTAATGACTTCTAGCATTGTGACTTTACACACTCCGGTTGGTCCATACTGTTTTCATCTCAAACCTACAAGTTTTGTCCTGGTTTGTATTTGTGAGCTTGAGCTGAGTGAAATTAACCAGCGCTTCAGTGGCAATACCGTTGGCAGACCAATACCAAGCCTGATCAAACTGTTAATGCCTTATTGAACACAGTCAGCCAGAAAGCTCCTACTCAATACACAGCCAAGCCAAGCACATCACCGCTATGTGTCTCGCTAAGGGAATTAAACGGCTGGATGAAGGAACTTTTCAAGGATCATCCTTCCAAACATTCCTGGGGAGCAAAGGACTGTGACAGTGTCTTAAATGCTTTAGTGTGTGACCCACTTTTAAAAAAAGACTTTTGTGTCATTCTCGAAAGCCATATATACACGCTAAACTTATTGAATACAGTAAATACAAACAAGCTCAAATTCCAATTTACAACTGATGCCTAAAAAGAAAAAAAAAAACTTTTTCAGCAGTGTCATGCCTTAACTGACTAAGGCCTCTTCTAAAGAATCTAAATTGGAATAAATAGTTAATTGAATAAATGGTTTATTTGGTGAGCACCAGGGGTCTAATTTATAAAATTAAAATTGGGTGCATCTCCACCCAGACTCCTCCCCGAAATCACCATATACGGAGCTTACAACGCCTAGTTTAAATATGCATAACTTCATCTGCATATCATTTCTATGCATATTCCCATCCACATGCGCACCATTGACAAATTATTTTTAAAAGGATACGTGCAAATCTTACCGTTTGTATTCTTCAAATACAGTGGCATTTTTCATAATGTTGTAGAGATGCCTTCATACGACATCAACACTTTTGTGCAGCTGTGGTTGTACAGTTAGCTATTATTATTGGTCCTATTAAAACCGGACCATTCCACCGAATCCCACAGTGTCCGCCACAATTTTGAAGTGCACATCATTTATCATTGTACTCACAAAAAATATTTTCTCATAACATGAGATGTGAAGTTTACTTTAAAGATTAAATTATTGTGCACCTATAATTACCACCAACAGGGTGAAATATTTAATTTAAATGTATATGATAAAATTAAATCTCCAGGTCTGTACGCATGAGTCAGTGTTTGCTTGCAGGTGTGCACATTTTCCGTCAAGTTTGTTTTTTTATAAATTCCACCTTTTGCGTAGGAAATGGTGTACACCTATTTAAGGGCAGGTTTTGTGCATACACAACGGTTATAAATGAGGCCCCAGGTGTGTAATAAAGTTTGGTGATTGAAGCTTTGCTGCTGACGGATGGCGCACAACCCTGGTTCTCTCGTTCTCCACTCTATTCCTTTGCCAACAAAGCACATTGGCGTGGCAGTGATTGATAAGAGAAAACATCATTGGAAACGCTTTCATCATGGTCGCTGTATTGCCCATACAACATTTATGGCTTTCATATGCAAACTTGTCAATATAAAAATGCAGTGCACACATGGAATGTTTTTCTTTTTAATTGGCATGAAATTTCACGGGAAATTTTTAGAGGCTAACAATTTATACTTTGGCGAGGAGCCCCAACATAGGGGGAATAAAAGCTCAGCGGTGGGGTTTCCTTGGAAACTGGTGCAGTTTTTTTTTCTTTGTTTGTTTTTGCCAATGAAAAGAAGTGGTGGCATGCTTTCATTGGGTGCCAATCCTGTCCTGCTTTGAAAAATGCTGTTGGGTTTGAAAACATTTGGTTAGATCTGCACCTTATTGTCGCATCGCAAGAGGCTTTGAGACCATCATAGAAACAGTAGCATTCCTGATGCCTGTGAGGAAGACTGTACCACAAGTTCATTTTCACTGATGCACGATTACCTAAACCAAAATATTATTGAATAATAATTCAATAATTGATTTGTGCATATTTACATCATAAAACCTATAATTATTATTTGTGTTGTTTTACACTAAGTGACACAAGGTATTCCAAGATATTCCATTAATTGTTGTTTATTTTTTAATTTTTTTATGTATACTGTACATCTTTTAAAATGGACCTTTAAAGGGATACTCCACCCCAAAATGAAAATTTTGTCATTTATCACTTACCCCCATGTTGTTACAAACCTGTAAAAAATTGATTCATCTTCAGAACACAATTTAAGATATTTTGGATGAAAACCAGGAGGCCTGTGACTGTCCCATTGACTGCCAAGTAAAATACACTGTCAAAGTCCAGAAAAGTATGAAAGACTTTGTCAGAATATTCCGTCTGTCTTCAGTGGTTCAATCTGAATTTTATAAAGTGACGAGAATACTTTTTGTATGCGTGGAAAGACAAAAATATCCTTGTGTCACGGCTAACACAAAATAGTGGACACAGTGGAGACAAATTGTTGAATAAAGTCAATATTTTTGTTTTCTTCACGTACAAAATGTATTCTCGTTGCTCCATAAAATTCAGATTGAACCACTGATCTGAACGGACTATTCTGACAATGTATTTCATACTTTTCTGGACCTTGAACGTGTAAGTTTTAAGTTACTAGGCAGTCAGTGGAACAGTCGCAAGCCTCCTGGTTTTCATCAAAAATACAATATATTGTGTTCCGAAGACAAACAAAGCTTTTACAGATTTGGACCGACGTGGGGGTGAGTGATTAATTAAGAAATAATGACCATTTTCATTTTGGGGTGGAGTAACCCTTTAAGTAAAGTTTATGTCGGGGCTGTAGGCGATTCCACACTGAATTGAAAATGCCTTTTGAAATTCTAATGCAGACTAAAAGTAAAGTACAATTAAGTCATACTCCTTAATTTTTAAAAGAGATTATTTGAATTACAAGTCAGTAAGTTTCTCTTCCTGCCATTTGCAATTCAGCTTTTTGTGAGGTGTAGCCAATGCAGTTCAAAACATTCTTCAATTATGAATTGTATCCAACTATCCATAGTGTTTCAGTGTATAAAGGTCTGTTCAGGCCTGACAAAGTACAAATATTTACCAAAACTTTTGATCTGATGCCGAATCATCATTTCTTGAGATACCTGAATCATAATTTGCTATCCAGATGATAAATTAAACAAAAACCTAGCCACAGAACAATACAAAAAAGGTACAATATTTCAGACTTTGTGTGAAGGAGATGGTTTTCAAATCTGTGTTGTGGACTTGATTTGAGTAGACCAAAGAAATTTGGAATGTATGTTAACCTACTGTATGTGTTTGTTGGTTTTTCCTGCAGGTTTTGTGTGGGCGACAAGTTTTTCCTAAAAAACAACATGATTCTGTGTCAGATGGACTATGAGGAGGGGCAGCTCAACGGGAGCTTTGAGACACAAGTTCAATAGCCAATCAGAAAACGTCAGCTCTCGGTCCACACACACAAACACACGCTTATGTGTGATGGATGTTCTGCTGCTCTCAGAGAGAAGAGCATCTGTCTGCTTGCCTGCAATACTTTTTACAGTAAAAGCCCTATTGGTCCCTGAGGACTCTATTGTAAATGTAATACCTTTTGGCCCTTCCTGTCCCCAACACTGAGCAGTTACACGTTTTGATGTACAGTTGTGCCTGCTTAGCTGAGCACTGTATTGCCTGTATGGTTTTTGTGATGTTTTTCTGTTTTGGTCTCTAATTCTTTCTCTCTCTCTCTCTCTCTCACACACACACACACACACAGACACTCGCTCCATTTCTTTTTCTCTTGTTCTTCTAAATCTTCTGAGGGTATGTACAGTCTGTTTTCCTGTATATATAAACTGGAACATTTATTTTATGAAACTGTAATGCAATTTTATTACCAGTGTGAATTAAAAAGATTCTTAAATGTTCATAGTTGAGTTTGTTTTCTGATCCCAAAGCCAAAGTTTGAAGAAGCAGGCCCATGTAACAAATGTAATTGCTGAACTCTCTAAAAATGGCTAAAGCTTCAAAAGCATTTGTCAGACAACTACAAAGAAATAATAAATGACAATTTTATATACAGAATGACATAATGAAACAGCATATTTTCATTGCTGATGGACTAAGACGTATTGTTTTCAGATGAATTAAATAGTCTTATTTCGAATAAAGCAAATGAATTCAAAAACTCCACGTTGTTGTTGTTGTCATAATAACACTGAGTACCACCAATGATCTGTGAGGTCTGCTCATGCAGAGTGTCCGATTCTGAGTTTGTCTTCAACAGTTTTCTTGTTTATTCAAACACTCACGTATTAATGAATTCACATCCTAAGTCTCATGGTGGTTCAAGTCTTGAGTTCATGTCAAACGCTACAACTCTGTCAAAATATCACAAGGCCTCATAATGAACTGTTGTCTGGAGAAAAATAACAGCATGGGATTTGTACGAAAAATATAGAGAGCAATTTGTCGTGCCACCTTGGGTTTTCCAGTCTTTTTGTGGCACAGAGGCATTGTGAGAGTTAAACTGCTCTCTCAAAAGTGGTGCATTTACAAATGGCTTTCATGAACAAAAGAAGTGCAATTAAAGGATTGCGACTGAGGTGACACAATCTTCGGTCCCATTACATTTGATTTTCATCTGTTGGTGGTAATTCTTGTTTCTATGAGCTCTGAACCGCAGGAGAGCTGCTTCACGGAGGATCTGCCATTTAAAGCAATTAGTTTCATTCATTGTGAGAAAGAAATGGGAAGGGTATCAGTTGGGGTCTTACAGCATATTGAAATTTAATTTACAGATGTCCAATACTTAAAGCAGACTCTCTAGTATAGTTGTGCTAAATGAAGCCTTTCATGCTGTTCATACAGAAAACTTACAAAACTTTAGACAAAAAAGAGCACACAGTAATTAAAGGACAAACATGAACTTAAAACATTTTTTCTTTAAATAAAGTGTGTCTTATACCTCTCAAGACTGTATTATTTAATTTCACATTATTTGTTATAATTAATGCTGCTACACTGCTTCACACACACAAGTACTTATGTTTAAAAATATGTGTATCTGTGTGGCAAAGTCCAAACTGCCAATAAAAAAAATATTTCATACAACACTAGCATAACAATAAAACTATCTAAACGCACACAAACACAAAACTAAACAAAAAGAGCCTAATTTCTGTAATCAGTGCAGCAGTGATAAATCTGCTAATTTTCACAGGTGCAAACTAAAAACTGGGCGAATGTGAAAATAACAGGCCATCAAGTCAAGGAATAAAGGCACCAAAACAATTGCCAAATATATCCCCATAAACTTTTAATGTTTCTCCCCACCTGCGAGACGTTTACAACCACACATGGACAGCATATGGCTTTTGACCTTTAAGCCAGACGTACATGTGCACATTTGCACCCAAACTGTGGCACATGCAGCTATACTGTGGATGACAGAAGGCTTTCTGGAACCACTGCTCCAGCAGGGACATCATTTGCTAACAAATAAATCAAGTGCACAATGTGCATTAATTAGAAATTCATTAAAAATTCAGACTCACCGGCAGGTGTGCAAATAAAGGATTAGCGAGACAGCAATTACACCACATAAGAGTACCTTTTAATTGCAGCTCCTGGATTGATTTACAGAGGGAGACAATCAGGCTCTGTGCAAGATGCCTGATTGCTCATTTTCTAGAAAAATAATGAGAGAAAAGACCACATACACAACCACACACACACGTATCGTCCCCAGCTGCAGTTTCCCTCACACGCACAGGCACACACACGACTGCACATGTACTTACTGGTGATTTAAAGGTGAAATGTGTGTAATTAAAACTACAGGTGCCTTGTGTATTGTATTTTCAATAGTGGCCCAATCCAACGTTAACTAGTACAAACCAGCATAGGAAATCATATACTTTACGCTGTATTTTATGAATGCTGGTAGAAAGTACTTATTGGTGCACATTACCATTTATTGTAAAAACTTTTTAACTATATTCAGTAAAAAAAAAAAGTCAAGACAGTATATAACAACTACAACCTGCTTTGTAAATAAACAACCAAAACCTAATATACTGGACCAATAACAAAAATCAATAAAACAAATGTTAGGAATGTCCTTTCAAAGCTTTTCACCAGAAATTGCAAGGAGACAAGAAAAAAACAAGTTTTACTGTAAAAGTGTGTGTATTGTCTTGCTGCATAATATATAGATGTTCACTGTAAATTATATGGTAACTCATACTTTCTATGACGGAAATCCAAATATTTTACAATAAAGTAATTTAATCCGTTCTATAAAATCAATTATTTTTTCGGAAGTGTAACCAATTAACCATTTTATTATTATTATTATTATTTTATTTTTTTTACTTTAACATGAATTTAGCATGAAAATAAATATATAAACAAATAAATCAATATACCCAGAATGAGAACAAATTCTGTTATGAATATGGCCTTGTTTGGACTGCCATGCTAGCAGAGGATCTGCTATCACACACTGTTGTCTCTTCATCAGCATAATATTTTTAAAATAAAGATGTTCTTTCCCCCCCCTCAACTACACATTAGTTCATGATATGCCCAGTTATGTCAAGTTTTAAGCAAATTAATCAAAACAGAGGAAGACATTCGACATCAAAGACATAAGCGGATGGACTGAGACTGTACTTCATTGTAGAATATGCATGTTAGCTTGATAACATATGCTGTATTTTAAGCTGTCCTGCTTGAGCACCCCTGGGTGAAATTATTCCTGTTACACCCTTCCAAAAGGACAGACTGCAGGAGAGGCGAAATAAATGCAGAAATACATAAACTTGCCCCCACAGCATTTTGCTTATTCTATGATCTCATTCTTAAATTAAACCAATTTGCCTAGAAATTGGTTTTAGGGTCTACACAGAGTGTTTTGTACTCTAGCCCATGCACACACGCACACATAAGAAATTTCAGTCACATTCCCTCCCCCACCCCCCCGCTCTAAATCATGTTTGACTTTGAAGTGCTAATTTTGGAAGTTTAGCCAATTTTTATTTGCTGGTTTGAAATGTATCCTCTAAGCTGCAGCAGCAGCAATGAAATATACAGCCCCTCTACAATGAGGGATAAGTGACCAAAATGAGAAAGGCCTGTTTCTCTCCCAGTACATTATATAACTGTGAATAATCTGCGCGGTGCACTTTTCCTGCACCGTATGCCGGCTTAATTTATTTCTTCTAACATTAGCCAACCTCCCCCTTTTAGCCATCCTCAGTCCATCTCCTATTTGAGCACGATTGCCACAATTTTGAATGCTGATGACACATTTGGGCAAAATGCATGGCGAAAACTGAACACGCTTCTAAAGTCAAGTCGTAGACGGCCCAAAGTCACTTTGATGAGGCTATACAGAGACAATACGTTTTCAATCCTGTAAGATCTGCTCAACCAGACGTCTCGAAGCCAAATCCAATAATGAAAAGCTCATGAATAGCAGGGCCATATCAGTGGACCCACTATACAAACAATACAATGAAATTATAATTTTTCTATTCCAGTAAATGAGCTCAACACAATAATATGATACAGCTGTAACTGGGAGACAATTTGTCTCAAAGCACAGGCCAGGACCCTTTGTTCAGAGGGAGCAGGGGACAGGTGAGGCCTATTTATTGGAGCACGCTGACAACAGTATGTATTCCAATCAGGGAAATGTCGGGATCGTTGTGGTGGGAAAATGTCATTATTGCAATCAGCCTTGGGTTAGAGAGGGACTCTGCTGTATGGAAAGCAGTCGGGAACAATGAGAAAAGCCCTCGGTAATGGAGGAGCCTTGAATTCCACTTCATTTGCTGCTCAAATGGATGCAGGGCTGACCCCAATCACAAACCCTCTTGTATTTTCATCAGAAGACAACGGAATCGCAGAAAAGTTGAGTGCGTACAGATAAATGAATATACTCACACACGGAGACCTACACATACACACACACACACACACCTGGCCAATAACAATGCAGCAAGCAAAGAGGTAAAAGAGATAAAATAAAGCCCCCCTATTCTCCCCCAACACATCTCTGCTCTGCTATGGTTTTGGACTTGGCAATAAATTGCTTTGGTAATCAGCTTTTTGAAAAGCTTATTTACTGCTTGTTCTCTGTTTATTGTGCTCCTCAGAATGAAATATAAAATTGGATTTCATTAGATGTGCAATTTTCTCTTTCTCATAAAGAAAGGAAGAGAGAGAGAGAGAAAATCACCTTGTTGGATATAGAGAATGGATTCGGGGCGCACTGTATATATTACTGTTGATTAAGTTTCTCTCCGGGCTGACGTGGTCCACTGTTGCTCTAAATACTGATTCGAGCTAGAGCGCAATGTGAGTCTGGGCAGTTACATTCAGATATTTCATCCGTTAATCCAGCGAAAGACTCTTCGTCTAATGTCAGTGCCATGATTCTGCATCAGAACCTATCTGAACTGGCATTTATATTTCAGTTTTAACTGGTGTAACAAATAACATGGCAAATTGAAATTGTGACTTTTTTTATATGGTTTTTTTATAAACTTGAATGTTGGCAGAATTACTTTACAAGTTTAAACCCAACATTCCCGATCAATGCATATAATGTCTAGAGAAAATCTAGAGATAGGAACTTTATATCATTGTTTATGTAACTGCCCCAAGTTCTAAAAAAAGTTTTAGACTTTTTATCTCTGGTGTTGAAACAAAATGTTCCCAAATGTCCTAAAACGCTATATACAAAATATTTTCCCTGTAAATTGCATTTTAACTAGCTCTGATATGAAAATGCTGATATTCTGTTTATTACAAGAAAAACATATAGTATCTAGTCATTGAAAAGACATGGAAAGCCCTCATTTTAGAGGATGGTTACAAGAATTGCCTCATTGCTTGGCTCGGGAAAAGCTCACATATATTGTTAAGGGAAAACCTAAAAGTTTGGCTTGGCTTGACATGCATCACCTCAGGATATTAATGTACCATCATTTTGACATGTATGTGTATTGTATGTATGTGCACATATATATAAAAATTTTATTTTTTCATATTCTTTTTTTTTTTCACTGTTCAATGTTTCTAAAAAAAAATCAATGAAGACAATGTAAAAAAAAATGTACATTTTGACTTGACAAAGCTATGTCTGAAGTAAAGTTTAAAAACATTATAATAATATAATGTTTAATGTTTAACTTGGCCTTATAGGTTTTTTATGGGCCCTACAGACAGAGATTTACAGATAGAATGACAGAACGATAGAATGACTGACTTAGATTAAACAATATACTGTATATAGATAGAATGATTGAAATATAAATACTGATAGAATGATAGATGTACAGTAGATAGAACGATATATAGCATGATTCATCTAGACTGAGCGATAGATATAAAATGTAGATAAACTGTAGTTTAAACGAGTGAAACAGAATGATAGATAGAAAGAATAGAATGAAACTGAAAGGGGGGGTGAAATGCTCGTTTTCACTCAATATCCTGTTAATCTTGAGTACCTATAGAGTAGTACTGCATCCTTCATAACTCCAAAAAGTCTTTATTTTTATTATATTTATAAGAGAAAGATAGTCTGTACCGATTTTTCCCGGAAAAACACGAGCGCCTAGAGGCGTGACGTGTGGGCGGAGCTAAAGAATCACGAGCGCCAGTAGGCTTTTGAGTTGAGAGCATGTGGAAGCTGTGACACAGATCCAGAGGCTGAAATTTAACAAGAGCAGCATCAGCAAAGGCGGTATGCTATGTGGTATGTACTGAAACTGTATATATTTGCTTAGCGGTTTTGGAAAATGACTAAGTTCCACTTTATGTCGTTTTTTTTTATTTTTTTTTTTTAAACTGTACATGTGGAAAGTGCAGTTTGATGGCAACATCGCATGTTGTTTACTTGATGTGCTTACGCGCCGATAGCTAAGTGAATAACACAGATATATTTGAAGCAGTTTTACTCACCGCATGTGGTTCCAACACACAATCGTGACCCTTTTCCGTTGGGACTGCATTATCCTTAAGAAATAAACGATGTGCAATTCGAAATGCAGGGAACAAACAAAAACACTTGCACAACTTCGTTGATGCTCTGTAAAAATAAACTCCATCCACTGGTCCCTTAATGCTGTTTCTCTTTTGGTAATCTGTGCAGGGTTGTCTTGCCCTGGCAACCAAAAACACACTTCTTTTGTGACTTTTCGTGACGCTCTCGCTCTGATCAGGCTGTGCTCAGCCTCTCTCTGCTCTGCTATAAGGGAGCGCGCGCTCTTCCGGCAGACGCCTTAGTACCCATATAAGGAAATTCCGCTCCATCTAACGTCACACAGAGCCATACTCGAAAAAAACTTTCCGAAACTTGTGACAAACCGGAAGAGGTTTTTTTGGAACAAAAATACTCCTTCAAACATACAACTTAATTTTTGAAACTTTGTCCATGTTTAGCCCCTTTGCGTGCAAACATCGCTGACGGCCCCAGTTTATTATTGTTTCACTTTCACAGCACATTAAACATCACTGTCTTACTTCATCTGGACAAACTGTGCATCAATGGAAAGTTTAAAGACTCAAGCTTCGATATTTGACCAATATTTTGATAAAACATTGTTGCAGTGACAGATATTTAGTGATTTATGTCAGGAGTGCAAAATAATAAATCCGTATTATGCCACTATTTTGAATAGAAATTCACAACTCACTCATATTCAGTCACGTCAAGAGCGGTTTATTTGTGTTCACATAGACTCACTGAACAGCGTCAATAAGGATTTACAGACCAAAGATGCATATCTGCGGAGATATATGGATATATTTACTGATGTTTACTTCATATTTCTTCAGACAGAATCGTCATTTCTATTCATTTTCCACGGATTTACGCGATCAGATGATAAACAGCCTCTCCCAGCGATCTCTGTGTGCGTGCAGTAGTCACAGCTCGTGCGGTGTGTGACTCAGACTCTGATTGGGTCTTTCAAACATCAATCTTAGAGTTTCATATCTGGACACCGCCCCATCGTGTCACATGCTTCCTGCACACTTCCTGGTAGTTATCTGGCCAAAACAACACTGAAACACCTCTGTACACACAAAATATCCGAATAATAAACCCGCGATTACGATAGTAAAGCTTGGTATGAGAATTTCTTGAGATCTGGGGCGTTTTTATAAAAAAAATCGAAAATGTACATCGGAAATGCTAACTTGTGCAGCGATGAAAAAGGCTACAAATAACATATTTTTACAACAGTAAACGACCAAATTCCACCCCTGATCGCTAAAGGAAGTTATTATAAACACTCGATCGGGGTTTAAAGTGAGTTTTGAGTAAAAGTGTACTAATAATTTCATAAATTGTCAGATGTAGCTTGATGCTAACGTTAGCACCAATGCTACTAATAGCAGGTGCTTTTCTTCTTCATAATGCATTTTTGTCTCAATAATTCACGTAAGGTCGTAAGAAAATGTTTTGTTGTATTTTTATAGTAAGACTTTTGATAAATAAGGGCTAAATGCAAAGAGAGACTGAAGTGAGATCGCTGCTTTGTTGCTTTGTAAAGCCTGAAAAACCACAATCAAGGCTAATAAAGGTGGAATAAAAACAAAAGAATAATGATAAAAGAATAATGCGGATAATGTGTCATACTTGGCGGAGGTGTGAAAGAACCGTTTGGTGAGAACAATACAATCATGATTCGGGCAGTTTTCAACAGTGAAACATACACAAAGAGCACAGGAAAGTTTACATGTGAGATCTTACAGAGATGACAAGGGCCATAAATCAATCTGATTAGCCTTCTCTAAAAACACACATGACATGGCCTTAGAAAATATTTCATAAAATTCACAGTTTTACAGATTCGATTATGAAATTTTTTATGAAGTCTTGGAAGACTTGTGGCCTTAGCTACACTGTGTTTTCAAACTCATTTCCTACATCAACATTTTTTTAAATACATTTAAAACATATGTTTTTAATATTTTTATTTTTGTTTTTATGTTTGAGCTTATATATCTCTATTATCATAACAGTCTGAGTGATTCTGATTCCTGAACAGTAAACTTTAAAGTGTCAGCTTTGTGAACATATGTTAAATATGTATCTAGTCAGAAAGAATCATGAGCAGAAACCTTTTTATTTTGGGTATGTAATTTCGGTCTCCATGCCAAAAAAGGGGGGTTACTAGTAAGGGGTTAGCATCGGAATCCAACTCTTTAATAGAGTAAAAAACTCAGTATGCATGAAATAGCATTTCACCCCCCCTTGAAGATAGAATGATAGACTGAATAACAGAATGATAGAATGAAGCATACAGAATTTAACATACAGAACAGACAGATATATGCCTGTCATTCTAAACTGACTTCCAGTTGTGTGGCCAGTTCAAGAAACCTGATCCCAGGTGTAGTATTTTCAAGTGTGTTTTTTTTTTTTTTTTTTTTTACTGTAAATTACTTGTAAATGATTCCTCAGCACTGGGGTCATGGCTTGCCTCGCTCCTGAGCCGGCTATAATTGCATGTGTTGCTTCTAATTGAGTGAGCTTTGATGCAACATTCATTTAACCACAGCTGTACTTTGCTAATGCACAAACAGTGTACTCAATCACTGCAGTCCTGCAGCTCCACAAGCACTTCTGCTCTCTCCTGCCTTCTGGGGTCTTTCGTTTGTTAATGTTTTCGTCAATATCTGTTTCTATGAAAACGAATAGCCACAACGCATTCTGAAAGCTCTCTTCAATGTTCAGACTTTGTGTACACGTGCAACAGCTGCGCCTTTAAGAGGATGCATTCAAGCTATAAAGTAGAAAACGACTGCAAAGCTGTAAACAACTCGTGTTGGAGTAGCTGTTTGACTAACTTTATCAGCCAGACATAGACAGAGATTATTAAGAAGTGCTAACAGTAAGACAGAGTGCAGAACTGAGCTGCATTTCACAGTGCCATCCTTTTTAAAACAGCACCATCTGCAGGGTACACACTGCCTCCAGGAGGGGAGACCGAGGTACAGGGCTCCATAGAGATACATTACTGGTGTATACGTGTCATTTCCATATAGTTGAGCTCAGGTAGCCCTGAACTATAAATCTACTTTACTGAGCTGGAACTGTGAGTATGAGACATAAAGAAACTTAGTTCATCGCTGCTCTGAATAAAGAGAAATGGTGGTTAGACTACATCTGTGTGTGAGTGAGAAAAAAAGAGAAAACAGACAAAAGTCACAAGAGAAATTGTAGACTGCAAGCATCTCTGTGAACATCAGTATGTCACGCATATCAACATGGACACTTTTTGAAAAGTGACGCTTGTATCGCCCTGCTAAAAAAAAAAAAAACCTCTATTACAATAACTGAATTAGCATCTAATCAATCTACAGCATGATTCTGGTTGGCTGGTAATGTTTTTTTTTTTTTTTGGAAAAAAAAGAATTGTTATGAAAGTGATTCCAATTATATCGTTCCTCTGTGCTGTCATCATTATAGCTGTGGCATGGACATTATTTGCTTACATTTATAATGATTTTTATAATGATAACTTTATTGTTATCATTTGAGTTATTATCATGGTGTGAATGGGCCTCAAGTTGGTTGGAAACCGGTTTAAACTGGTCTTCCAGTTAGCTAGGTGGCTAGCAGGTCTCCACGCTGAAAAGTGCTCAAAACCTCTCTAAAACCAGCCAACAAAACAACTTGACCAGGGTGGGCAACCAACTAAGACCAGAAGTCTAGCTTAGGCTGGTTTAAAATGTTTTCTTTAACAGGGGAGTCTCCACTCAGAATTACAGGGCCACCCTGACGTTCATGTAGGGCAACAGGTCCAGACTCAAAAGCCCACACAGCTGCTGTTTTACAACATATGCATCTCTCTTCCCGCTCCAGGCCTCATGTCCACATTCATTACCCTCACTTTTATAATCCTTTAAAAATACTTCATGGTGCTTTCATGGAAATTTAATTACTTTTACAAGGTGACAAGATTTTTCAAAGTAGTTTGATTACCTGGACAGCAATATACAGGAGTTGTGAGATGGCAAAAATATGGTAGAAACATTGTCGCCATATGACGGCCTGCACAATACCTCTACATCAGCAACAAATCAGGTCAGTCACCCATGAACCAAGCCTACAAAGCAATAAAACTCATGCACTCTTTAAAGGGATATTCCACACAAAAATACAAATGATCTCATTTACTCACCTTGTCCCAGATGTATATTACTTTCTTCATGGAATAGAAACAGTTTTTTTGAAAAATAATAAAGTTTTGTACATCTATGTTATGCTCATATAGATGCAGATTTAAAAGTTGGTTGAAAGCAATGGTTTATAGTTTAAAAAGTTAATATTAATATTTTTCTCACACCTATCATTTTGCTTCAGAAGACAATCATTGCAATCATTGGTTTTGCAAAGATTTTGTCAGTTTTTATGGTAAATCTACTTGATCACAGAAATTGGTTATTTTTCTACAAATGTTCCTGAAAATTATGTTCCTCTAAAGAAAAAAAAATCATACATCTGGAACGTCATAAGTGTGAGTCAATTATGAGAGAATTGTTATTTTTGGGCGGAGTATCCCTTTAAAGTGCTTTCTGAGAAAAGTATAGATTCACTTCTCCATCTCATTTCCCAGAAGTCTCCAGATTTAAAAGGAGTTGACATTTTCCGATTTTCCCTAAAAAATGTGGTTCATCAAAAAGCTCAACAAACCAGAGATTAAAAAAATCTGTTGACAGGCACTTTTGCATTGATATTCTCGCCGTCGGTGAATTTTACAGGCTAATTATAAACAAATTTTTGCTTTGAAGCAGATATGTCTTTGGTGTTTTTTTTCTTTCTCTCTCTGTGACAGAGATGCACACATAATGTGCATATCTTCTTTTTATATATCCTTCAGCTACATGACTAACGGGCCTAAAATTAAATTCAAGCAATATATCTAGGGTGAGTACCAGCAATGCTCTTTAGTGAGAGCCAAGTCAAATGAAAAGCAGTCAGTCAGAGGGGGATAAGGAGGTTCGAAGGCTGCACGCTGCTGCAACTTTTACAATACTGTTTACCAAGCACTAACTACGCTTGGCACCTTTTGCACAAATGAAAGAAGCTTTCTTTTTTTAATTGCGGGTCTTTTCTTCTGTAGACAAATACTGAGGTATGTTGAGATCCAAATTAGATCTCGGTAGCATTGACATACTTTCCGCTCACAGGTGTTGGATGCTTCATATATGATTAATTAATCGAGCCAGGCTGCCATCTGTGTTTTAACTGATTAAATAGTGCACAAAGTGGGATGCACCTTTTGATGTGATCCTTCGGGGAGCCTGTGCCGGCTTTGTGTTTCTACCTTGATTAAGCACAAAACTTCAGCATCTTCCTCAGCCAGTTCAAAGTCTCTTTAATTTGCGAAGAAAGGGCACAGAGGCATTAGAGGTGCTTTAAAATCCTGCCCATCTCCATCAGTTCTGGTGGATTTCTTTTACGAGAGCTTTTTTCACAAAGAACCCGGCTATTCTTTCACTTGCTCATGCATTCATTCACTTGCTCACTTGCTCATTTGTTCCTTCGTTTCCTTTATTGTATGGAGGCTTCCATCTGGCTGAGTATAAAAAATGTATTCCAGTAAAATCTCACCTGAGATCTGTAATGGGGAAAGGCATTTAAAGGTCAAACATGTAATAAGTTCCGATCTCTCAGTCACTCAGATAATGGCTCTTTAGTCCATCTTACATTGCTGCTGTCCTGAAATAATGGAGCAATCTGTGGACAATTCAGTATAGTAGTGCTCAAGCTGTAAGGCAGCCAGGCATCCAAGTTGGCTTATGCTGGGGAAGTAGTAACCCCAAGAGCAAGCAGAGCTCTGGCCCAACACCTCTGTTCCCTCTGCATAGCTATGGTTCACTGATGTTCAGTGGCTTTACATGAGCTTTGTTCAGTCCCAGCACCTCGATTGAGTGAACGGAATTAGGATAAAGGGGGGGGGGGGGCTTCCAGTACAGTGCTAAATGATGAGCTCCCCGATAATTGTCCTCACTGCAAATTAATTAGCTTTCAATAGGCGCCCAGTATAGTCGTAAACCACATTCATAATCGAATGGAAATTGCGCCCTGATTGCTCTAAAATAGAATCGCTGTGTGATGATATATTCAATTTTATGTTAATTATGAGGGATAAGCTACCATTCTCGATGAAGTCCATAATTGAAATGTTAGCCCTAAATCCAAGTGTATTGCTTTCTTCTCCCTCCCTGATACTTACAAGGCAATGACAGAGGGACGATTGTGTCGCAATTCCAAATTATACTTGGATCCCATTTAGTTCAGTCAAATTATTCACACATTCTGTAAATTAATATTACAGGTTCAATATGTTAAAGTTAAGATCAATCAACGGAACTTGTGGCATAATGCCGATTACTGCAATAAATTATTTGTATAATAAGTGAGGCACTTACAATGGATAATCCATAAACATAAAAACTGGCATATTTTTCATCTCATCAATTTTCAAAAGTTAATATGATTGATGTTTATTATTTTTTAAACCGGTCATTTTTTAAACAACAGCAACACTAACTTGTGTCACAAAATGAAAGAAAAGATCTGTCACTTCTAGTGTTTCATCTAGACTTTAAGATTAAAGGGATAGGTTACCCACAAATGAAAATTAGATGTTTATCTGCTTACCCCCAGGGCATCCGAGATGTAGGTGACTTTGTTTCTTCAGTAGAACACAAATGATCATTTTTAGCTTGTCGTTGCAATCTCTCAACCGTACAATGCATGGCAAATGGAAACAGAATTTATGAGAGTAAAAAAAAACATGCATAGACAAAACCATATTAAACCCTAAACTCCTAATTGAGATTGTATATAGAGTGCCAATGCTCCATTTGAGAGATAGGTGGCGGTAATGCACTTATAAGTCTGCGATCTGCCATAAAGCAGAAGAAGAAGAAGCATGTTCACAAGAGTTCTAACAGTTTGGGCATTGTGTGAATCAAAGGTAAAGAAAAAAATATATATTAATACTGTTTAGTTTCTTGCACAGACTGATCATTTTGTGTCTTTACACATCAGTGTATCGTCATGAGCCGCAGGGTTTAATTTGGATTTGTCTGTGCAAGTTTTTTTTTTTTTTACTCTAATAGATTCTGTTACCATTTGCCATGCATTGTACGACTGAGAGACTGCAACGACTGAAGCTAAAAATCATAATTTGTGTTCTACTGAAGAAATAAAGTCACATAGATCTTAGATGGCCTGGGGGTAAGCAGTTAAACATCAAATTTTAACACAAGGCCTTAGAACTTTATCTCTGCACCCTGTCTACTGATTACATTAGACACAAACCAGCTATTCTTAAAATTTCATTTAACATAGAATGTGGATTCATAATTCATACTTGGTTCATCCTTAAGGCATCATTTCCAATATTAACCCAAAGGTGATGCCAGAATGCTGTGGCATGGTGGGGTCAGGAATTTACTGGTCCCAACAAAACATTTGGCGAGACATTCCTGAGTTCTTATTGCAAATTATTGATGTTTGTTCTAATGTTAGCCAACCATCACAGAGAGCATGAAGCTGCCTTATATAGCCTTATATTTGCCTTCAGACTACAATCATGACCTCAGTCAGATTACAGACATTTCTTTGAGAGAGCACCAGAGCCACAACAGACATCTTAAAAACAGAACAACATAGTAATTCATTCTGCATAATGGGACAAAAAAGCCCTGCTTTATCCTCATTTCCCCTACTGAGAGGAAGTCTAAATCATAATCACAACTTTGAAGCCTAACTGCTCAATGTTTCCTATGAATATATTGTATGATATTTGAAAGAGGGTATGTTTAGCAGACCAGTTACACAGCACAGAATATGAAGTACTGACAAAAGAGGCAAATGTATTGTAATTGATTGTCACCAAAGATTACTTTCTGTGAGACACACGTAATGACTGCAGAACCACATCTGACTGCTGGGAGTTCTGTGTGGAAGAAAGCATCGCTTTTAGCATCACACATTCCCACTGGCACTCAGCTCGAAAAACAATTATTGTACTTTGTTGTTTTGTCTGCAACTTTTGACTATCCAGGGTACAGTTTTGGATTCTTTTCTTTCTAGATACATGCTAAAACTCTCTATTTGCTCTGGCAATTACAGCCAAATTTTTCGACACCTCCTTCAACTGAATTCGCATCAACAGCAGATGCAGGTCATCACTCTCACCATCCGCTCCTCACCGCCCAACACAAAGAACTATGACAAACTGTCAAGAACCAAGCAGCCTGCTACATGGAAAACAATTAAAATAATGCCACATTACGTTTTTCGACCAGCATCTGGTGCTTAAAGCTTTGATTCTCATATACATTAGCTTACATGAGCTAAATGAACTCATTTTTTTTTTTGTGTCTGTTTGTTTGTTTGTTTTCATACTAGTTTAGATGGGAAAAATAAATATATGTAGCCTATTAGTGGTGGGAATTTTTCTGTGACTCTTTCTGCAGGTTCTGACAGTAAGTAAGTGACTCTGGGTCAATGAATCAGTCATTCAACCGATTCATTCAACAATTCTGATTCATTCATACATACCCTAGTGGGAAAAAAAAATACATTTATTTTGTGCTAGGTATACTACAAATACATCTAAATATTATGCTTAATAATGTGTTTACTAAAAATACCTTGCAATTGTAACTTAAATTTAGCTAAATTGGAACAACTAGTTTTGTACTTAACACACTTTAATTGTGCAGAAGTAGTGCTGTGGTCCAACTTAAGATATACTTAAGTATATTTTATTGTGCTAAAGTGGAACTAACACAAGTAAATTTCAGGTACACATTAAATATTTTGTATTTAAAGAATGATATAATACAGAGATAATACAATCCTTAATATCAGACATGATATTAAGAAATGTGCATTGGGCAATAAAGAAATACTCCAATTTTTTATTATTATTATAATTTAATATATGTAAGTCTTAAGCCATAAGTCAACAAATATGTTAATGAATTTTATGTATACTTAGTATGAAATAAATGTATTTTTAATAAATTATAACATATACAAGCAGTCTGCTATTCCAAAAAAATGTATATAAATTAATACTTTAATTTAACAAGGGCATAAATTATTGATTAAAAGTGACAGCCAAAACAAATGCTGTTATTTTTAAAAGTTACATTCATTAAAGAATAAAAAAAAAGTATCCGGGTTTCCACAGAAATTTTAAGCAGTACAACTGTTTTCAACAGTAATTTTAAGAATAAATGTTTCTTGAGCAGCAAATCAGCATATGTGACACTGAAGTCTGGAGTAATGATGCAGAAAATTCAGCTTTGCCATCGCAAGAATAAATCATATTTTAAAATATATTCAAATAGAAAGCAGTCTTTTAACTTGTAATAACATTACTTTTTTATTGTGTCTTTGATCAAATAATCATACAAAAATAAAATAAGCATAAAAAAGTTTCAATCTTTTTTTTTCTTTTTTTTTTTTTTACAATCCCTTTTTGAACAGTAGTGTATATACCCATATATTAAATTAACAAGTTTTTTTTTTAATGTTAAGATAAACACAGTAGTAGATTTAGAAGATGACGGGAAAGAAAAGGGCTACCACTGCATTTCAGTTTGAACCGAGGCAGTGCTAGATACCTTAATGTATATGGAAATCGTCAACAATCAGAACATTTTTTTTTAATCAGCTTCTTCTATATGGTTGATTCATCAGAGTCTCCTTTTTTAGAGGAGACATGTGAAGCCACAGGGCTGGCTGCTGCAACTTCTCAACCTTTTTGGTGACAGGTTTTATGAGCCTAATGCAGTTTGTGATGTATAGCATAATAACCTCTCTGACTGTAGGGCCCGGCTCCTAATATCAGCTGGCTTGTGTATCAGGCAGAATTATTGTAATGAGACCCTATTTCCATATAACAGCGAAATGAGTTCATTATTCTAAGTTATATTGGTGGAGTAACCGAAAGAAATTGATGCTTTTATTTGGGCGGAATTGGATTCTGGGCATAAATAGAATTAAGCAAAGTTGCAGATAGCAAAAAATGCAATAATAATTATATTGTAGTTATCAAAAGGTCATCACCGGCGGCCCCCCTCCCTCGCACGTCCTTCCAATCTCTCACCACATATTTCAAATGCAGGTTCGCTTGTCAGAACGTCTGCGATTATTCCAGTCGCTGTTCCCGTACAGTTATTGAAATTCTGTTGCATGTCAATTTTACCACAAAAAAGGCAATTGTTAGACTGTGTCCTTGCATGGAACACCATTTCAAACATCTCTTTTGAAACACAAAACATTTGCGTGAGTATGCCATCCATCACCGACATGCCGACACAAGCAAGATTTGGTGGATTCCACAGAAGGCTCGCGGTCCCCCTTTATCACCCGTGTTGATCATTCGCATTCCTAATTGCATTTATTTCTTTCAAGGTAACCTTTACAGCAACCCCGTGTGTGGCTGCAGCAGCACTATACAAAGAGCCCGTCGAGAGCAGCGCTGCAGTGTATCCTCTTCATCAGCTGATTATGCTATCTATCAGCCACAGCTGTCAATGCTCATTTAAAAGCCTTGCCAGACCCTCCGAGTGATGCAGTCGAGTGTAACCCCGCTGATTGCTGTTTTGTAATCCAACACCTCACCCTGTTCCTTCCTGGAACAAACATTCTAGCTCCTTTAAATACAAATGCATAGGCCTAAGCTCTGCCGTTGAAGTTGGGGGAGGTGGGGGGTAAAGCCTAATTACAAACACATTGCCATCGAAGAAAACATTGTTTTGTTGTTGTTGTTGGGGAAAAACTGAGTGGAGTAAAAGAGGGAGAGAGAGAGAGAAAAAAAACGCAGGTCCAAATTCCTTTCAAGGTACGCTTGGGATGCTGGCAGCTACAAAGATTCAATTATACAAAGTGCAAAAAATAATTAGACAAAAATAATAGCACTTAAAAAAAAAAAATCAGGCCCCTCCAGAAATTGCGTAGAACAATAAATCTGTTAATTAGCTCATTAATATTCAATTGGGGTCACTGGACTTAATGGAACCTTTTTCATGGGCCAAGGAAATGTTTAACACTCCGCTGGCTCCTATTATCAACTATACACAGGCAAGTCTTATCAGCGCTCCAGATGGTGGAGAACAATGCCGACCCATTATCGTCCCGCCGCAGCGTGTGTGCCTTGTAACCGGTGTGTGGTTGAGACAGTGAAGTATAGATACTGAGGCATTTAGTGTAATTGATATGTGGTATATATCGTATTGTTTAGGCCCTGTTTGTTTGCTCCACCACAATTCGAGGCGAAAAGGGAAGGCGAAGATGAATTCTCGGCGCTGCGGTTTCTGGGGGTTTCTCTCTACAGGTCACAGATAACTTGTCAACACCGAGGCTGGTGTAAAATGCATCAAAGCTAAAACTCCTGGGCGCAGAAAAGAGTGGAAACGCAAGAGAGACAGAGTAAGGTTTTGTTTGTGCAAAACAGAGAAGGCGCTGTCAGCTATTAGCATGCGCTCAGCCTGATGTTTTATTCAACAAGTGTGATGAGGAAAGTTGTCTGTGCGCAGATTGAGCTCCTCAGCATTGTTGAACTGTTTTAAAGGCTATTATGAGCTTATTGTCTGCCTTCCTCTTAGTCAATCATATTGCGCACCAACATCAAAAGGTCACGTAATAACAGTGCCGAAGTGACGTGAAGCGTTTGAATGCTTCGAAAAGTGAGATTTTTCATACTCTCTGCTTATGAAAGCTCCCCTGATGTCTCTAGCATGGAGACAAATCTTTGAGAAAACGCAAGCTAAATGAATCAATAAAGGCCGAGAGCACAACCTGGTTAAGTGACACATAATAATAGCAACTGGTTATTTGGCGTAAGATCTAAAAAATTTGACTTTCGCATAGATCAATAAACCGCTAACATAGTAACAGTGAGTCTTGTTCTTTATTTCTGATGCGAGAATATGAGAAGACTGTGAATTTTGGTATAAACACTGCAGCTCTCGGGTTGTGAGACTTGCGAATTGGCTCAGATTCTCAGTCAGGACAGAGAGCTGTTTTATCATCAGCTCTTCAACTTGACACTAAAGAGAGAAGGCACAACCATTAAATCTTCAGTCTTGCCACCAGATAGTAGAGGCAGATAACTAGTCTTTGATGAGGTCACTTCCTGTGTCAGGTGCTCCGAACTCACGAGGACCTTCAATTCACTTTCACTTATTAAGAGCTGACAGACTCACATGACTTGAAGTGTGTTTGCAGACACCTTTCTGATCCCATTACACATTGAGCTGGGAGTGTAAGCATCTAATATTTGGTATTCTATCATGTTTGATTGGACATGTAACCACCACTAACGCCATAACTAACACTAACCAGTACCTGAATGCACTAAATACAAAGGAATTGTTGAAACATGGGGTGAGTTCTCCTGACTAATTTGACATGTAACATTCACACATGCTTTTCAGTACTTCAGGATATCAAAAACATCAATAGGTAGAGAGTGCTACGATGCTGGATATACTGTAGTTATAGGGTCATTCCGTGTCTGTCCATGGTTCAAATTTTTGGTTTTGTAAATTTTTTTTTTGTAGAAAGACACATATATAGTGATTATCAAATTATTAAATACCACTGATGTATATTTACTGAGTAACTCACAATTTTGCAGAGGGGAGCCAAAATGATGAGTTTCATATGAGATTTGGGGCCAAATTTAAATGACTTTATAAAGCTGGCACCATTATTATTTTATCATTTTATTTTCACACAGAGAGTGGTCTGTTAGTAAAATCTGTTGAATTTAGCAATCTTTTTTTCATTATATGCTAATGGAGACTTCTTGTGTTTCTTGCCTCAAGTTTATACGCCTGTAACTCAAAAAGTATGAAAGATATCTTAATGTACTCTTACATTCTGGCTCTTAATAAACGTTCCCTTTAATGGTTAAATCCCATAGATATGGAGATCTTAATGCGGCTCCATCAGTAAACTGGAAAACTGCACAAATTTTCAGTGGGCAAAAAAAGCTGTCACTTTTTTTCTTTCAAAGAGGAATATATGAAGTACAAATGATTACTGATTTCTCAGTAAATAAACATCTGTGACATTAAATGTTTTGGCTTGCATCACTATTTATGTTTGTCCTTTTTGCAGAAAAAAAATATTAACGAAATCAAAAATTTGAGCTGGGGGAATTTGCTAAATTTGGTTGATTTGACACAGAATGGCCCTATAAGTTTAAGGTGCTTTATGGAGAGGTCATACTTTATAACAGAAATGAGTATTCCCATGACACTCTTAATACATTTAAAAAGCCTTTCATGGCTATAAACACTTACAAAAATTTTTTTTTACTTAAAATTAAATGAAATGAGGGTTGGGAGTGGTGATCAGAATAGAATAACAATGATTTAGAATAGCACCACAACACATTCTTTTTTTGGGCTATGTCTCTATGTTGCGCTAAAAAAAGCATTCAATGCTCTTAATGAAAGTTTTAAGACACATGATTGCACATCCATTCCTGCCATGAGATTATAGTTGTCCTGTCGAGTGAATAAACTGTCTGCTCTGTAAGATCTGCATGACGCTCGCTCTCTATTAACTTTCTCTTTCTTCCATCCCTCACATGTGCAAGATAAATGTCAACCATAAGAAGCCATACCTCTCAAATCCCAAATGGGGTCTCACTTTTGAGAAAAACAAGGTGAAACATAAAAGCAACAACCACTTTACCTCTGTCTCAGCTTGAAGTAAAGACTTTATGGATTTTTCACTGAGATAAAAGCAGGAGCATTTTGTTCTAAGCATGCTTGTTTATTGACACCGTTCAGTATGCACAGTAAGATTATTTCAAACTGTATTATCTTTTTAGTCGCTTGTAAAATTTCAATTCTACTTTGCTTTATCTCTGTGGAGAATATCTATGAGGGTTGCGTGGAGGGTGAAGGACTTAGCAGAGATTTTCTCTCAGCCTTTTTGCTCAGGCAGCTTAGTGAAATGAAATACAAAAACAGCAACAGGGAGTCAGTGACCAGCGATGCTGAGGCTTCTAGGAAGATTGAAGTGGCCTGCCATTTCTTTATAACTTCGATATGATGGAGAGATATTGCACACAAACAAAATGTGTTCAATTTTTGTGTTCAAATATTTACTCATTCCAGTGGATTTAAAATTTGAAAAAGGCCAATGTAATTTTAAATGGCCTTTCGCAAGCCAGTATATTGCTCTGTTTTTTATTTTTTATTTTTATTAAACAAATTAAAATAACAATATTAATAGTATGGATTATGTATTAAAATTGGGTAACATATAAATTTCTGTAATTCAAAATATAAATTGTAATTTTGATTTCTCAAATTCAAATAACTTACAACTTTATATCTCTTTAAATAGCAACAATTACAATGTGATTTTAGTGCTGCCTTTAAGTGCACATGGGGAGTTCCTACTTCTGGGCATTCGTTATTACATTATTTGCTACATGCAAGTAAAAAAAAAAAAAAAAAAAGAGTTGCCTAATCAAAATAATTACATCCTGTAACATTAAACCAAGTCACTACATTTGAATTGAAAATTAGGAAAACCATTCATTTTGTGTCACTTATTTATGCATGGTATCTAACACAACCTTTTATTTAGCATTAAGTAAACTGTAAAAGGTCAATGATTTATTTCAATTTGTTGTCTATAAGCTAATTTGTATATAGCACCCTAATATAATTGAAATATGGCACAGGAAATAAAAGTAACTTTGCCACTAACTTCACAACTTGTGAATAATCAACATTTATTTTGTAATTATGACTACCCTGCGCTTGGAACTCATAAATCTAATTTTTAAGGCTGAGTATATCTCCCAATATAATTCCTTACATTTATATAGCGCTTTTTCTAAGCACTCAAGCGCTTTACATTGTCAGGGGATACCTCCTCATCCACCACCAGCAAATAGCAATTGCAATTCATTCAAGATATTCAAGATAGATAGACATATCTCTTGAATAAAACAGAGCCAGACAAACGTTCCGTCATTACCCAGGAACCTCTGGTTGAGCTTATGGAGTGGATCTCATCATTAGATAAGAAGCTGTGTTTTCAGTCTCTCTTCTTCTCCAGGCTCACTTTCACCTCTCTGACAGCAGAGCCATTATCCAATCAATCCTCTAGTGCTCCAACCCCCAGCATACACACACGTTTGAGATCCAGACACAAGGGCAACCTCGACAGCAGAGCTGTAGGCAAAAAAGGAGACCCCCCTCCTACTAAGTGCAATTGGGATTTGAGAAAGTTAAACACTTTCCAAGCACAAATTCCAGCCTGGGCAGCAGTGTAGAGATCCCATTCTCCTCACAGCACACTTTGGCCAAGCAGAGGTCATCTCCATCAGCAGCACTACTCTCAAACACACACTACACTGACTCCTCCTTGCTTCCCTGCTGGTGTGGTGGTCCTGAGCCCTCAAACACTGCTGTCAACACTTTTAATGGAGCTGTCCCACGCTTAGCTTTCACAGGACTCGCAGATGCTGAAGGAGCTGAAGGAAGGACAGAGATGTCAAAATGAAAAGGAACATATGAATGGCAGATAAGGGATACATTGAGGATCCAGTGAAATTCCTTTGGGAATGGAGGTTCAAGTGATTCCTACTGCACGGCACATGAAGGTTACCTTAAATTAACTGTTCTTGTCAAAATAATTTAATTTTAAAATCAAACTGAGATAGAAAACAAGGTATAGAGAGAACTGTGGACTAGAGAATCACAGTTTGGGAAATAAGTTCAAAAAGTGGATTTAAAAATCTGTAAAGGTCAGGCAGATGCTGCCATGTTTTTCAGATTAACTGTAGACTGTAGACATGTTACCCCGAAAAATATGATTACTGTGGTAACATCTAAATTTACCTATTGTATTGAAATATAATTTGAAACCACAGAATCAACATAAACATATTTGATTAAACCCAACAAAATGAAGAAAAAAAAAGGAAAAGCTCCTTAAGCAAACAATCGCAAGTTACCACTTTTTAAGGTGTTCACATGTAAATTTATTCAAAGAGAAAACGGTTTAAATTGTAATACTTGATGTTTTTAATCTAAATCTTAGCCGTTTTTAGAGGTCAGAGAGTGACATCTATGTTTACTAACTGGTGTGACAGCTGAATGAAAAACTTAAAGAACTTTGAATAGTTTATGCTTTTTGGGGCTGTATGTCTTTATGAACAATTGACCATAGTCAAGCCCTATTTCTATTTTCCTTCCAAGCAATACTTGTTAATCATAACTGCAGCAATAAAAACAAATAAGTAAATATCAAAGATAGCAACTTCCACAGTGGCAGATCTCAGCATAATTTGGCATTTATCAAAGCACAAATTCATTCATCAAATCTTAATTAACCAACAACACCTTTAATGCTTTTTTTTTTTAAATGTTGAGATACTTGGTTGTGCTTTAAATTGTCAGATCTCCAGAGTAAGACAGTGACTGGATTTAAAAGATTCACGTATTTACATCTGTGGGCAAACAAAACTACATATATCAACACACAAGACACAAACGCAACAAACGTTGAGCATTTTACAGCCAAATGCCCACGAGTCCTTGATGTTTTCTGTAATGCATATAAACTGGGCTATCAAAATCACTTATCTCTTCTCATAATGTTAACACTTCTAAAACTGTTGTCTAATATTATACAGCACTTTAATATATTAATAACCAATGAAGATCCACTGAGAGGACTGCTGGATCTTAAAAAAAGGTCCCACAATTTAAATGGAATAATCACAATATTCACAATATTTTCTTAAAAAAAAAAGATATCATATGAAGAAAAAGAAAACATGTTAGTACAATGGCACTTTTTGTTAGCAATGATATCAGTAACATGTTCATTTCCCCTGATTTAATGGGAATGACACTACTTTGTCTTCTATTGTCTGCTAGCCTTAAGCTTTCCCTTTAGGCAATCTGATCAGGTCTTATAACGTATCACTGTTAGCCCATCACGCCTCCGTGTGTACAAACCTGTGCTTCTCCAGCAGAAAAATCTACACAGGAAGGGGGTGGCATTACTAAAACAAAGAGTAGTGTGTTTACAATTACAAAAACAAGCACATTACATTCAAACAATGCCACATCAGCCCCAATCCGCGACAGGCTCACTCTCCCCAGCACATACCCCTGGGGAATCCCAGACCTTCCTTCATGTTCAAAGATTATCAGTTAATCCAAAATGTGCCTGAAACACAGCAGCAGCAAAAAAAAAAAAAAAAAAAGGAGCGGGCCTAGAATCAGAGGGGGGCTCATGTGGAGACACAGGGTGTTTGGACTTTATTTATTTGTTGGCTTTCATATTAATCCACTGGAACAACATACCATTTTTTTCTATTCTTCCCTTTTTTGGGGTGGGGGGGGTGGGGGGTTGATGTGATGTTGTGGGGGATGGATGGGGCATGTGTAAATGTTTCAGAGCCATTAAACGGTGGATGAAAGTTTCAGTGGATGGCATGCATGAGTATTAATTGTAAAGGCCATTATTTGGTGTCCATGAGGCTGAATCAGCTTATGCACTCCATTCCCCCATTTGCATACAAAATGCTTTATTTTGGCAATCAATGAAAGTGCTCCACTGTATGTGTGGCTTATCACATGCTTGCAGGGAATGGATTCCTTCGCCATCTCGTTAAATTCTCTTGATGCAGAACAATTTGAAAAATGGCACAGGCTGCAATGACATTTAAAGATGCCTCAGCTTAATTTCGCAAACATTTGGGTTGTTTGTCCTCGGGGATAAAGTGTCTCCACTACAAAGTTAACTTGTTAATAATTGTGTGAAGAAGCATTCTCTCCTTCTTTCTCTCTCTATTTTTTATCTGTTCTTTGTTTCTTCTTATTTTAATGGAGCACTAATCATTATCACCTATTAAAGCTGGTTAAGGACATTCAAGGTGTCAAATGTACACACACAAAGCACACACTAATGATATTCTGTCCTATTACTTATTTAAAATAAGAGTTCAGATGCCTAGGATCCATCAGGGGCTGGATAAACTCTCTCTATATAAAATGTTCCTCTAGTATGGTTCAAATAAATATGCTTGTTTGAATGTACACATTGTTGTTTCCATTGTTACATGCTGTGAATACAATTAATTTGTGATTGATCCATTCCTTTAAGATGGATACATTATATGCAGTGTTGGGGAGTAACTAGTTACATGTAACGGCGTTACGTAATTTAATTACAAAATTAATGTAACTGTAATTAGTTACAGTTACTAAGAAAAAATGAGTAATTAAATTACAGTTACTTATGAATTTTTTAACGATTACAAAGGGGATTACATTTGAATATTTACACACATCCACATACAGATTTAACTGATTTCTTTCCCAAATTGCACTGACTATTCTAAGACATACGCCCTAATAATTTCCGGGATGCGGAAACACAGTCTGGTTCGTAGAATCCAGTCAGAAAAAATGGAATGCCTAACGCGGACGGAATATGCCACATTTTGGATGACTAAATCAAAAGTAGGTCAGTACACTTGAATCAAAACATGACATGGACTGGTGTCTGTGAATATCAAGCCCCCAAAATGCAATATATGACTCCTGCACGTTCTGCGTGTCAGATGAAATCACGCGCGGACTGGACACCGGGAGAACCGGGACAATTGCCGGTGGCCTGCCAGCTTCCTCAGTCTTCCTCAACTTGTCCGAATATTTTAATATCATTATTGTATAATTGCCTGCCGAATGTACTAAAGCGATCATTTGCGAATCCGCCATTTGATAATTAAATCTCTAATAAATCTGTTAGTCGTGACTCGCGCGCTCTCCACGCCTCCGCCAAACGGTTTGGATCAGACTCCAAGTAATCAATGCGTAAGAGAGATAAAAGAGTGGACTGTGGAAGCGCACAGCTGGAACAGAGAAGCAGAACTACTGTTCAGGGTTTCAGGTCAGTTTAATCTGTAAAGATGCTTTTTTGACACAACCCTTGCGAAAATTAACATTTTATTATTTTACTATAAATCCAGTGAAAATGGTTACTATTGTTTAACTGTGGTAACCAAAAATGTAAAATTATTTTACAAATTTATTTATTTAAAAATAAATACGAATCCATTTGCAAAACAAAAAACCATACAAGGTTATTGTACTTTTATATAGGCTAATAAAAGCATGGTAAATTTTTGTAAGGGAAAAACATGACTCGTGTACAGTATTAGGATTTTTCTATAAATATATTGTAGTATTGTAGAGTATTGTATTGTAAAGTACAGTTTTGTTCAATCTTGAGTATTAAGATGGATAACGGGGAAAAATATTGAGACTGAAGAGAAAAATGGAAGTGAAGGTGCCGTTCAGGAGAGAAATTTTAATTATTTGACATGTCCCCATATTAAAGATTTAAACCTTTTTATTTCAGGTCCATACAAAAAATAGTATTGTCCATGAATTTGTTTGTATGCGTTTGAATTTTCCATTCTGATTTTTTTTCCCAGTCTGCCCCTCCTGTAAATTAATGGCAAAGACATGCAGTTTCATTTACTACACATAGGCCTACTGAAGCTCGCAGTGTTTTCAACCTCTGCCGTCTCAATATATGAGTACACGAGCACATACACATAATTTCTAGAACTGCTCTGTCACTTCATGCATTTTACTTATTTTGAGAAAACTATCATCATATCATATATAAAGAGACAGCAGTTTAAAAAAAAAAAACACCAATGTTTCAGGAGTTTATTAAACAGCATATGACACATGCTTATTAGATAACTGTATTTGAGTTGATATATATGCTTTTATTTATTATAATGTTCACAAATTTAGAAAAGTAATCAAAAAGTACTCAAAAGTAATTAGTTACATTACTTTAATAAAGTAATTGAAAAAGTTACACTACTATT
The DNA here is from genome assembly GCF_023724105.1 of Carassius gibelio. Classification (NCBI taxonomy): domain Eukaryota; kingdom Metazoa; phylum Chordata; class Actinopteri; order Cypriniformes; family Cyprinidae; genus Carassius; species Carassius gibelio. The sequence continues at coordinate 27,446,442 of NC_068377.1, forward strand.
ACATTTTAAACAGGGTAACTTGTAATCTGTAACCTATTACATTTCCAAAGTAACCTTCCCAACACTGATTATATGCAAACAATTATGTCATCTTATTGGGTCCAGAATGAGTGTCAGACTGCACATCCTGCACTTGAGTTGGGTAGAGAGAGAAACAGACAGCATTATGATCATCATAAGCAATACACTGACAACAACAAGTAATGGTAAGAACAAGAAAGCCAACAACATAACAGAAACACAAACATCATCATAAGCATTAATTATAAAAACACAGCAACACATCTGCAGTCTCCTTATCTCCTTTGAGAGAACGAGCAGCGAAGACTTCATCCAAACATGCGAATGTGAATATCGCTAGAATTTCCTGGTTACTTCTTGCAACTAAGCTTTGCTGCTGACTAAAGTAGCACTCGATTTGTGCTACTTTAAATTCAGGAACGAGAAAGAGTGCCTTTGAACTCAATGTTGAAATATTACAATGCTTACATGCGGGTTTTATAACTCTTATATTGTACCCATTTTTTGATCATTTGATGTTATCATGCCAGTTTCTGTGATTTTATTTAAAGGATGTTACATGCAAGAGCAAGGAAAACAAGCAAAAATATATTTTAAAAAACGGTAACACTTTAGAATACTGTTTCTTACTTACTACATAACTAATAAGGAATTACTGAAGAACTACCAGGTGATTATTCATTAACACTTAACTCACTACTGTTAACTACTAAGAAAGATGTGTTAACTAATCAGTATGTAATATAATTGTATGATTGTGTTAAGTAACAGTTAGCTAATCAGTAATTAATATATTCTGTGATACCTCCTGAAGAACTACTATTAATTATCTAATAGTTAAAATTAACTATGAAATAACTACTACTGAACAGTTATAAGCAAAAAAACAAAAACAAAGAAACACTATAATAATCAGGCTGTGTCCCACAAATCAAGTACTTGAGTAAAAGTACAGATACATTAGCAACTTTGTTACAGCCCACTTATTAGCCTATAATGGAAATGAAATATGGATTTTGTTTGCATCTAAATGTTTTGTGTTAAGAAATGTTCTCATCTGAAATAAACAGATGAGAGTATTTTACAAAGTTTATGATTACTTTCATAGGTTGTTTTTAGTCAAAATGATGTCCTTTATTATTATTTACTAATAGGTTCACTTTAGAATTCTGTAAGTCCTGCAAAATTATCTGATAATTCTTTATTAATTACTAATGGGTTCCCTGTGTTTTCACTTTAGAATACTGTTTCAGATTCTAAGTAATTCTTGCAGCTGAATAATTCTTTATTAATTACTAATGGGTTCTCAACATTTTCACTTTAGAATAGGCCTAATGTTTCAGGTTCAAAATAAGTCCTTGAGAATTATTTGATCATTAATTATTAATTACTAATGGGTTCCCTATGTTTTCACTTTAGAATACTGTTTCAGATCCTAAGTAATTCTTCAGGAATTATCTGATAGTTCTTTATTAACTACTAATAGGTTCCCAATATTTTCACTTTAGAATAGGCCTAATGTTTCAGGTTCAAAATAAGTCCTGCAGAATTATTTGATAATTAATTATTAATTACTAATGGGTTGGCTATGTTTTCACTTTAGAATACTGTTTCAGATTCTAAGTAATTCTTGAGGAATTATCTAATAATTCTTTATTAATTACTTATGGGTTCCCAATATTTTCACTTTAGAATCACCGGCGGAGCCAGGGGGGGTCTTGGGGGGTCTCAAGACCCTGCCAAAAAATGCCTTGACCCCCCATTTGACCCCCCAGCCTTTTCCTGATTAAAAAATATATATATTCGGGATAAAGATCCAAAAATGTTTCTCTTCAAACTACGCAGAACAATAATAAATAATAATTATTTCGACATTTGTTCATACACTGAACCGAGAACCGTTTCTGTCGGATGCGTCCGATTCGAGAACCGATGAGCTGATGATAACTGCGCATGCGTGATTCAGCGCGAAGCAGACTGACGCAGAGCGCATCTGAACCGAACTGATTCTTTTGGTGATTGATTCTGAACTGATTCTTTGCTAATGTTATAAGCGCGGGTAAACCAAAGGCTTGAATGAAGGGCAATCATCGCCAATGACGGCATTACATCGAGCGCAAAAGAACCGGTGAACCATTTTTTTTTTCAGCTGGTTTATTTGATCGAATTGTCCGAAAGAACCGGTTCACTTGAGCACCTGCTCCTTTGCCCCTTAAAGGGACAATAAGTAACTTTTTAGGTATTTTATTATCTAAAATCAATATTTTTATTCATAAATATGCCCTCAATGGTGTACAAATACCTATGCCAATGTTTAAACTAATCCTTGTAAATGAAGAATTTATTATCTTTATATACATGGGACGGGTAGGTCGACGGAGGCTTCCATGTAGTTCCGTCATCTTGCAAAACTATAATAGCAGAGAGGGACAAAAAGTACTAAGCCAACGCGTTTCCACAGCGCGTTTTCGGTCAGAGCCAGAAACGCAGATGCAGAGCAGTGAGAGGCGCTTGAAACTGCACCGGCAAGTTTAAAAGTCTGGATTGCATTCTTATTATGGACCATACATATGCCGCGCCACAGGAGAAGAAAACATCGTCGCCAAAACAGTAAAAAATAGAACGTAAAAGGAAACGTGACCGTAGATTACAGAAAACAAGAGTTAATGTCGGGGGAGGCTTTTTCTAGGTGGAAAGAGCTAATGCTTGATAAAGATTTCAAAAGAGACGCTGAAGTGGCCAGTTTTCTTCTCGACAGGTAAGTCAGTGTTACAGTCTATATTATAATATTTTTTTTATATCTAACAATGCACATTATTCAGAAAATATAACGAATAAAGAAGACATAACTACTAATTACAATATTTCATGTTTTCCACAGTCAGTAATTCATACTGTAACATTCGTTTGTTAGTTGTCATGTTGCAGTTTGTTTGAAATAACACACCTGTTCCAGGCGCGTAGCCAGTAATAGGCCAGGGCGGCACTGGCCCGCCCACATTACTCACTGGCCCGCCCAGGCAAGTTTGATTAAAATAAATGTTTAGTTTATTTTTATTATTAAAATGTATTTAAGGAAATATATAAATATAAACCTGATTTATTGTTGACTGGTGTGCGTTTAATTTGTTTTCCGAATAAAATGGAAATTGTTGAAGCAAGTTGTAGAAAACCTCCCTCCAGAACGTAAGCCTAATTGGTTGCTATGATTGCTAGGGCGACACGAAGACTCTCTGAGCGGTGAGCTCTGGTGGCCTTTAGCCAGTGTAATAACATCGCCATAATAATGGCTAAAAAAGTTTCTTTAATGTTTTATTTAAAAAGTGCCAGTGCTCTCTGCCGGTCAGCCTAATGCGTGTTCACCCGCCGATCTAACTGCAATAGATGAACCACCTTCACAACCCAATCTAAAGGTATTTCATTGTACTTTCAAGAATGGAAAATCCAGGAGCTTCTCATCAAAGTGGTATGGACAGTTTTCTTGGTTGGAGTACAGTGTAATTAAGGACGCAATTTTCTGTAGGGAGTGTGTTGTTATTTATTTCAAACCATGCTCTGCTGAGAGTTTTCATTATTTGAATTTATTTTACTTTTATCCTATATTTTCGGGTTAACTGTCTGCACTGCTGACTAATTTTAATAAAATGGACAGGTTATGCTGGTATTGAGCTCTGTTGGTTGACCATGATGATTAAACAGTGTTTTGTTATTGCCTTTGCCGAATATTTACAAATAAAGGTGTAACTGTTTTTGCAGTTTGTCTATTCTTTTTTCCACTCTATAAGGTTTTATTATTATTTAAGTCATATTTTTTTCTATGAAAAACTATTGGCCCACTCACTTTTTTAATGGCCCGCCCAAAATACAATTTCTGCCTACACCACTGACCTGTTCACCTGAAGGAAAACTCGACGCAGTGCTATTAGAAGACATCCTGTCAAAGCTTTTTGGTACATATCGCCTACCGTAGATGCAACGCGCATTTGAAAAAGCGAGGCGCTGGAGAGCAAAATTAGTTTGAATGCAAAATACAATTTCACCACTAGATGGGAGTAATTCCTACTCAGTGTCCCTTTAAGTGCCCTTTTGTCAAAGCAAAATTTCCTCAATTTTTTTTGTAATAACATAAACTTTTGTGAATGCCTGCCCACGCCCAATCATAATATTAGTACAATTTATGAATAATAATTTAGCCGTAAATAAAATGACCAACATGATGACAGTTCACCTGACTACGACCTCATCCAACCGGGAAGATTCCTCATGCTGCACGCGCATTTTTTAATTGCTAGAGGATATTTTCAACATCGTGGCAGCTGGTAAGTGGTGTTTCATTCTCAGCGAAGTGATTTTGGTGTTTATTTACTTATTATTATTTTACAAGAACGATGTGATGTGAGAACATGCAGATACGTTGTTTATATTGCTGTGTGTAGCCTGTAGTGTAGAAGTAACACTAGCGTGCTGTTTGAGGGAGAAAAGTTTCACAGGCATCGAGGGGTCTGGTCTTTTTTATGTTATTTGAATAAACTTTTATTATATTACAGTACTTATTTATTTTTAACACGTAAAAATAATTATCACAACACTGGTAAGGCTTATTCAGATTTTCTCATTCTCTGAATTATCATTATAAAAATAAAAACAATTCAGAAATGAATTAAAATATAATTATATTTTAAATGTGATGCAAATATTTTTTCTACAAAAGCAACAGTGTTTACAACAGCAAGACCACTTTAGCCTGTAAACTCAATAATATCTATCTGGAAATAAATGTAAAAATATCAATGTCAATAAAAATGCATAATATACCTGACATGAAAGTGCAGTGTGAAGGATATGAATAACAAATGTAGCCTGTCATTTGTTTACATTGCAAAGGTGTTTTTGTTGTTTAGTAGCAGAAATATGCAGTTATTAGCCATGTCCACTGTATTTTTTGTTGGTTTTCATGAGACCCCCCTTGAAAAGACCAGGACCCCCCCATTGCCCCCCCAATCGAAATTGTCTGGAGCCGCCACTAGGCCTAATGTTTCAGGTTCAAAATAAGTCCTGCAGAATTATTTGATCATTCTTTATTAATTACAAACTGGATACCTGTATTTTCACGTTTCCTCAGGCTTTGCCTTACATACAGAAATTTAATTAATGATAATGTGGTATATGCTGAGGAGGCACACATACAGTACTGTATATAAAATATAAAAACTAAGGTAAGTTATCACAAGGCACTGGAGTCATGGTGGCATTCCTATTGGAAGCTGATTTCTTACAAAACAATTTACTACATATAATAGGCAAAACCTCTATAAAATGTATTTGTATTTATTAATATTGCGTTTTCATACTACTACTACTATTGCTAATGACACTTATATGAAAGGGTCACATTTCAATGTAATTGTGTAAAACTGTTCATTAGTAGTTATTTCATAGTTATTTTTCTTGAACCCTAACTAGTAGATAATTAATAGCAGTTCTTCAGGAGGTATGACAGAATACATTAGTTAATGATTAGCTAACTGTTACTTAACATAATCATAAAATTATATTACATACTGATTAGTTAACACATCTTCCTTAGTAGTTTACAGTAGTGAGTTAAGTGTTAATGAATAATCACCTGGTAGTTCTTCAGTAATTCCTTATTAGTTATGTAGTAAGTAAGAAACAGTATTCTAAAGTGTTACCAAAAAAACTTTGCTAATACTTACTAATTTTGCCCTTTTGTATTCTCACCAAAAAACTTTATCACTTCCTACATGATGATGTCATTAAGGAGCTGACTTGTTAGGCAATTCCTTAAAAGCTTTTTTCTTTTAGGAAGGAAATGGAGCTTTATATTGACACAATATGATTTTCCATTAAACATAAATCTATCAAAACTGTGAAAGTTTAAGAAAGAGTTTTATGCATTATATTAAGATATATTTATTATGGGATATGAAAAATTCCCTTCTATGATCAGTTGGTTTGTTTCAAGTTTATGGAGTCTTTCAATGTTATGTATATAGGTACTGGATGATTATATTATGCTGATGTTATGCTTGTCATTATTATACAGTGTAAAACTACATAAATATCTAATCTAAAGTTTAATTCAAGTCTGAATTCAGTTTTGTCTGTCCCAAACTAAATTCATGGCCAGGTATCCACTCTGAGACAACCCATGTAAAAACAAACAGCTTTCTGTCACACTTGAAGAGTCCACATGTACTTGAAGCATTTACATTACTGAGGCATGTGTGCGCTTGCGATGCTGACTCGTCTGTGGGTAGGTTTCTGCTAATATGCTTGTCTGTGTGTTTATGCACAAGTGTGTGTGTGTGTGTTTGGCATTTCAGCCATGTGCAACTGAACCTACAATTTCACAGCGCATCTCTCGCTGTGCTGCAGTGTCGTGCTGGTGAGGCACCTTAAATAATGTCATTTCCCCCCTGCTGTCTGAGATCAAAGCTTCCATCAGCTGAACCTCTGCACCTTCTCCACCCTCACAGCGGCCCTCTCAGTCTGCCCACACTCTCTCCACCACATACACAACAAAGATGCAATGCACTGGCAAACAACTCTAGGTGTCAAACAAAGCCAATCAGTCGCTTGTTTCCTGTGTGAAAACACAATCGGTTATGGTTTACCTTTAAAACGATAGGTCGGGCACATGTAATTACCTTGCCGGAAGGAATTTGCACCAGTTTTAATACCCTGACATTTGTGCCATATATGTAGTTTGTAACTAAGCAGTTTAATGAAACTGACATGGGCTTTATAAACAACTATTTCAATGCAAATGCAACACTAGCTGTGGTAATTAGTATTTGTTTTCCCTCTTGAATCATTTTTATAGTGCATGCATGCACTATGCAAATATCGATTTATTTTTTATTTTTTAAATAAATTACTAATTGTATTCAGCATCTTTCTATCTATATTTCAACCTTCCAGAAATGCAATAATATATATAATGCTGTGTATGAACTTTGACCCCTTAAACTCAAGTCAGAGTCAGATGCGCAGCAGCGAGTAATGTGACGTCTTGTGCTGGTAGGACATCATTGCTCTCTGGCCGAGGCCCAAGCTGCTTTCCCACACGCACGGCGCAGCTACAGATCAGATTACTGTTTACACTGCTTTTCAGCCTTAATCAGGATCCCCATCTGCCGCCTCTCTTCACCGCATAATACACCATCAACATTCATACATTCACAATACTGTCCAGTTACGCTTTATCCGCTCACACACATGTCCGACATCACTTCCCCATTCCACAGTATGAAGACAGGTTGAAGGTCTGGCAAGCATTTGAGCTCAGATTATTAATATATTTTTGAGCATTCCCCTGGTAATATCTCAATTCAAGATTGTTCAAAGTCTCATATGTGCTGTCCTGCTCTCCTCGTAGTAACAAATAGAGGATGACAACAGACTGGTGTCTCAAGGCCTTGCTCAGGCTCACACAGCCAGGCTTCCTCAGGTCCGCATTAATCCAGCACATCTCTGTCTCTCCTCCATGAATATAAAACCCCCTGGAATTTGTAACAGTATGTCCTTCACGACACTCAAAGTCAGCTTCATTCCCATCAATATTAAATAAAAATTAAAGCCCACTCGATATATGAGAGTGTGCATTGATTTAATATTTCACCCCAGCAGTGAAAGAAGCCCTTGCACCCACACTCAACTTGCAATTTGGAAATAAATTGACTGATTTAGAGCCAGAAAGAGAGAGAGCGAAAAGGGGTCAGATGCGAACCTGGTATGCTAGTACTGAGTAGGGTCACATTGCACAACAAATCACTTGCATGAATATAGAGAAAGAAAACGATTGCTATTTCTGAAAGCAATTTTGTTTGGTGAAGGTGTGTAGATTGCCATGTATGTGAATATACCGCTCACACGACAGGAAGGGCACAAGCGTTTCATAAGAGTCAATGGCATATTTTGCTTTTAGCAGAAACAGTAGAAGCACAATGAGTTTCATGAAAAAGCAGACAAAACCTTTTTTTTTAAACAGCCTTCTGCACAGGCCTTGTGGGTTTTTTATGAGGTGACTTTCGTGGCAATGCATCCATTGTACTTAAATTGAGCCTAATGAAGAATAATTAGCTAGTTGATAACAGAGCAGCTCAGTAAACGGATAAAAGATGAGCCGGCCTGGAGAAAGAGTCTGAGCTCTGCAGGAAATAGCAGCACTCATGTAAATTCACATTATATCAACATGACGAACTTAAGGAACAATTCACATTTCCACTTGCCTCCATTTCTTTGAAAACTGAAAAAAATCTAATGATAATAAATAAAGCTTATTGTCACATGCTCATTAAATCTGCATGTGGTAAAACTCAAGCCTTTAATTAGGAAGGATTGGAAATTAATATGAATATTTATTTATCTTAGCAACAAAGCATTGTCACACTAAAGTAGACTACGACTCACTCAAAGGCCTTAGAGAGGATTATTTTAAAAAAAGAGATAATTAACATAAAAATGGAAATGACTGTGTAGACTTTTGATGACTGGTTCATCATAAATAGTAAGAAAATACAAATAATATCTTAAATAAGCTATCTTAAAAACCATTTAATTAAATATATAGAACATGGGTCAGTAAAATTGTTGATATACTGTACATTACATTAAAATGAAAAACATTATATTATATAATAATATAATAAAAATGAACAACAATTTCTTAGTTAAGTAGATCATTGTTATCACAAAAACAGTCATATAGATGCAATGCGGTGATATTTAATGAATTTAACACATTATTTAATGACTTATGTATGTTATACTTTGGGACATATATTTTATATGGAAGAAAAAAAAATGGTTTTCAATCATTTAAATGTTATATATATTAAGACAAATTGCCCACAACCTATACAATGTATTTATCTGTAGTGAACTTGAGATCTCAATACAAGGTTTTAATGAGGTCTGATGAGCGCTATAATCAGGACAGCGCTGCCATCTACTGGACGAATAGGTGAATAACAACAACAAGAACGCGAACACGACATCATCATCACATCACTGTCATCATAAACAACAACAACAACAGTAATAATAATAATAATAATAATAATAATAATAATAATAGCCTATAATTAAAAAATGCAGTTGGGTTACACAAATCTGGAAAAAAAAATGGAATGTAAATTTGGGATATATCTTATGGACACATGAGATATCCTCTGTGTGTTAATAAAAGGGCAGCGATAAAATTACAATAAAGAGTAAAAGACTAAATGATCTCATAAAACAGGTTAATAACAGGTCACAAATATGATTGATGATTTTGAGTGAGTTGATTTAATGTGTCGTCAGTCTAATCTCACTCAGAAGGCGGATTAATGTTTCCAGTCAATCCCGCTTCAGCGAATCAACAGGAAATTTCGTAAAAGTGATGTCGTGATGTTGACGCTCCTCACCATTTGTTCTACAGCATCGGTTTTCTCCGTCGTGTCGATATGGCCGTTTCAACAAGTCAGAAGATCACCTTGATCTCTTGCATCGTTCTTTGTATGTCTTTATTTCTACCCAAATTATTTTTACCCAGAGTGAAGAAAGAAACAGCGC